>NC_133135.1:2319142-2623309 GCF_048418815.1 Hemitrygon akajei | reverse complement strand
TCCATTTCTGACATCTCCCTCCCCTTTCTCAATCTCGCTGTCTTTCTCTCAGAAGACAGCTTATCTACTGATGTCTATTATAAACCCACGGACTCTCATAACTAGACTACACCTCCTCCCACCCTGTTCCTTGTAAAAACACCATTCTCTTTTCTCAATTCCTCCGTCTCCGCCACATCTGCTCTCAGGAGAGGATTTTCATTTCAGAATGAAGGAGTTAACCTCCTTTTTCAAAGAGAGGGGCTTCCCTTCCTCCTCCATCAACACTACCCTCAACTGCATCTCTTACATTTTGCGCACATCTGCCCTCACCCCATCCTTCCGCCTCCCTACCAGGGATAGGGTTCTTCCTGTCCTCACCTACCACCCCAATACCCCACCAGTCACCACATCCAGCACATAATTGTCTGTAACTTCTGCCATCTCCAACGGGAGCCCACCCCCAAGCACATCTTCCACCCCCCCCACCACTTTCTGCTTTCTGGAGGGATCGCTCTCTACGCGACTCCCTTGTCCATTTGTCTCTCCCCACTGATCTCCCTCCTGGCACTTATCCTTGCAAGCAGAACAAGATACACCTGTTTCTACACCTCCTCCCTCACTACCATTGAGGGCCCCAAACCTGTCCTTCCAGGTAAGGCTTCACTTGTGAGTCTGCTGGGGTCACCTACAGTGACCATTGGGTCCCAATGTGGCCTGTACTGTTGCAATGAGGTTGGAGGAACAACACCTCATTATCCATCTGGGTAGCCTCCAACTCGATGGCATGAAGACCGATTTCGCAAACTTTCGGTAATGCCACCCCACCTTCACCATTCCCCACCCCCTCCTGTCCTCTTCTATCAGACTTCCCCTTCTCCAGCCCTGTACCTCTTTCACCAATCAACTCCCAGCTCTTTACTTCATCCTCCCCCTTCAGGTTTCACCTGACACCTTGTGTTTCTCTCTCCGCTCCCCCCCCCCCCCCCAACCTTTCAAATTTACTCCTCAGCCTTTTGTCTCCAGTCCTGCTGAACTGAAGGGTCTCGGACAAAATGTCAACTGTACTTAGATGCTGCCTGGCCTGCTGAGTTCCTCCGGCATTTTGTGCGTTGCCATCTTAAAAGCTTCTTCCCCCAGGCAGCTAATCTGATCAAGCAGTCACGTGAGACCCCCTCGCTCCCACACCCTGTAACATTACCCCCACCGTAAGCACTTTTGAACCACTTGGTATTTATATATTTATACACATTTTATTCCATATCTAAACTTTAACCACCAGCTTTATTTTATAATTCTTTATATTGTATAATTATTGAATATAATCATTTTTGTTGCCAGCACAGCAGAAGAAATTTGTAATAAATGTAAATGTAAATGTATATGGCAAGTAAAGTTGATCTTTGATCATTTAAGCAGAAGGTGTCCGAAGAGTTAGCACGGATTAACCGGCTTGTGGTCGCCGTGTGTTCATTGCAACGTTGCTTTTTGATCCCTTGATGTTGGCTATTCCTATCACTGTGATGCAGAATTCACCAAATGTTGGATTGCTCATCACTGAGAGGGAATGTGAAGTGGGATTGAACTACCATGAAACAGGTTGTTTTACTCTGCTGATAATGTGTTGTTGTAATGGTAATCCTCCCGTCTGCTTTCTGTAAGGACATCGTCCCTCAGCTTCTCAAGTGAGGCTTTCTGATCCAGCTCACTTTCCTCAGGAACCATGCCTTGCCCTCTCTTCATTAAGGAGAGTCCTTATCAAGGGTGAGCAGCTTCGAGTTCCTGGGTGTTAACATCCCTGAGATCTATCCCGGGCCCAACATATTGATGCAATTATATGGCTATATTTTATTTGGAGTTTGAGAAAATTTGGTCTGTTGCCAAAGGCTTTAGAAAATTTCTACAGATGTACCATGGAGAGCATTCTAACTGTCACCGTCTGGTACGGAAGGGTCACTGTACAGGATCAGAAAAGGCTGCAGAAAGTTCCGAACTCAGCCAATTCCATCATGGGCACTAGCCTCCCCAGTACTGAGAATATCTTCCAAAGGTGATGCCTCTGTCATGAAGGACTCCCATCACCCAGGACATGCCCTCTTCTCATTACTACCAGTAATGAGGTGCAGGTCAATGGGACTAGGCATATTAATGATTTAGCATGGACTAGATGGGCCAAAGGGCCTGCTTCTGTGCTGTACTGTTCTATGAATATGACTGTACAATCAAGAGAAGGTACAAAAGCCTGAAGACACATACTGAGTGTTTTAGAAACAGCTTCTTCCCCACCACCATCAGATTTCTGAATGGACAATGAATCCATGAAGAGTAGTTTTTGCTCTTTCCATACTACTTTTTAATTTTTCTATAGTCATAGTATATTTTGTGTATGGCACTGTGCTGGTGCCAGAAAACAACAAACTTCACAAACAAGAGAAAATCTGAGCAACACACAAAATGCTGGAGGAACTCAGCAGGCCAGGCAGCGTCTGAGGGAAAAGTACAGGCCAAAACCCTTCGGCAGGACTCACACTTCACAAGTATCTCAGTGTTAATAGAGCTGTTTCTAACACGGAGGAAAGCCACATGCTCACGGCAAACATGTATAAACACCCCACAGACAGCAGCGGAGATTGAACCCTGATCTCCTGATTACCGGTGCTGCGAAGTGTTCCACTAAATGCTACACTACCATACTGGAAAGCGCTATTGCTACTGTTATGTGCCGTAGAGTGTAAAGGTTTAGAGGGATCAAACACAGGTGAATGGCATTGGCTGAGGTCAGCATGGATGGGCTGAGCCGAAGGGTCTTTTCCGTGTTGTGTATAAGGCTATGACTCTATTTATAACAGCAGATCGCTAATGACCTGGAGAATAATTCCCTCTGATAAACGACACGTTCTGCAATAAATTATCCCTTTTCAATTATTGCTGAAACATACAGGCGATGATTAAATCAGGAGTTCCCTCTGACAACATGTCGGAACCAGTTATCCGGAGGGGATGATTAACTCAGTGAGAAGGGAATTAATGTTTTGACAGAGCCCTCCCTGTGTTATAGAATAATACAGCTCAGAAAGAGGCCCTTCAGCCCAACTTGTCCCTGCTGACCTGAATGCCTACATGAGCTAGAGGCATCTGTCTGTGTTCAGTCATATTTTGTTAAACCTGCTTAAAGGTCTTTTAAGTGCTATATATCCACTTCCTCTGGCAGCTCATTTCATACACACACCTGCCCCTCATGTCCCCTTTATGCCTTTACCCTTCCTTCACCTTTAACGTGTGCCTTCCAGTTGTAGGTTCCCTCATAGAACACTACAGGCCCTTCAGCCCACCATGTTGTGGCAATCTTTTCAAGTTCAGTTCAGGTTTAATAGGTAGCAAAACAGTTCATGTGATACTATTACAGCTTGGGGGGGGGGCAGGTTGGAGTTTAAATCCAGCAACGGGTCTGTATCTGCTCTTTGTGGCTACATGAGTTTCCTCCGGGTGCTCTGCTTTCCTCCCATGTTCCAAAGACATACCGGTCCGCAGGTTAATTGGTCATTGTGAGTTGTCCTGCGATTAGGCTTGGGTTCTATCAGTGGGATGCTGGACGGCGTGGCTCGGTGGGCTGGAAGGGCCTATTCCACACTATCTCTAAATAGATAAAATAGCTGGTGTCATTCAACTATACACATGTATACAGGTAAACAAAACATCATTCGTCCAGGGCCAAAGCACAGTACATACAGTCACACAGCTCATATAGTTACACTCCAGCAGATCGAGTCACAAAGATCGTGATAGCACAAGCCCCAGAGGGTGATGGCCTGCTAATTGGTGGTGCATAGGATGTTGTCCTGGAGCCACTTTTCTGCAAGAACAAGCACACAACCGTTCCACATCTCTCTAACCTACTCCAAGATGAATCTAACATTTCCCTCCTACATAACCCTCCATTTTCTTTCATTCAGGTGCCTTTCTAAAGGTCTCTTAAATGTATCTAAGGGCATTCCATGCACCCACCATTTCGTGTAGAAAACCTACCTCTTACATCCTCCTTCTACTTCTGTCTAGTTATTCTCCCCTCATATTAGCCATTTCTGCCTGGGAAAATGACTCTGGCTGACCACTGGATCTATGCCTCTTGTCATCTTGTACAACTCTATCATGTTATTTCTCATCCTCCTTTGCTCAAAAGAGAAAAGCTCTAGCTCCCTCATCCTATCCTCATAAGGCATGCTCTCTAATCCAAGTAGCATTCTGGTAAATTACACTGGACAACAAACTTTTTGAAAGTGATGCTTGCTCAGAATTTTATTTTTGTTTATGATAGACCGCTTAAAGCTGAACACAAATATAATTTCAGACTTCTTGTATGACGTAGGAATTTGGAGAAACAAGAAACTAACTTTTATTGAATATAATGTGTTTAATTGCGTAATAGTGCTGATGCTTTGCAATAGTTCAACTAAGATGAAAATGTTTTGTTGATGATTTTTATTTGTACTCAGTGTCTGAGGCTTCTCACTTAAGTGTCCAACAATAATCAGCCAGTGTTGATGGATTCCAGTTGCCCAGGTACTGTTTCTCTATGACTGCAATGTCCTGGTGGAACCTTTCACCATGCTTGTCACTGACAGCGCCAAGATTTCCAGGGAAGAATGCAGAGAATAACTTTTTAGTGACATGTGCACTTCATGGTTTTGTATGTAGTTTGGTGCTCTGAAGTTGCTGAGAAATTTTTCAACATCTCGAATGCCTTCCATGTGATTTTATACCAGTACTACTAGAAGTTCTCCGAGTTGCATATCATTGATTACCTGCTTGACTGAGGATTAACAAAAATACCTTCCTTAATCTTGACACCAGTCATTTGGACGAATTACAAATTAAAATAACAAAAATATGAGTTTTCAAAAAATGGTGTGTGACAGGGAAATTCCATGGCGATTTTCATGATTAGCAGCCCAAAATCCAGAAGATACCCCCAAAAGTATTCAGGAATCAAAGTCTTTGTTGTCCAGTATCATAAACTCTATAAGGTCACCCCTCAGCTTTCTGCACTCCAGAGAAAACAGTCCTAACCTGTCCAGCTGTCCAGCCTCTCATTATAACCCAAACTCCTCAGTTCTTGGGAATCATTTCTATATTGTTTTCAGGTTTATCAAACCCTTCTTAGAACTAGGCAACAAAAACTGCACACAATAGTCCCCATGTGGTCACATGACATCCTAATTGCTGTACTCAGTGCCCTGACTGATGAAGACCAGTGTGTTGAATACATTTTCACACCCTGTCTACCTGTGTTGTGACTATCAAGGAAGCAGTTATCTGAAAGCCTGGGTCTCTCTGTTCTACAATACTCTCCGGGGCTCTGGTTCATTGTGTAAGGCCTACTCTGGTTTAACTTAACAAACTGCATCACTTTGCACTTGCATGAGTTAAGCTCCATCTCTACCTGTCATTCTTTGTCCCTCTTTTCCAGTTGACCAAGGTCCTGAAGTAACCTGAGACAACCTTCTTCCCTGTCCATCAACTTTATTGTCATCCATGAACTTACTTATCACGTTAACATGACTCTCATCCAGGTGGACCTGGAACTGATCTACTAAACTACTAAAGGCCTGTTTGATCAAATGGCCGGAGTTTTCATTGAGATTTTTAATCTCTTGCTTCAGCAGTCTGAGGTACCCACCTGACTTCATTTACACTGGTGCCTAACAATGTGGTGACTGCCTCAATGACTATTGTCCAGCAGCACTTTCATTCACTGTGATGAAGTGTTCTGAGAGCCTGATGATGAAACATATCAAGTCCTAGTGAGAAATGATTTGGATCTGCTCCAATTTGCCAACTAGCACAACAGGTCCACAGCAGATGCCATCTCATTGGCTCTTCACTCAACCCTGGAACATCTGGACAGCAAAGATGCATACATCAGGATTCTCTTTATCAACTGCAGTTTAGCATTCATTACCATCATCCCCTCAAAGCTCATCAATAAGCTTCAAGAATGTGGCCTCAATACCTCCTTGTGCAATTGGATGCTCGATTTCCTCACTTGCAGACAGCAGTCGGTTTGGATTGGCAACATCTCCTCCACAATTTCCATCAGCTCAAGACTGCGTGCTGAAGCCTCGCTCCACTCGGCTTACGCTCGTGACTGAGTGGCCACGCACAGCTCCAATCCCATATTTAAGCTTTCTGATGACAACACTATCATAGGACAAACCAAAAGTGGTGACAAATCAGCATATGGGAGAGAGACTGAGAATCTGACTGAGTGCTACCACAACAACCTCTCACTCAATGTCAGCAAGACTAAGGAGCTGATTATTGAGTTCAGGAGGAGGAAACTGGAGATCATGACCCAGTTCTCATCGGAGGATCAGAGGTATTTAAATACCTCTGTGTTATCATTTCAGAGGACCTGTCCTGGTCTCAGCATGTAAGTATAAAGAAAGCATGGCAGTGTCTCTACTTCCTTAGGAGTTTGCAAAGATTCAGTATGGCATCAAAAACTTTGACAAATTTCCATAGAAGAGTGGTGCAGAGTATATTGATGGGTTGCATCACAGCCTGGTATGGAAAACACCAAAACCCTTGAATGTAAAATCCCACAAAAATTAGTGGATACAGCACAGTCCATCATGGGTAAAGTCCTCCCCACTACTGAGCACATCTACACAGATTGCTGTCACAGGAAAGCAGCATCAATTATCAGGGACCCCCACCACCCAGGACATGCTGTCTTCTCACTGCTACCATCAGGAATAAGGTACAATAGCCCCCGGACTCACGCCACCAGGTTCAGGAATGGTTATTACCCGTCAGCCATTAAAATCTTAAACTGAAGAAGGTAACTTCATATAATCCATCATTGAAATGTTCCCACAGCCAACTTTTTAGGACTCTTCATCTCATGTTCTTGATATTAATTGCTTATTTAATTATTATTATTATTATTTTTTTTGTATTTGCATAGTTTGTTGTCTTTTGCAATTGGTTATTTGTCCACCCTGTTGGTGCAGTCTTTCATTGAGTCTGTTATGATTATTGGATTTATTGAGTATGCTCGCAAGAAAATGAATCCAGGGTTGTGTATGGTGACATATATGTAATTTCCTTTGAACTTTGAACTTTTGATCCCTGTGGCTACTGGTCACAGGTCTCCAGCTAGAGAAATATCCCTCCACTGTTTCCCTCTGACTTCTACCACCAAGATAATCTTCCATCCAGTTGGCTGGCTCACCCTCTTGTCCTCCTCCCAGAGCCCCGAAGGCCAGAAGGACAGAGATTAAATCAGAGTTCCACCCAATTCTCTTGCCCCTCTCGGATCTCTCCCTCCACCCCTGTCTCCAACTAGTGAACCCCTGATCAGAATCAGAATCAGAATCAGGTTTATTATCACCGGCATATGTCGTGAAATTTGTTAATTTAGCAGCAGCAGTTTAATGTAATACATAATATAGAAGAAAAAACCTCAAAATAATAAATAAATAAATAAACAAACAAACAAACAAACCAATTACAGTATACTTATATTGAATAGATTAAAAAATCGTGCAAAAACAGAAATACTATATATTTTATAAAAAAGTGAAGTTCAGATGGCAGAGGGAAGAAGCTGTTCCTGAATCGCTGAGTGTGTGCCTTTAGACTTCTGTATCTCCTGCCTGATGGTAACAGTGAGAAAGGGGCATGCCCTGGGTGCTGGAGGTCCTTAATAATGGACTCTGCCTTTCTGAGACACCGCTCTGTGAAGATATCCTGGGTACTCTGCAGGCTAGTACCCAAGATGGAGCTGACCAAATTTACGACCATCTTCAGCTTCTTTCGGTCCTGTGCAGTAGTCCCTCCATACCAGACAGTGATGCAGCCTGTCAGAATGCTATCCACGGTACAACTATAGAAGTTTTTGGGTGCATTGTTAACGTACCAAATCTCTTCAAGTTCCTAATTAAGTGTAGCCACTGTCTTGCCTTATGTCAATATTTTGGGACCAGGTTAGATCCTCAGATATCTTGACACCCAGGAACTTGAAACTGCTCACTCTCTCTACTTCTGATCCCTCTAAGAGGATTGGTATGTGTTCCTTTGTCTTACCCTTCCTGAAGTCCACAATCAGCTCTTCCATCGTACTGATGCTTGGTTCCAGGTTGTTGCTGCGACACCACTCCACTAGTTGGCATATCTCACTCCTACACTTTCCGTAGCAGGCAGATGGTCCAGAGATTGTCTCCAACTGGTGAACTCATGCAGTAGGTAGATGGTCCAGAGATTGTCTCCAACTGGTGAACTCCTGCAGTAGGTATTTGGTCCAGAGATTGTCTTGCCCCTCTTGGATCTCTCCCTCCACCCCTGTAGCAGGCAGATGTTCCAGAGATTGTCTCCAACTGGTGAACTCCTGCAGTGAGCAGATAGTCCAGAGATTGTCTCCAACTGGTGAATTCCTGCAGTAGGTAGATGGTCCAGAGATTGTCTTGCCCCTCTCGGATCTCTCCCTCCACCCCTGTAGCAGGCAGATGTTCCAGAGATTGTCTCCATCTGGTGAATTCCTGCAGTGGGTAGATTGTCCAGAGATTGTCTCCAACTGGTGAACTCATGCAGTAGGTAGATGGTCCAGAGATTGTCTCCAACTGGTGAACTCATGCAGTAGGTAGATGGTCCAGAGATTGTCTCCAACTGGTGAACTCATGCAGTAGGTAGATGGTCCAGAGATTGTCTCCATCTGGTGAATTCCTGCAGTGGGTAGATTGTCCAGAGATTGTCTCCAACTGGTGAACTCATGCAGTAGGTAGATGGTCCAGAGATTGTCTCCAACTGGTGAACTCATGCAGTAGGTAGATGGTCCAGAGATTGTCTCCAACTGGTGAACTCATGCAGTAGGTAGATGGTCCAGAGATTGTCTCCAACTGGTGAATTCCTGCAGTAGGTAGATGGTCCAGAGATTGTCTCCAACTGGTGAACTCATGCAGTAGGTAGATGGTCCAGAGATTGTCTCCAACTGGTGAACTCCTGCAGTAGGTAGATGGTCCAGAGATTGTCTCCAACTGGTGAATTCCTGCAGTGGGCAGATGGTCCAGAGATTGTCTCCAACTGGTGAATTCCTGCAGTGGGTAGATGGTCCAGAGATTGTCTCCAACTGGTGAATTCCTGCAGTAGGTAGATGGTCCAGAGATTGTCTCCAACTGGTGAACTCATGCAGTAGGTAGATGGTCCAGAGATTGTCTCCAACTGGTGAATTCCTGCAGTGGGCAGATGGTCCAGGCCCTGGATCTCACCCTGCTGAACTGTAGGGAGTATAGATGAGTCTATGACCAGAGGCTAGAACTTTAGAATAGAGGCTGTACCGTCTTTTCTTCCCTATCCCCCTTCCCTCCCTTTCCATTCCCCATTTTGTTTCCCCTCTCACCCCTTCTCTTTTTCTCACCTGCCAATCACTTCCACCTGGTGTCCCTCCACCTTCCCTTCCTCCCATGATCCACTCCTTTCTCCTATCAGAGTCCTTCTTCTTCATCTCTTTTCCTCTTCCACCTATCTTACTTCAGTCCCCCCCTTCCCCCTCACCTGGTCTCACCTATCTCCTGCCAGCTTGTGCTCCTTCTCCTCCCTCACTGTCTTATTCTGGCTTCTACCAATCCTGATGATGGGTTCCGGCCCGAAATGTCGGCAGTTTAGTTATTTCCATAGATGCCGCCTGACCTGCCGAATCCCTCCAGCATGATCGCTGAGAGGTGTGACGGGATACCTCCTCCACTGGGCTAGCAACCCATTCTCAGGTGTAGCGTTCCCCCGTGAGTTGTCGCTCGGTAGGAATCATTGGAGACCTCTCCACAGCCCGCAGCTGCTTGTCGTCGGACTCGGCTCGGCAGCTGGTCTGAGCTTTGCTCGGGAAACGGATGACTTGGACTTTGAATGAAATGTCGTGGAGTTAATTTGCTGGCAGACAGGAACATTAAACACACGGCGGGGAGCAGGACAACTTCAGAATGCCTGATTCATCAAAAACTCTTCTCCCTCCTTGCTGGTTTAATTCCCGTCTAGGCTCGGTGCTGGCTGCTCGGGACTATTTCTAATTAACCGTGAAGAAAGGGAGCTTCCTGTGCGGTCCCGGGGTCAGGCGGCGAGGAAGCCACCGATCTGTCTCCTACACAGGGAGAGGGCAAGAAGTGCGGTTGGGCTGGGCTGGACCCAGCGAAGAATATCAGACCCACGGTTCTTCCCGGGCAATGCATCTGGATTTGAGAATGTTGGGACAGAAATCTGGGATTGTTGGGATTAGGAATCTGATAATGTACTAGAAGGGGGTTTGAGAATGGGGATGGTCCTGGAGCTTCCTGGGACGTGGAGGCAATATCTGCCCTTAGAGAATGTACATGGTCTGATAGGGAGAGAGAGGAGGGAAGGAAGTGGTGGGGCAGGGGGCGAAGAGGGATGGGAGGGAGGAAACATGGAACACAGTAGAGGCCCTTAGGCCAACCTGTTCTGCTGACATTGTAACCCACTCCAAGATCAAATACACTCCACTGTTTAAGAAGAGAGGAAGGCAAAAGAAAGGAAATTACAGGCTTGTTAGCCTAACCTCAGAACTTGGGAAAGTGTTGGAGTCTATTATTGAGGATTAGGTTTCAGGGTTCTTGGAAATTTTGTACAGGGACATCTTGCCTGATAAATCTGTTAGAATTCTTTGAGGAAGTAACAAGCAGGGTGGACAAAGGAGAGGTAGTGGCTGTCATTAACTTGGATTTTCAGAAGGCATTTGATAAGGTGCCACACCTGAGGTTGCTTAACAAGATAAAATCCTACAGCATTACAGGAAAGGTACTGGCATGGATGGAGGAATGGCTGACAGGCAGGAGGTAGAGAGTGGGAATAAAAGGGGCCTTTTCTGGTTGGCTGCCAGTGACTAGTGGTGTTCCTCAGGGGTCAGTATTGGGACCACTACTTTCACATTGTCAATTATTTAGATAATGGAATTGATGGCTTTGTGGCAAAGTTTGTGGATAATACAAAGACAGGTGGAGGGGTAGGAAGTGCTGAGGAAGCAATGTTATTTCTGTAGGACTTAGACAAATTGGAAGAATGGGTAAAAAAGTGGCAGATGGAATACAGTGCTGGGAAATGTATGATAATGCATTTTGGTAAAAGGAACAATAGTGCAGACTGTTATCTAAGTGGGGAGAAGGTTCAAACATCAGAGGGGCAGAGGGAATTTAGAGTCCTTGTGCAAGGCTCCCAGAAGGTAAATTTACTGGTTGAGTCTGTGGTAAAGAAGGCAAATGCAATGTTGACACTTATCTCAAGGGGAATAGAATATAAAAACATGGAGATAATGCTCAGGCTTTATAAGACACTAGTCAGGCCACACTTGGAATATTGTCAATAGTTTTGTGCCCCATATCTCATAAAGGATGTGTTTTCATTGGAGAGAATTCAGAGGAGGTTCATGAGGATGATTCCAGGAATGAAGGGGTTAACATATGAGGAGCCTTTGGCAGCTTTGGGCCTGTACTCACTGGAATTTAGAAGAATGTGTGGAGATCTCATTGAAACCCACTGAATGTTGGAAGGACTAGATAAGGTGGATGTAGAGACCATAATTTGTATGTTGGAGGTGTCCAGAATTAGAGAGCACAACCTCAAAATCGAGGGGTGACCCTTTAGAACAGAAGTAAGGAGGAATTTTTTTTAGCCAGTGAGTAGTGAATCAATGGAATGCCCTCCCATGGACTGTGGAGGAGGCCAAGTCCATGGCTATATTTAAAACAGTAGTTGATAGTTACTTGATTGGTCAGGGTATCAAAGTTTATAGCAAGAAGGCACATGTATGGGGTTGAGTTGGATCTGGGACCAGCCATGATGGTAAGTTATTCAGCCCATCAAGTCTGTTCAATAGTGGAACAGACTTGATGGGCTGAATAACTTAATTCTGCTCCTATGTCTTATGGTCTTATCGAATGCGCCGATCCGGGCTAACGCTGACTCAGTTCTGAATGTGTCGAACTGGCTGCCGACTGCCCCCTCCACATTCATCTCAATGCTTCAATCTTCCTTGCTGCTTTGAGATTATCCTGCGCCTCATCTCTGGTCTTCTCCATTAGTCAGCTTGTGTTCTTGGACCTCGGCCCACGGTTACCAATCTCCATGAAGCAGCTCTCCGGAGAGACTACCTTGCTGGATCCTTCGATTGAGGTTTAAACTGTATGTCACAGCTCCAACAGTTCCCAGAACACAAACAAGACAAAAAGAACAAGCAGAAGACATAGAAAAAACAAAATAATTATAATGTTTTGCTACCTAAAAGATGTCACCTGTGGAATTCAAAGGCACACGAGTGAATCTGCAGATGCTGGAAATAAATAAAAACACAAAATGCTGGCAGAACTCAGCAGGCCAGACAGCATCTATGGGAGGAGCTAGTGTTGACGTTTCGGGCCAAAACCCTTCATCAGGAGGGTGATCCTGACCCTAACCCATCCTGATGAAGGGTTTCGGCCCAAAACGTCATCACTACCTCCTCCTATAGATGCTGTCTGGCCTGCTGAGTTCTGCCAGCATTTTGTGTTTTTATTCACCTGTGGAATTGTTGTTTGCTGGTGCCATTTTGATAGGAAATGTGGACAACACTGTTGGCAGTGTGTTCCATGAACCCACCACTCTCTGTATAAATAAACTACTTCTGACATCACCCTGTATTTCCTGTATTTTCCTCCAATCACCTTAAAGTTATGCCCCTTGTATTAAACGTTTCCACCCCGGGAAAAAATCTCTGATGTTCACCCAATCTTTGCCTCTTCTCATCTTGTACATGTCATTCAAGAGTCCTCTCATCCTCCTGCTCACCCCTAACTCATTCAACCTGTCCTCATAAGATATGCTCTTCAATCCAGGCAGCATCTCCTCTGCACCCTCTCTAAAGCTTCCACATGCTTCCTGTAATGAGGGGTACAGAACGGAACACATTATTCCAAGTGTGGTCTGACCAGAGCTTTATAGAGCTGCAACATCACCTTATGGCGCTTGAACTCAATCCACTGACTAAAGAAGGCCAACACACCACACACCTCTTAACAACCTATCAACTTGCACAGCGTCTTTAATGGCCAAGAATTGTGCCATTAACCTCAAACTTTGCTTCAACTTCAGCCTTCCAAAGTGAATCACTTCACGCTTTTCCAGTTTGAACTCTATCTGCCACTTCACAGCCCAGCTCTGCATCTTGTTCAAAAACCATCATCAATCTTCTATGCTATCCACAACACCAACCTTTGTGTCATCTGCAAACTTACTAACCCACCCTTCCATTTCCCCATCTAAGTCATTTCTAAAAATCACAAAAGAGGAGGGGTCCCACAACTGATCTTTGCGAAACACCACTGGTCACTGGCCTCCAGGTGAATCTACAACCACCCTCTGTGTTCTGTGGGAAAACCAACACTGAATCCTGACAGCCAAGTTCCATGGATCTCCTGATCTTCTGAATGAGCCTCGTATGGGGAACCTTATCAACTGCCATGGAGCGTTCCTTAATTCCTGATTGCCAAGGACTCCTCATGCATCCTACTACCTGTCCCAAGTTCATTCTTCAGCTCCTTCCTGGCTACCCTGTAACTCTCTTGAGTCCTATCTGATCTTTTGCTTCCTAAACTTACATAAATTTCTTTCTTCCTCTTGACTAGATGTCCCACATCTCATGGTTCCTTCATCCTACTATCCTTTTATCAGCCTCATTGGGATAAACCTATCTGAAAGAATAGGACTTATCAAATGTGACAGTGGGAAAGTGTGTATGGAACCAAAGGAAATAGCAAAGGTACTTAATGAATACTTTACTTCAGTATTCACTATGGAAAAGGATCTTGGTGATTGTAGTGATGACTTTCAGCAGACTGAAAACCTTGAGCATGTAGATATTAAGAAAGAGGATATGCTGGAGCTTTTGGAAAGTATCAAGTTGGAAAAGACGCCAGGACTGGACGAAATGTACCCTAGGCTACTGTGGGAGGCGAGGGAGGAGATTGATGAGCCTCTGGCGATGATCTTTGCAACATCAGTGGGAATGGGAGAGGTTCCAGAGGATTGGAGGGTTGCGGATGTTGTTCCTTTATTCAAGAAAGGGAGTAGAGATAGACCAGGAAATTATAGACCAGTGAGTCTTACCTCAGTGGTTGGTAAGTTGATGGAGAAGATCCTGAGAGGCAGGATTTATGAACATTTGGAGAGGTATAATATGATTAGGAGTAGTCAGCATGTCTTGGTGTAAAGGGCAGTTCGTGCCTTACGAACCTGATTGAATTTTTTGAGGATGTGACTAAACACATTGATGAACGAAGAGCAGTAGATGTAGTGTATATGGATTTCAGCAAGGCATTTGATAAGGTACCCCATACAAAGTTTATTGAGAAAGTAAGGAGGCATGGGATCCAAGGGGACCTTGTTTTGTGGATCCAGAATTGACTTGCCCACAGAAGGCAAAGAGTAGACGGGTCATATTCTGCATGGAGGTCGGTGACCAGTGGTGTGCCACAGGGATCTGTTCTGGGACCCTTACTCTTCGTGATTTTTATAAATGACCTGAATGAGGAAGTGGAGGGATGGGTTGGTAACTTTGCTGATGACACAAAGGTTGGAGGTGTTGTGGATAGTGTGGAGGGCTGTCAGAGGTTACAGCGGGACATTGATAGGATACAAAACTGGGTTGAGAAGTGGTAGATTGAGTTCAACCCAGTTAAGTGTAAAGTGGTTCATTTTGGTAGGTCAAATATGATGGCAGAATATAGTATTAATGATAAAGCTCTTGGCGGTGTGGAGGATCAGAGGAATCTTGGGGTCCAAGCCCATGGGATGCTCAAAGCAGCTGTGCAGGTTGACTCTGTGGTTAAGAAGGTGTATGGTGTATTGGCTTTCATCAATCATGGAATTGAAATTAGGAGCTGAGAGGTAATGTTGCAGCTATATAGGACCCTAGTCAGACTCCACTTGGAGTACTGTGCTCAGCTCTGGTCATCTCACTACAGGAAGGATGTGGAAACCATAGAAAGGGTGCAGAGGAGATTTACAAGGATGTTGCCTGGATTGGGGAGCATGCCTTATGAGAATAGGTTGAGTGAACTCGGCCTTTTCTCCTTGGAGTGACGGAGGATGAGAGCTGACCTGATAGAGGTGTACGAGATGATGAGAGGCATCGATTGTGTGGATAGTCAGAGGTTTTTTCCCAGGGCTGAAATGGTTGTCACAAGAGGCCACAGGTTTAGGGTGCTGGGGAGTAGGTACAGAGGAGATGTCAGGGTTAAGTTTTTTACGCAGAGAGTGGTGAGTGCGTGGAATGGGATGCCAGCAACGGTGATGGAGGTGGATACGATAGGGTCTTTTAAGAGACTTTTGGATAGGTACATGGAGCTTAGTAAAATAGAGGGCTATGGGTAACCCTAGTAATTTCTAAGGTAGGGACATGTTCGGCACAACTTTGTGGGCTGAAGGGCCTGTATTGTGCTGTAGGTTTTCTGTGTTTCTAATCCCATGCAGGTATTTCATAAACAACCTCCACATTTCCATCATACATTTCCTGAGTACATCTGTTCCCAATTTATGCTCCCAAGTGCTGTTGCCATTATCTACCACTCAGGTTCCTATCAGACGATTAACCTTTCTTCCCCTAGGGTACCTCATCTGATGTTGTCCCAACAGCACCCAGTGTGTTAACCTCAGCTCAGTGTGGTTCTCCTCATCCAGTAACCTGCTCAGGCTGTGCTGTGCTGGGGTCTCGCCATGACCCCTGCCTCACACCACTCATTACAAACAGCAACATTGGTGATCTCTGACAACCCAATTCCCTCTCTCTCTCTCTCTCTCTCACACACACACAGATCTATGTCATAAAACATAGAAGACAGAAACGAAAACAGGACAAGCCTTTCAGCGCATGATGTTGTGATGTTGTGCTGACCTTTTAACCCACTTCAAGTTCAACCTAACCCTTCCATCCTACATAATTCTCCATTTTGGTATCATCCATGTGCTTATCTAAGAATCTCTGAAATGCCTGGTCTACCTTTTGGTCACAAACTTTCTCTTCCAACTCCTTACAATTTGGACTAATTCATGAATGTAGAACACAGAACAAAGAAGCAAACAATGAAGAAACGGCCATACAGCTCATGCTATTAGTGTCGACCATGTGTAAATTTAAACTTTCTATTAGCCTGCACATTGTCCCTACCCCTCCTTAATACCATCATTCCCACAATCCTGATTGAGAAATTGCAGAACCTGGCCTTCTGTACCTCCCTCTGCAATTGTATCCTCAACTTCCTAACTGAAAGACCACAACATCCCCTCCTCACTGATGGTCAACACAGGTGTACTTTCAGGAGTGTGTGCTTAGCCCACTGCTCTACTCTCTATATACCCACAACTGTATGGCTAGGCACAGCTCAGATATCATCTATAAATTTGCTGATGATACAACCATTGTCGGCAGAATCTCAGATGGTGACAAGAGGTTGTACAGGAACGAGATATGCCAACTAGTGGAGTGGTGTCACAGCAACAACCTGGCACTCAACATCAGTAAGATGAAAGGCTGATTCTGGACTTCAGGAAGGGTAAGATGAAGGAACACATACCAATCCTCATAGAGGGATCAGAAGTGGAGAGAGTGAGCAGCTTCAAGTTCCTAGGTGTCAAGATCTCTGAGGATCTAACCTGGTCCCAACATATCGATGTCGTTATAAAGAAGGCAAGACAGCATCTATTTTTCATTAGGAGCTTGAAGAGATTTAGTACATCAATAAATACACTCAAAAACTTCTACAGATGTACCGTGGAGAGCATTCTGACAGGCTGCATCACTGTACGTTATGGGGGCGCTACTGCACAGGACTGAAAGAAGCTGCAGAGTTGTAAATTTAGCCAGCTCCATCTTGGGTACTAGCCTACAAAGTTCAAGGAGCGGTGTCTCAGAAAGACAGTGTCCATTATTAAGGACCTCCAGCACCCAGGGCATGTCCTTTTCTCACTGTTACCATCAGGTAGGAGATACAGAAGCCTGAAGGCACACACTCAGCGATTCAGGAACAGCTTCTTCCCCTCTGCCATCTGATTCCTAAATGGACATTAAACCCTTGGACACTATCTCACGTTTTTAATATATATTATTTCTGGTTTTTGCATGATTTTTAAAATCTATTTAATATGTGTACTGTAATTGATTTATTTATTATTTTTTTTCTTCTGTGTTGTGTATTGCATTGAACTGTTGCTGCTAAGTTAACAAATTTCACAACACATGCCGGTGATAATAAACCTGACTCTGATTCTCATTCTTTCCATGACCCTGTTCTTGTTCCTGTCAAACAGGATCGAGATAGATCAGCAAACTGAGTCCTGACGAAGGGTCTCGTCCCGAAACGTCGACAGTGCTTCTCCTTATAGAAGCTGCCTGGCCTGCTGTGTTCCACCAGCATTTTGTGTGTGTTGCTCGAGATAGATCAGCAGGTTGAGTGATGTTGCAACAACTTCACACTCAACATCAGCAAGACCAAGGAATTGACTGTGGACT
Source organism: Hemitrygon akajei (assembly GCF_048418815.1). Taxonomy (NCBI): domain Eukaryota; kingdom Metazoa; phylum Chordata; class Chondrichthyes; order Myliobatiformes; family Dasyatidae; genus Hemitrygon; species Hemitrygon akajei. Next base: position 2,605,785 of record NC_133135.1, on the reverse strand, counting down.
TCAGAAAGGGGAAGTCTAGGGAAAACATCAGTCCTCATTAAGGGATCAGCAATGGAAAGGGTGAGCAATTTCCTTGGTGTCATGTCTCTGAAGATGAAATCACACAGAGAGTGGTGGGTACGTGGAATGCACTGCCAGGGACAGTAGTAGAGGCCGATACTATAGGGTCTTTTAAGAGACTCTTAGGTACATTGAGCTTACAAAAGTAGAGGGCTATGCACTAGGTAAATTCTAGACAGTCTCTGGAGTAAGTTACATGATTGGCACAACATTGTGGGCCAAAGGGCCTGTAATGTACTATAAATTTCTATATTCTATGTTCTATGTAATTACAGAGAACACATGCCAGTGGAGTTGAGGAAATCTGGTATGTCACCAAAAATGCTAGCAAGTTTCTACAGCTGTACCTTGGAGAGCATTCTGACTGGTTACATCACTGTCTGGTATGGAGAGGCCACTGCACTGGACCAGAAAAAGCTGCAGAAAGTTCCAAACTCAGTCAGCTCCATCTGAGCACTCGCCTCCCCAACATCAAGGACATCTTTTAAAGGTGATCCCTCAAGAAGGCAGCATCATCCAGGACATGCCCTCTTCTCAATACATCAGATTTCTGAGCAGTCCATGATCACTAATTCACTGTTATTTGTTCTCTTTATGTACTTTTTTTATCTTTTATATATTTCTTATTATAATTTATAGCATATACTCAGTGGCCACTTATTTAAGTACACCTGCTCATTCATGTGAATATCTAATCAAACAATCATGTGGCAGAACTCAATGCATAAAAGCATGCAGACTTGGTCAAGAGGTTCAGAAGTTTTTCAGACCAAACATCAGAATGAGGAAGAAATGTGATCTAAATAACTTGGACGATGTTGGTGCCAGGTGGGGTCAAAGTTCAAAGTTTAAAGTATATTTATTATCAAATGCCACCATATAAAGCCCTGAGATTCATTTTCTTGTGGGCATATTCAATAATTCCATAATAGAATAATAACCATAATAGACCATACCAATGTGGGTGTCAAACCGGCATGCAAAAGACAAAAGCTATGCAAATACAAAACAAAAGAAATAATAATTATAAGTAAACAATAAAAATTGAGAGCATGAAATGAAGGCTCCTTGAAAATAAGTCCATGGTTATGGGAACATTTCAATTATGAGCCAAATGAAGTTATCCCCTTTGGTTAAGGAGCCTGATGGTCGAGGGCTAGTAACTGTTCCTGAACCCGATGGGGACACAGCTCTGAGCCTCCTGTATTTTCTTCCTGATGGCAACAGAGAGAAGAGAGAATGACCTGGGTGGTGGAGGTCCCCGGTGTTGGTTGCTGCTTTTCTGTAGCAACACTTTGTGTGGATGGGCTCAATGGTGGGGAAGGCTTCATCCATGATGGACTGGGCCATATTCTCTGCTTTTTGTTGAATTTTCCATTCAAGGGCATTGGTGTTTCCATACCAGGCTGTGATACAGCCAGTCAATATACTCTCCATCACACATTTGTAGACATTTGTCAAAAAATTAGATGTCATCCTAAATCTTCACAAATGTCGAAGGAAGTAGAAATTCTTCCATGCTTTCTTCATAATCGCACTTATGTGCTTGGCCCAGGAGAGGTTCTCTGAAATAATAACACCGAGGAATTTGCTGACCCTCTCCACCTCTGATCCTCCGATGAGGACTGGCTCATGGACCTCTGGTTTACCCCTCCTGAAGTTAATAATCAGCTCTTTGGTCTTGCTGACATTGAATGAGAGATTGTTGTTGTGGCTCAATTGCAAATGTCATTCCACTCTTTAAGAAAGGAGGGAGGCAGCAGAAAGGAAATTATAGACCAGTTAGCCTGACCTCAGTGGCTGGGAGGATGTTTGAGTCCATTGTTAAGGATGAGGTTATGGAATACTTGGTGACACAGGACAAAATAGGACAAAGTCAGCATGATTTCCTTAAGGGAAAATCTTACCTGACAAACCTGTTGGAATTCTTTGAGGAGATTACAAGTAGGATAAAAAAAGGGGATGTAGTGGATGTTGTGTATTTGGATTTTCAGAAGGCCTTTGACAAGGTGCCACACGAGGCTGCTTACCAAGTTAAGAGCCCATGGTATTACAGGAAAGTTACTAACATGGTTGGAGAGCACTGGCTGATTGGTAGGAGGCAGGAAGTTGGAATAAAAGGATCTTTTTCTGGTTGCTGCCAGTGACTAGAGGTGTTCCACAGGAACGGTGTTGGGGCCGCTTCTTTTTATGCTGTATATCAATGATTTAGATGATGGAACAGATGGCTTAGTTGCAAATTTTGCAAATGATACTAAGACTAGTGGAGGGGCAGGTAGTGTTGAGGAAACAGGAAGGCTGCAGAAGGACTTAGACAGATTAGGGGAATGGGCAAGGAGGTGGCAAATGAAATACGATGCTGGAAAATGCATAGTCATGCACTTTGGTTGAAGAAATAAATGTGCAGACTATTTAGCGTCCTTGTGCAGAACACCCTAAAGGTTAATTTGCAGGTTGAGTCGGTGGTGAGGAAGGCAAATGCAATGTTAGCATTCATTTCAAGAGGTCTGGAATACAAGAGCAGGGGTGTGATGTTGAGGCTTTATAAGGCACTGGTGAGGCCTCACTTTGAGTACTGTGAACAGTTTTGGGCCCCTCATCTATGAAAAGATGTGCTGGAGAGGGCTCTGAGGAGGTTCATGAGGATGATTCTGTGAATGAAAGGGTTATCATATGAGGAACATTTGAAGGCTCTGGGTCAGTACTTACTGGAATTTAGAAGAATGAAGGGGATCTCATTGAAACCTACTGAATGTTGAAAGGCCTGGACAGAGTAGATGAGGAAAGGATGTTTCCCATGGTGGGGGAGTCTAGGACAAGAGGGCACAGCCTCAGGACAGAGGGGTGTCCATTTAAAACAGTGATATGAAGAAATTTCATTCACCAAAGGGTGGTGAATTTGTGGTATTTGTTCACAGACACCTGTGGAGGTCAGGTCATTGGGTGTATTTAAGACAGATTCCTGACTGACTACAGCATCAAAGGTTATGGGGGGGAAGGCCAGAGGGTGGGCCTGAGGAGGGGAAAAAAAGATCAGCCATGATTGAATGGTGGAGCAGACTCGATGGGCGAAATGGCCTAATTCTGCTCCTATATTTTATGTTCTTACGATGCAACTCAGTCAGATTTTCAACCTTCCTCCTATATGCTGATTCATCATCACCTTTGATTCGCTCTTGGGTGATCTGGACTATATGAAGTGATTAGAGTATCTCAGAAACTGCTTATCTCCTGGGATTTTCGTACTCAACAGTCTCTAGAGTTTAGAGAGAAAGATGTGAAAAGCAAAAAAAAAACCAGTAAGCAGCAGTTCTGTGGGTGAAAATGAGAGAGGTCAGACGAGAATGGCCAGACTGGTTCAAGCTGAAGGAAGGAGATAGTAACTGAAATAGCCAGGCATTACAACGGTGGTGTGCAGAAGAACATCTCTGAGCGCACAACATGGTGAAACTCGAAGTGGATGGGCTACAGCAGCAGAAGACCATGAGCACATGCTCAGTGGCCACTTTATTGGGTACAGGAGGTATCTAGTAACGTAGCCAGAATGTGTAGTTTATGTATTCCACTGTACTCTGCTGCAAAATAACTAATTTCCTGGCATAGTGTATGTCAGTGATAATAAACTGGGTTCTGATTCTGTAATTCAGAATCTGTTTCTACTATAACCCCAGGCAGCACATTCTAGGCACACATCACTTATTGTGGAAAGTAAACCGCCTTTAAACTTTCCGCATCTGAGCTGAAAGCGAGACCCTTTAGTCATTATCATTCTATCTGGGACAAAGACTCTCACTGTCTACAGTACCAATTCCTGTTGGAATCTTATAAACCTACTGGCCAGTCCAGTTGGCCGGGGGGGAGCTGCGTAGCCTCAGTTGATGCACGAACCATGGAAAGAGACGCCGGAGGTGCCGTGGGAGAGAGTGGATTCCACATCGTGGCTACTATTTGGAGGCCTATCTAGGATTCCCATAATGTTTTTTTCACCCTTGCCGTTTCTTAACTCCACCCACAAAGATGCAACATTCTCTGACCCTATGTCACCTCTTTTTAAATTTGAACTTGAGGAGACATAGGTAGGGTACATAGAATCTTCTTTCTATGGTCGACTTATCAGGATGAAGGTGAGAGGAAGGGGGTTTAAAAAGTGTCTGAGGGGTGAGTGGTTGGCTACTGGAGCTCACTGCCAGAGGAGTTGGTGGAATCTGATAGAGCCATCATATTAAAGAGATATTTAGAAGGAAACTTAAATAGGCCGAGCATAGGATATGGTCCTCAACTTGGCAAAAGGGCTTAGTGATTAGTGCAGATAGGATATGGTCCTCAACTGGGCAAAAGGGCTGAGTGATTAGTGCAGATAGGCAAAAAGGGTCAGCATGGATGTGATAGATAGGCCAAAGGGCCTGTTTCTGTACTGTACCATGCTGTAAGTGTATGAAGAACACATAAAATGTTAGAGGAACTCAGCAGGTCAGGCAGCATCTTTGGAAGGAAATAAGCAGTCGACATTTCAGGCTGAGACCCTTCATCAGGACTGGAAATAATCTCAGCACAAAACATTGACAGTTTATTCCCCTCTGTAGATGTTGCCTGACTTGCTGAGTTCCTTCAGCATTTTGTGTGTGTATCTCCAGAATCTCTGCTGTTTGTGTTTGTGAACGCTTGTGTCAGGAAAAGTCTTGAAGCTATCGTTAAAGAAGAAATAGCGAGGCTTCCAGAAAGAAATGGATCCATCAGGCAGACACGGTAGGAATTTACCCAAGGCAGGCCCTGTCTGACAAAGTTACTGGAGTTCTTTGAGGATATAACAAGCATAGTGGATAGAGGGGAATGGATGGATGTTATTGACTTGGATTTGCAGAAGGTGTTTGAAAAGATGCCGCATAAAAGACTTATCCAAAAGATAAGGATGCATAGAGTTGGGGGTGTTGTATTAGCATGGATAGAGGATTGGTTAACTAATAGAAAGCAGAGAGTTGGGATACATGGGAGTTAATCTGGTTGGCAATCAGTGGTGTGCAGTGTGCTGCAGGGGTCAGTGCTGGGCCTGTGACTGTTCTCGATATACATTAACGATCTAATAGAGGGGTCAGAGTGTAGTGTACTAAGTTCGTTGATGATATTAAATTGAGTGGAAAAGCAAATTGTGCTGAAGGTATGGGGAGTCTGCAGAGAGATATAGATCGGTTAAGTGAGTGGGCAAGGGTCTGGCAGATGGAGTACAATGTTGGTAAATGTGAGGTCATCCACTTTGGAAGGAAAATGAAAGAGCAGGTTATTATTTAAATGGTAAAAAGTTGCAGTATGCCCCTTTGCAGAGGGACTTGTGAGTGCCCGTGCATGAAACACAATAGGTTGGTTTGCAGGTGCAACAGGCTATCAAGAAGGCAAATGGAATGTTGGCCTTCATTGCTAGAGGGATTGAATAAGAGCAGGGAGGTTATACTGCAACTGTACAGGGTACTGGTGAGGCCGCACCTGGAGTACTGTGTGGAGTTCTAGTCTCCTTACTTGAGGAAGGATATACTTTCTTTGGAGACAGTGCAGAGGAGGTTCACCAGGCTGACTCCAGAGATGAGGGGGTTAGACTATGAGGGGAGTCTCCAGGGACTGTACTCTCTGGAATTCAGAAGAATGACAGGATATCTTATAGAAACATATAAAATTATGAAAAGGATAGATAAGATAGAAGCAAGAAAGTTGTTTCCACTAGTAGATGAGACTAGAACTAGGGGACATAGCCTCAGGACTCGGAGTGTAGATTTAGGATGGAGATGAGAAGGAACTGCTTTTCCCAGAGAGTGGTGAATCTGTGGAATTCTCTGCCCAATGAAGCAGTGGAGGCTACCTCAGCAATAGATCTAATACAAGGTTGGATAGATTTTTGCATAGTAGGGGAATTAAGGGTTATGGGGAAAAGGCAGGTAGGTGGAGAGGAGTCCGTGGCCAGATCAGCCATGATCCTATTGAATCACGGGGCAGGCTCAACGGGCCAGATGGCCTACTCCTGCTCCTATTTCTTATGTCTGTGACTGTATGAACCTTTTATATTTATTTTTGTAAATGATTCCTGTATTGTCTGTGACACACAGAAAATGCATGGACACACAGTGATACACAGTCCTGCCTGTGACAGCTGCTACTGTGAGTGGGGTCATTTCTCACCCTTCCTCCCCTGTCACTTTCCAAACACCACACCTCCCACCTCCAGCCTCTGGTCCTTCAGAAAATGAGTCTCACTCCCCGACACCCCAGGAGCAGCACGAGGGATCCCACTGGTCTGTGCTTCCTGGACCTCACACAGGATGGCCTGCGGTCCCCTCTGTCAGCTCAGTGACCGCCCCCCCCCACCACAACCCACAGCCACCGGTGCTCAGGATGGTACACGAGACCCAGACCCGGTCTGCCTCCAGCGCGAGATTCATCAACACTCGGCTCATTGTGAGAACCTGCACAAAACCATTTGTTCTCCACCGTCTGTTAAAGTGAACGCTGAGGTTTGGGTGTTAAATATTTATGACTTGCAGAGTGATTAAAGATTCTCTCACACACGGCATTAATTCCCCACACATTGGAATGAAGAGGCAGTTTATACGGTGACATTAGCATCAGCTTTATATATTCCACATCCACTGGCGATCACAATCAATTATTAAACATGAACAACACCGGCGACTCTTCCCCAGTGTCGCTATGGTAGTTTTATCCTTCACTCTGGGTACTGATTTACTGGTCCCCCCAGTGGGTCAGACGGGTCCCCTGGGACTATTTAACCCTCTGATATACACACAAGTTCCGGGGGGTCTCTGCAAACCTCTACAGTCATTAACAGACTTTGCTGTTGGAACTGGGATTTGGGAAGTACGGAAGTCAAACTGTAATCAGGAAGATGTCACAAAAAATCAATGAAATTAATTATGGAATAATCCAGGTCTTTGACAAGATTCCATATGGGACATTGGTCTCAAGAGTCTAAGGTCAGAGGGCACAGCCTGAGAACAGAGGGATATCCATTTAGAACAGGGATGAGGAATTACTTTATCTAGAGGATGGTGAATCTGTGGAATTCATTGCCACAGTCGGCTGTGCAGGCCAAGTCATTAAGTATATTTAAAGTGGAGGTTGATAGTCTCTTGATTAGTCAGGGTGTCAAAGGTTACAGGGAGAAGGCAAGAGAATAAGGCTGTAAGGGATAATAAATCAGCCAAGGTGGAATGGCAGGGCTGACTCGATGGGCCAAATGGTGTAATTCTGCTCCTGTGTCTTATGGTCACCTGGCATTCAAGATGTTCACCACTGGCTTAGGGGGAGAAGCCAGACAGTGGTGGTGGATGGTTATCTGTCTGACCAGTGGAGTGTCGTAGGGGTTGCTGCTGGGCCTGTTGTCTGTCATCTCTATCAACAATCCGGATGATAATGTGGTAAAATGGCTCAGCAAATTTGCAGATGACACCGAGATTGGGGGTATAGTGGACAGCGAAGAACACTATCAAAGATAGTGATACAACCAATTAGAATTCTTTCCATGGTACATTTGTAGAAATTTGCACGTGTCTTTGGTGACAGCAATTTTGCTCAAACATTTAATGAAACATAGCTGCTGGTGTGCCTTATTTAAAATTACATCAATATGTTGGTCCCAGGATTGATCCTCAGAGAAGTTGACACCCAAAAACTTGAACTTGTTCACCCTTTCCACTTCTGCTCCTCAATGAGGACTAGTGTTGGTTCCCTTGACTTCACCTTCCTGAAATCCACAATTACTTACTGACGTTGCGTGCAAGATTGTTGCAGCAACACCACTCAACCAGCTGATCTATCTCGCTCCCGTGCCCCTCCTCATCACCATCTGAAATTCTGCCAGCACTGAATGGACTGTGGAGCCCGTTTCTGTGCTGTATTGCCCTATGACTCCGTGATATTGGGAGATAAACTGGGCCATGTGTCGAGAGAGAGCTGTCCTGCCTTCAAAATGATGCCAGAGTTGTGGCCCGTAAGGAAGGTTGACAAAGGACACAACAGGATATGGATCACCTGTGGGCAGTGAAATGCACATTGGGTTTAATCCGGGCAGGTTTACTCTGGCATTGACTGGTTGGGCCGAAGGGCCGGAGTCTAAGTGTGAGCTGTGCACTGGTGAGGACATGTGCAAGTGTCTAAGTGTGAGCTGTGCACTGGTGAAGACATGTGCAAGTGTCTAAGTGTGAGCTGTGCACTGGTGAAGACATGTGCACGTGTCTAAGTGTGAGCTGTGCACTGGTGAGGACATGTGCACGTGTCTAAGTGTGAGCTGTGCACTGGTGAAGACATGTGCAAGTGTCTAAGTGTGAGCTGTGCACTGGTGAGGACATGTGCAAGTGTCTAAGTGTGAGCTGTGCACTGGTGAAGACATGTGCACGTGTCTAAGTGTGAGCTGTGCACTGGTGAAGACATGTGCAAGTGTCTAAGTGTGAGCTGTGCACTGGTGAGGACATGTGCAAGTGTCTAAGTGTGAGCTGTGCACTGGTGAGGACATGTGCAAGTGTCTAAGTGTGAGCTGTGCACTGGTGAGGACATGTGCAAGTGTCTAAGTGTGAGCTGTGCACTGGTGAGGACATGTGCAAGTGTCTAAGTGTGAGCTGTGCACTGGTGAGGACATGTGCAAGTGTCTAAGTGTGAGCTGTGCACTGGTGAGGACATGTGCACGTGTCTAAGTGTGAGCTGTGCACTGGTGAGGACATGTGCACGTGTCTAAGTGTGAGCTGTGCACTGGTGAAGACATGTGCAAGTGTCTAAGTGTGAGCTGTGCACTGGTGAGGACATGTGCAAGTGTCTAAGTGTGAGCTGTGCACTGGTGAGGACATGTGCAAGTGTCTAAGTGTGAGCTGTGCACTGGTGAGGACATGTGCAAGTGTCTAAGTGTGAGCTGTGCACTGGTGAGGACATGTGCACGTGTCTAAGTGTGAGCTGTGCACTGGTGAAGACATGTGCAAGTGTCTAAGTGTGAGCTGTGCACTGGTGAGGACATGTGCACGTGTCTAAGTGTGAGCTGTGCACTGGTGAGGACATGTGCACGTGTCTAAGTGTGAGCTGTGCACTGGTGAGGACATGTGCAAGTGGGAAGTGGGCAGTAAACGGCACGACCCTTATGGGTGTTGATGCACAGCAGGGTGCGAGTCCATAGCTCCCTGAAGGTGGCTTCACAGACAGAGGCGGTGGTAAAGAAGGTATCTCATACGTGCCTTCATTGATCAAGCAGTGAGTAAAGAAGTTGACAAATCAAAAAGCTGGTGAATAAAATTAGCAGCTGTATAACATTTTGTTCAACCGCATTTGGAGTATTGTGTGCCGTTCTGCTCACTTGTGGAAGGATGCTGAGGCTTCAGAGAGGACGCAGAGGAGGTTGACCAGGACGCTGCCTGGATTAGAGGGCATGTCCTATAACGAGAGGTGGACAACTGGGGTTATTTTCTCTGGTGTAGTGGAGGCTGAGGGGAGATCTGATACAGGTTATAAGATTATGAGAGGGGATCACATCACTCTCAACTTCATCCTGCCCCATCACTGAACTTCCCTGCAACCTATGTACTCACTTTGAAGGGCTCTTCATCTCATGTTCTTGATATCTATCTATTTATTTAATATTGCTTCCCTGAGGTTGTTCTATCCGGGGGTGGTATTGGGGACTAGCTATTAAACAATCCCAATGACCTGTGCCTCTGACAGCCAAGTCCAGCTCCTGGCCTTCACGCATGGCTTAGCTACTAAGCCTGGTGGAACCATTTCTGCTGTCAGGAGAAGGGGCAAAAGCAGGTTACTGACACCTTAAAACTAGTCGCTTTGTGGAGTTGTGGCTTGTCAGCTGTGGTTGGCAGCTCATCTGGGAGAAGGAAAACTCCGATCACAAACCTCCGCTGACTTGTGCCTATATTCACTTATGAGGAAGGCTTCAGGAGTAAACCCCCAGGAAAAGAAAACGGACTGCGTTTCCTAAGGCAGTTCTGCATTGAGTTCAAATCTGACTGGCACCTCCTGTGGTGTCGCTGGTACCCAAATGTATCGGTTTCTGTCGTTCCTTTGGGTTCATCAGCTACATGGAGACGGGGAAGTTGCTCTCCACATCGTTCTGCCCAGGCAGGTAGGATGCAACATCCATAGTCGACCCTGACCGACGGAGGCCTCAGTGTTATTATGATTATTATTTCTTCTCTTTCTTTGTGTATTTGTAGCTTGCTGTCTTTTGCACATTGGTCATTTGTCTGACCTGTTGGCTGTCGCCTTTTATTGGTTCTATTGTGATTCTTGTATTTTCCATGAATGCCTACAAGAAAATGAATCTCTGGATTGTATATAGTGACATATATATGTACTTTGATAATAAATTTACTTTGAACTTTGAATATTTGTACACTCACCCACGCAATCTTTCACACACACATACAGTCATACACACACACACACACACACACACAACCAAACCCTACCCCCCACACACACACACGCACACGTACTCACACACCATCATACACACACTCACACAGATTCATTCGCACACAGTCACACACACACACACACACACACACACACACACACACACACACACACACACACACACACACACACACACACACACACACACACACACACACACACACAGTGACACACCCAAACCCACACACACGTACTCACACAGCATCATACACACTCACACACACACACACACACACACACACCGTGACGCTCACAGACACAGTAATCTGTCAGAGAAACGGGCTTATTATTCCATGAATAAAGATGACCGTCTCGCTGTCTGAACCTTCTGCAAACTCTCCGAAGCAGCTCATCCATCCCGGGAAATATTCATGAGGATCAGATCCGAGCTCCAGAAAGTCCACATCAGGCAGAGATTCTCACTTCCAATATCCTCTCTAAACATATTTGCTTCTGTGATGAGCAGCTTCAAATGTCACTCCAGTCAGTCTCTGTGCGTCGGCTGTGCTGCCGTGTCGGTGTTGTGCTGAGCAGGAGAGACTCCCTGGCGAACCAATCCCCACCCCCACCCCGTTCACATCTTGTCGTGTCCCTTGGGTGGTCTGAACCCCCAAACTCCAGTAGTCGACCAGAGACAGGAATGGAGCAGGTGGGGAGGGTCACCCTCCGGGTGGTGTGGGGTTCAGGTAATCACCCAGCACCCAGGCCATTCAGCCTATTGAGACTGGAACAGCTTTGGTCTTGCTAGGTGGGGAAGGACACAGGAGCTGTGGGGGCAGTATAAGGGGGTTCACCAGGGATCAGAGGAGTGTCCCGTCATGAACAACGTACCGATACATTTAATACAGAATTACTGGTATTCCTGTATTGGTTGGTTTGGTGACATCTAACTGCAGAATAAATCACACTGATGGGTGGAATGGATGAAGGGGTTCGATTACCAACCTGGTCTCAGTCATGGTCAGCTCACACTTTTTGTGAGCAGTTCTAGACCCTGTATCTAAGAATAGATGTGTTGGCATTGGAGAGGATCCAGAGGAGGTTCACGTGAATGGTTCTGGGAATGAAAGGTTAACGTATGAGAAGCTTCTGATGGCTCTGCGCCTGTACTTGCTGGAATTTAGAAGAAAAGGGGGAATCTCTTTGAAACCTATCGAATATTGAAAGGTGTAGGTAGAGTGGATGTGGGGAGTCTAGAACAGAGGGCACAGCCTCAATACATAAAGATAACCCTTTAGAACAGAGATGAGGAGGAATTTCTTTAGCCAGGGAGCTGAAAGTAAGTTCATTATGATAGTACATAAATGTCACCATATACTACCTTATTCATTTTCTTGTGGCCATTCACAGTAGAACAAGGAAGTACAGTAAAAACAATGAAAAACACACAAAGACTGGCAAACAACCAATTTACAAAAGAAGACAAATCATACAAATAAACAAACATTGAGAACATGAGCTGTCAATTCCTTGATAGTGACTCCATAGGTTGTGAAATTTTCTCTTATGTTCACCGATCAACTTCCCAGTTCTTTACTTCATCCCTCTCCCTCCTGGTTTCACCTGTCACCTTGTGTTTCACTTTCCTCTCTCCCGACCTTTTAAATCTACTCCTCATCTTTTTTTCTCCAGTCCTGCTGAAAGGTCTCGGCCCGAAGTGTTGACTGTTTACTCTTTTCTATAGATGCTGCCTGGCCTGTTGAGTTCCTTCAGCATTTTGTGCGTGTTGCTTGGATTTCCAGCATCTGCAGATTTTCTCTTGGTTGTGGAATCAGTTCATTTTTGTGGTGAGTGAAGTTATCCCACTGGCTCAGGAGCCTGAAGGTGGAGGGGTAGTAAGCCTGGCGCTGTAGAACTTGAGGCTCCTGTACCTCCTTCCCGATGGCAGCAGTGAGAAGAGAATGGTGTGGATGGTGGGGTCCTTGATGACAGATGCTGCTTTCCCATAGCAGTGCTCCTTGGAGAATCTGTGGAATTCTTTGTCATTGGCAGCTGTGGAGAACAACTCATTGGGTATAATTAAAACAGAGGCTGATAGATTCTAGATTAGTCAGCATGTCAAAGGTTACAGGGAGTGGGATACAGTGCTTGGAAATGTATGATAATGCATTTTAGTAAAAGGAACAATAGTACAGACTATTACCTAAATGTGGAGAAGGTTCAAACATCAGAGGTGCAAAGAAACTTGGGATTTCTTGTGCAAGATTCCCAGAAGTTTAATTTACGGGTTGTGTCTGTGGTAAGGAAGGCAAATGCAATGTTGGCATTCACTTCAATAGGGATAGAATATAAAAATATTGAGATAATGCTCAGGCTTTATAAGACACTAGTCAGGCCACACTTGGAATATTGTCAACAGTTTTGGGCCCCATATCTCAGAAAGGGTGTGTTGTTATTGGACAGGGTCCAGAGGAGGATCACGAGGATGATTTTGGGAATGAAGGGGGTTAACATATCAGCCTCCTATGTCTCCAACGCATCTGGGAGAAGATTTGTTTTCCAGCAAACAATGACACCGAGCATTAAGCTAAAGCTACACAGAAATGACTTAAAAACAGCAGAGGTTTTCAAATAGAGATGAGGAGGAATTTTTTTAGCCACAGGGTAGTGAATCTGTGGAATGCTCTGTCACAGAATGCATTGGAGGCCAAGTCCATGGTAAATTTAAGGCAGAAGTTGATCATTTCCTGATCGGTCAGGAAATCAAAGGATATTGTGAGAAGGCAGGTGTATGGGATTGAGTGGCAACCGGGATCAGTCATGATGGAATGGCGGAACAGACTCAGTGGGCTGAATGGCCTAATTCTGCTCCTATGTCTTAGAAACATAGAAAACTTAGAGCACAATACAGGCCCTTCGGCCCACAAAGCTGTGTCGAACATGTCTTTACCTTAGAATTACCTAGGGTTACCCAAAGCCCTCTATTTTTCTAAGCTCCATGTATCCATCCAGGAGTCTCTTAAAAGACCCTATTGTTTCCACCCCCACCACTGCCACTGGCAGCCCATTCCATGCACTCACTGCTCTCTGCGTAAAAAACTTACCCCTGACTTCTCCTCTTTACCTACTTCCAAGCACCTTAAAGCTATGCCCTCTCATGCTAGCCATTTCAGTCCTTGGGAAAAGCCTCTGACTATCCGCACGATCAATGCCTCTCATCAACTTATACACATCTCTCATCCTCCGTCGCTCCAAGGAGAAAAGGCCTTGTTTACTCAACCTATTCTCATAAGGCATGCTCCCCGATCCGGGCAACATCCTTGTAAATCTCCTCTGCACCCTTTCTATGGCTTCCACGTCCTTCTTGTAATGAAGCGACCAGAATAGAGACAGTCTTATGGTCTTTTGCTGTGGGGATGCTTCACTGCAGCAGGCCCTGGAAGGCCTGTGAAGGTAGAGGGTAACACGAATGCAGCAAAATACAGGGAAATCCTGGAGGAAAACCTGATGCAGTCCGGAACAGAACTGGGATTTGGGGAATTTGTTTTCCAGCAAGACAGTGACCCCCAAGCATAAAGCCAAAGCTACACAGGAATAGCTTAAAACAACAAAGTTAATGTCCTGGAGTGGCCAATTCAGAGTCCAGACTCAATCCAATTGGGAATTTGTGGCTGGACTTGAAAATGGCTGTTCACTCACGAACCCCATGCAATCTGACAGAGTGTGAGAAGTTTTGTAAAGAAGAATGGGGAAAAAATCTGCAGTGCCCAGATGTGTACAGCTGATAGAGACCGATCCACACAGACTCACGGCTGTAATTGCTGTCAAAGGTGTGTCTACTAAATACTGACTTGAAGGGGGTGAATACTTATGCAAGCAATTATTTTATGGTTTATCTTTATAATTAATTAGTTGAGTGAACTTGGTCTTTTCTCCTTGGAATAACGGAGGATGAGAGGCGACCTGATAGAAGGACACAAGATGATGAAAGGCGTTGATCGTGTGGATAGTCAGAGGCTTTTCCCCAGGGCTGAAATGGCTAGCACGAGAGGACACAGGTTTAAGGTGCTTAGAAGTAGGTACAGAGGAGATGTTAGGGGTAAGTCTTTTACTCAGAGAGTGGTGAGTGCGTGGAATGGGCTGCCGGCAACAGTGGTGGAGGCGGATACGATAGGGTCTTTTAAGAGACTTTTGGATAGGTACATGGAGCTTAGTAAAATAGACGGCTATGGGTAACCCTAGTAATTTCTAAGGTAGTGACATGTTTGGCACAACTTTGTGGGCTGAAGGGCCTGTATTGTGCTGTAGGTTTTCTATGTTTCTATGTTTATTTAGATCATTTTGTAGAAATCTGTTGACATAAAATATTCTTTTTCTGTTAATCAGTGTCAAAAAAAAGCCAAATTAAATCCACTGTGATTCAATGTTGTAAAACAATATAACATGAAACTTCTGGAGGGGGCTGGGGTGAATACTTTTTATAGGCACTGTACACATACATTGGATCTTTGATTTCCTCACTTGCAGACCTCAGTCAGTTCGGATTGGAAGCAGCATCTCCTTCACAATCTCCATCAGCATAGGTACACCTCAAGGCTGTGTGCTTGGTCTGTGCTCTACTCGTTTTATACTTGTTACTGTGTAGCTAAGCACAGCTCAATGCCATATTCAAGTTTGCTGACAACACCACTCTTGTACGCCAAATCAAAGGTGATGATGAATTAACATATAGGAGGCAACAACAAAGAGCTGATTATTGACTTCAGGAGGAGGAAACCAGAGGTCCCTGAGCCTCTGGGGATCAGAGGGAGAGGTGGTCAGCAACTTTAAATCCCTCTACGTTATCATTTCAGAGGGTCTGTCCTGAGCCAAGCACATTTGTAATTATGAAGAAAGCTCGGCAGTGCCTCTACTTCCTGAGGAGTTTGCAAAGACATCTAAAACTTTGACCAACTTCTACAGATGTGTGGTGGAGAGTATATTGACTGGCTGCATCACAGCCTGGTGTGGAAACACCAATGCCCTTGAACAGAAAATCCTACGGATACAGTGGATACCAATAGATACCAATAATCAGTGGGCTGAATGATGGCAGATGGAGTTTAGTGCTGATAAGTGTGAGGTGCTACATTTTGGTAGGAATAGTCCAAATAGGACATACATGGTAACTGGTAGGGCATTGAAGAATGCAGTAGAACAGAGTGATCTCGGAATAATGGTGTATAGTTCCCTGAAGGTGGAATCTGATGTGGATAGGGTGGTGAAGAAAGCTTTTGGTATGCTGGCCTTTATAAATCAGAGCATTGAGTATAGAAGTTGGGATGTAATGTTAAAATTGTACAAGGCATTGGTAAGGCCGAATTTGGAGTATTGTGTACTGTTCTGGTCACCGAATTATAGGACAGATATCAACAAAATACAGAGAGTACAGAGAAGATTTACTAGAATGTTATCTGGGTTTCAGCACTTAAGTTACAGGGAAAGATTGAACAAGTTAGGTCTTTATTCTTTGGAGCGTAGAAGGTTGAGGGGGGACTTGATAGAGGTATTTAAAATTATGAGGGGGTTAGATAGAGTTGACGTAGATAGGCTTTTTCCATTGAGAGTAGGGGAGATTCAAACAAGAGGACATGAGTTGAGAGTTAGGGTGCAAAAGTTTAGGGGTAACACGAGGGGGAATTTCTTTACTCAGAGAGTGGTAGCTGTGTGGAACGAGCTTCCAGTAGAAGTGGTAGAGGCAAGTTTGGTATTGTCATTTAAAGTAAAATTGGATAGGTATATGGACAGGAAAGGAATGGAGGGTTATGGGCTGAGTGCGGGTCAGTGGGACTAGGCGAGAGTAAGCGTTCGGCACGGATTAGAAGGGCTGAGATGGCCTGTTTCCATACTGTAATTGTTATATGGTTATATGGTTATATGATACGGTCCAGTCCATCACGAGTAAAGCCCTCCCCACCATTTAGCACATCTACACGGAGCTTGTCACCGGAAAGCAGCATCCATCGTCAGGGACGTCCACATGCTCTATTCTTGCTACTGCCATCAGGAAGCCTCAGGACCCACACCACCAGTTTCAGTAACAGTTATTACCTCTCAACCATGAGGCTCCTGAACCAGGGGGAGTAACTACTCAACGTCATTTCCCCCATCATTGAAATGTTCCCACAACCAATGGACTCACTTTCAAGGATTCTTCATCTCATGTTCTCGATATTTATAGCTTATTTATTTATTGTTATTGTAGAAATGTATTTTTCTTCGGCTCAAGCTGGTAAAACCTGAGGTGCGGGTATAGCCAAGCATGCTAATTTCTCCATTCCTGGGAACTTTCAGACTATTCTAGTGATGTTTAGAATTGTGTCTTTTTGAAGATTTACATAGATATCACTGTGTAGTCCTTTGGGATGATACCAGTTGTAGATATTTCTATTGGGACGATGTACACCCTGTTCGTGTTCCAAAGTTTTTCAATTTCCACTTTTAATTCAGTGTATTTCTGTGATTTTCACTGATTGATTTCTGTAAGTTGTGTATGTTTGGGACGGCTATATTTATTAAATAAGTTGTTCTTGTTTATCCTGTATTATTATCCGAATGGTTATCGTGGATTATCCTCTCTGTAATAACAACAGTCATTATATAATTTGTGGTATTCTGATTCTAAAACTGGATCAGGTTTGTATTTATAGTAAGGTGTGATTTCATTCATGAGGTTGTGTTGTAAAGCAAGATTTTGATGAACGATGTTTGTTACTCGATTGTGCCTGTCTAAGTAATCAGATTGTGTTAAATTGCTACAGGATCTTGAAAAGTGTTGGATTGTTTTTGGTTTTTCTCAGCATTTTCTACATTTATCATTTTGAATTTGTTGGTCTTTTGTTATGTATTTTTGATATTTTTTGAGTGTTAACCACCTGGTCCTGAATTGCCACAGGGAACCCCTCTGTTTCTGGGAAGAAGTGTTCAACTCTGAGCCAGGCGTTTAAAGGTTGCTCATCGATAGGTCAGCTGCTCAGATAATGGGGATATCTTCCATGGAGGGTCATGATTTTCCGTTAGTTAACTGTTTCCTCAATAGTGACGGTGCCTTCATTTTTCTGGGTTGTGCTCTTGTTTAAGTTTAGTAGTGAGTACTTATCGAAATTGTGTATGTTTGCACGGAGTGATAATTCCTGTTTTTGTTAATGAAAGTATGTCCTTAAAAGTTATTATTTCTGGTTTTTCATTCTTTTTGTATTCACGCAGTTTGCTGACTTTTGCGCACTGATTGTCCGCCCTTTAGTTGCGGCTTTTCATTGATTCCACAGTTATTGGATTTATTGCATACGCCCACAATAAAATGAATCTCAGGGTGTATATGGTGACATATGTGTACTTTGAACTTTACTCGGAGTATTTTGATCATTCTGCTCTAGGAACAATATTATTAAACTAGAAAGAGTGCAGAGATTTACCTGGATTTGGGAACCTGAGTTACAAGGAGAGGTTGTAGACCAGGATTGTTTTCCCTGGAACGTAGGAGATTGAGGGGGTGACCTGATAGAGGGGCATAAGGTCACGAGGGGCAGAGATACGGAGAAAGCTCAAAGATTTTTCTCCAGAGATGGGGGTTACAGACAAAAGGGGACATGGGTTTAAGATCAGAGGATGCAGGAGGAACTCAGCAGGTCAGGAAGCATTTATGGAAATGAATAAGTAGTTGAAGTTTCATGCCAAGACTTTTCTTCAGGACGGCACAGGAAAAGGGAAGAAGTCCCCACCCCTACACAAGATGTTACTTGAATTAAATACTCCAATAACAGGGATATCTGCGGCATCTCCTTCACACAGAGGGTGGTGAGGATGGTGAGATATCAGGAGTAGCTCCTTCAAACAGAGGGTGGTGAGGATGGTGAGATATCAGGAGTAGCTCCTTCAAACAGAGGGTGGTGAATACCTGGAATGAGCTGCCAGAAGTCGTGGCTGATGTGGGTATATTAACAACATTTAAAATCCATCTTGATAAAAACCATGGATAGGAGGATAGGAAAGGTTCCAAAGTTTGTGGGCCAAACTCGAGTAGATGGGCTGAAGGCCCATTCCATACTGTATCACTCTTGACTTTGTGGCTCTAAACAAACTCATGTTCAGATACACAAACATACACACTCTTCATCTTTCTTTCCAACCCATAGACCACCCTGACCTGCGAGTTCCTCCAATGTTCTGTGTACATACAACACAACACACTCGTTCACACTCTTACACACACACACACACACACACACACACACACACACACACACACACACACACACACACACACACACACACACACACACACACACACACACACACACACACACACACACACACACACACCTCTACTGTTTTCTGCACCAGTGATCAGCAACAGTGAATTAAACATCTGACACCTTGCCTGTAGAGTTGGTGAGAACAGTTCAGTAATCAGTCATGCTAGCATTCAGTCAATGGGCATTTCAACCCCCTAGCTCATGCACGGCTAGAGTGAATGAATGGTTAAATAAACCATACAACCATGAGACAAAGGAGCAGAATTAGGCCACTCAGATCCTTGAGTCTTTTCCACTAACATCCCACTGATGGCTCATCTGCCTGTCTTCCCTGAAAGTCTCTCTGCACACTGCCTCTGTTTGTAAACCAACAGCTTTATCCTCAGCCCTATCACTTTGGTTCCCACTCTCCTGTCGATTTGTTTTAAACCCCCTAGCAAATCTGCCCGCAAGGATATTGGTCCCCTTAGGTTCAGGTGTAAACCTTCCCTTTTGTACAGGTTATACCTGGAGATCCCAATGACCTGTACAAAAGGGACAGGTTACACCTTAAAACTAGAGGGCCTGTGTTTGAGGCGAGACAAGCAGGCCGAGCTTTTGTTTTATGCACAGAGAGATGAGTACGGAGAACACGCTATCGGGGTGATGATACAGGCAAAGATGAGAAAGGCTTTAAGCTAGATGAACATGGACAAAATGGAGGGATATGGACATTGGGAAATACCAATGTCCTTGAACAGGAAATCATAGTGGATACAGCCCAATCTATGACATAGACTATAGAACATCACAGCACAGTACAGACCCCACGGCCGACAATGTGGTGCCAACCCTTTCACCCACTGTAAGATTAATCTAATCCTTTCCTCCTACATTCAAAGTTCAAAGTATAAAGTAAAATTTATTATCAGAGTACATATGTCACCACATACGATCCTGAGATTCTTTTTCTGCGGGCATACTTAGCAAATCTATAGAACAGTAACTGTAAACTGTAAACATCAGGAACTGTAAACAAACTGTGTAAATACAGATAATAAATAAATAGCAAGAAATAACAAGCCATGAAATAACAATATAATGGAGTCTTAAGTGAGTGCCTGATGGTTGAGGGGTAGTAACTGTTCTTGAACCTGGTGGTGCGAGACCTGAGACTCCTGTACCTTCTATCTGATGGCAACAGTGAGAAAAGAGCACGGCCTGGGTGGTGAGGACTTTTGATGATGCTTTTCTACAGCCAAGTTTCATGTAGATGTGTTCAATGGTTAGAAGGGCTAACCATCTTTCTATTTCATCTCTGGCTATCCATCTTTCTATTTCATTCACTGACCTCTATTTGCACCTCTCACAGACAGAACGGCTGCAATCACCACCATCGGTCCCACCCTTTCACAGATATTCTCTCAGTCCCTCGAACTTCTGCCAACAAGTCAAACATCTGGCGAAGCGTCACTGATATTAACCCTGCCCCTCACTTCACAGTGTGTCCGACCGGCAAAAAGATCCGATCTCCGGAGAATTGCGGCGAAACAGAAGGGATTTTACCAAGTCCTGCAGGACCCCGATCACCATTACTGACATTTGGCATTAATTGCAGCTTTCTTTAATTAACTGAATTTAATTTCCTTGGCTGGAGGGATTTAGATTCATCTCCCAGGATCGATATTGGAAACCACAGGCTATTATTCCCGTAATGTAACCACCTCGCACCTGCATGCACTTCCCCAGGGTTCCCTCTCAACTTCACATCTCAGGCATGACACAACACATAAGAAACTGAGTTACAGTGAATCTGTTAGGACTTTATTCCCTGGAGCGTAGGAGAATGAGGGGAGATTTGTTAGCGATATATAAAAATTATGAGGGATCTAGATAGGGTAAATGCAAGCAGGCTTTTTCCACTGAAGTTGGAAGGGACTAAAACTAGAGGCCAAGGGTTAAGGGTGAAAGGTGAAGTATTTAAGGTGATCATCTTCATTCAGAAGGTACCTTTCAACTGCCAGTGCAAGTGGTAGCGTGAGCTCAATTTCAATATTTAAAAGAATTTTGGATAGGTCCATGAATAGGAGGAGCATGGAGGGTCACTGATTCTCTGATTTCAAACCTCCGCTGCCTTGCGGCCATACCCACTCATGGGAAAGACTTCAGGAGTAAATCCTGAGGACAAATCCGGAGCTGGAGTCCCTAAGGCAGTCCGACGTTGCCTTCAACCTCGCTCTGGCAACTCCTGCGATGACACTGGTGCCAAGCTGTATCGGCCCTGGACAACATCAGTGGCATGGAGAGGGGAGACTTGCTGCTTGGGCATCTGCCGGTCTCCCATATAACCCTGCCCAGGCCTGCGCCCTGGAGAGGACTCTCCAGCGTCGCCTCACATACAACACGGAAAGAAGCAGTCTACCGGTTATCAGCCTGCGCTTGATTGGAGTAGAGCATGATGCCAGGGGTTGCTTTTGATGGAGGGAAAGACCATCGCATCTCACTGGACAGCTACCGCCTGCCTCAGGCTGTGCAGCCCCCAGCCAGTTAGGTGCTGTCCCGCCACAGTCCGTCCGCTCCACTGGGTGCGTGGGGCTTAGGGACACAAGTAGCCCAAAATGCGGACTGTAAACACTGCAGCAGGCATAGCAAGAAGACAAGGCAAGAAGCCAGCACTCAGACCAGGATGCTGGAACATACGGACCATGACCACTGGTATATCAGGTGACCTTCGGGTAATCAGCGACACACGCAAGACAGCAGAGATTAACAATGAACTGCTGAGACTCCAAGTGGACATCACAATGCTCCAAGTCTCGCAGAATCGGGAATCCTACATGAGAGAGACTATACCCTCCTCTGGCGGGGAAGGGTTCAGACGAGACCAGAGAGCATGGTGTCGGCTTTGCCGTGAAGAACTCATGGTGAAGATGGTGGAGCCGAGCGAGAAAGGGACGGAACGGATTTTCTCATTTCGACTCCACACATCCGACGGGCCCGTCAACCTTGTCGGTGTCTATGCCCCAACCCGCTACTCCACACAAGACGCAAAGGACGAGTTCTACGACCAGCTCTCAATGACGATACAGGAGATCCCAAGTCAGGAGCAGTTGCTGCTACTTGGCGACTGCAAGCGCTGAGGACAGCGAGAAGCAAGGCCCAGGAAACAGCCAGACGCTGTGCAAATGACCACTGGCCACAACTATGCGAAAGCATTCAGTCGTCAGTCGACACAGGCAACATCCGTGGAGTGTACGAGGGGATCAAGAAAGCCATCGGTCCAACCCAGAGCAAGATAGCTCCACTGGAAACCACAACAGGCCAGACCATCAAAGACAAAGGCAAGCAGATGGAGAGATGGGTGGAGCATCACTCTGAACTCTTCCCCACAGAAAACAGTATCTTGGACAGCGCGCCAGACGCTGTGGAATGCCTGCCTGTCATGGAGGAACTGGATGCTTTGCGGACTGCCAAAGAGCCATCGACTGCCTGCCCACTGGGAAGGCACCAGGATTGGATGGCATTCCACAAGAGGCATGTAGTGCGCAAAGGGCATCTTGCTAAACCACCCACATGACCTACTGTGCCAGTGCTGGATAGAGGGAGCAGTGCCACAAGGCATGAGAGACAGCAACATTGTCACCCTTTATAAGAACAAAGGGGACAGAAGCGACTGTAACAACTCCAGGGGAATCTCCTTGCTGAGCATCGTTGGGAAGGTCTTCGCCCGCGCGGTCCTGAACAGACGGCAGAAAATAGCCGAAAGGGTATATCCCGAGTCTCAGTGTGGTTTCAGATCAGAATGCTCCACAATCGACATGATCTTCTCCCTTCGACAGCTACAAGAGAAAGGCAGAGAGCGAAGACAACCACTCTACGTCGCTTTCATTGACTTTACGAAGGCCTTCGACCTTGTGAGCAGAGACGGCCTGTTCAAAATCCTCGCCAGGATTGGTTGCCCCCCGAGGCTCCTCAGGATAGTTCAGTCATTCCACACAGACATGACGGGCGTCGTTCAGTTTGACGGCTCTTCTTCAGCGGCCTTCAACATCCGCGGCGGTGTGAAGCAGGGCCGCGTGCTTGTCCCCACTCTGTTCGCCATCTTCTTCACAGTCATGCTGAAGCACGCCTTTGGAACATCAACTGATGGCGTCTACCTCCACCCCAGATTGGACGGGAGGCTGTTCAATCTGTCCCGGCGGAGGATGAAAACCGAGGTTCGTGAAGTACTCATCAGGGACGTGTTGTTTACAGTTGACGCGGCACTGGCAACACACTCTGAAGCAACTGCAGTGCCTGATGGACAGCTTCTCACGGGCCTGTCAGGACTTCAGCTTGACCATCAGCCTGAAGGAGACCAACGAGTTGGGCCAAGGCATTGAGCATCCCCACCCCCCGCCATTACCATCAACAACTACGAGCTGGAGGTAGTTCACGAGTTTACATACCTTGGCTCCACCATCACGGACAGTCTCTCCCTAGACCCCGAGATCAACAGACGGATCGGACGAGCAGCCTCAACATTCGCCAGGCTGACAGAGAGAGTCTGGGAGAACAGACAGCTGACCACGCACACCAAGGTTGCAGTCTACAGGGCCCGCGTCCTCAGCACACTGCTTTACGGCCGCGAGACCTGGAGCCTCTACTTCAGACAGGAGCGGCGTCTCAACGTCTTCCACCTTCACATCCTGGACGTCAAGTGGACTGACCGAGTCACCAACAATGAGGTCCTGGCCCAGCCCAGATACCCAGTCTCTTCACCCTGCTCCAACAACGCCGTCTCCGCTGGCTGGGCCACGTACACCGCATGTCAGACGGGAGGATCCCGAAAGACCTGCTGTAGGGGGAACTGGCCTTCGGCAAGAGAGCACAAGGGCAGACCCATCTTCGTTTCAAAGATGTCTGTAAGAGAGACATGAAGTCACTGAACTGGAACGTCGAGAGGTGGGAGGACATTGCGAGCGATGGCTCTCGCTGGAGGCTGGAACTACGCAGAGGAGGGAGGACATTGCGAGCGATGGCTCTCGCTGGAGGCTGGAACTACGCAGAGGAGGGAGGACATTGCGAGCGATGGCTCTCGCTGGAGGCTGGAACTACGCAGAGGAGGGAGGACATTGCGAGCGATGGCTCTCGCTGGAGGCTGGAACTACGCAGAGGAGGGAGGACATTGCGAGCGATGGCTCTCGCTGGAGGCTGGAACTACGCAGAGGAGGGAGGACATTGCGAGCGATGGCTCTCGCTGGAGGCTGGAACTACGCAGAGGTCTGAAAAGAGAAGAGAAGCTGAGGCTTGCTGCTGAAGAAAAGTGCACTCACTGATAAAACATCACCGAGACAACACCGGAGGACATCGCCTTGAAGTGCAGTCGCTGCGGTCGAGACTGTCACTCCCGTGTGGGCCTCTACAGCCACAACAGTCGCTGCGGCCGAGACTGTCACTCCCGTGTGGGCCTCTACAGCCACAACAGTCGCTGCGGCCGAGACTGTCTCTCCCGTGTGGGCCTCTACAGCCACAACAGTCGCTGCGGCTGAGACTGTCTCTCCCGTGTGGGCCTCTACAGCCACAACAGTCGCTGCGGCTGAGACTGTCACTCCCGTGTGGGCCTCTACAGCCACAACAGTCGCTGTGGCCGAGACTGTCACTCCCGTGTGGGCCTCTACAGCCACAACAGTCGCTGCAGCTCAGACTGTCTCTCCCGTGTGGGCCTCTACAGCCACAACAGTCGCTGCAGCTGAGACTGTCACTCCCGTGTGGGCCTCTACAGCCACAACAGTCGCAGCGGCCGAGACTGTCACTCCCGTGTGGGCCTCTACAGCCACAACAGTCGCTGCGGCCGAGACTGTCTCTCCCGTGTGGGCCTCTACAGCCACAACAGTCGCTGTGGCCGAGACTGTCTCTCCCGTGTGGGCCTCTACAGCCACAACAGTCGCTGTGGCCGAGACTGTCTCTCCCGTGTGGGCCTCTACAGCCACAACAGACGCCGCTCTACCAACACAGACTGAAGCAAGACTTTCCAGGCGCAGATCCATGGTCTCACGAGACGACCGGATGCCTCAAAGGAGGGTCACCTTCCCTGTGCAGGATGATGGAATAGGCAGTGATAACAGGTTGACACAGACTGTCTCTGACTGTTTGAGAGTCACAGTCCCAGCCTGTTGGTCAACGCAGGTCGCTGGACCCACACTCTGAAGGAACTGATTCCCTGTGGCTTTGTTGTTTAACCAAACAACACTCTTCACCAGATGGGCTCGGTGACAAGGTTGCTCCATCTAATAAATTGTAACTGTGTCTTGTGCTGCCGTACCCCACCCACTTTAAGGTCCAACATGTTGTACACTTAGACGCCCCACGCCTTTGAGATGCGGGAGGGAACCAGAACACCCAGGGACAACCACACGATCACAGGAGAACATGCAAACTCCACACAGGCAGTGCCAAAGGTGGAGATTGAACTTGGGTCTCATCCACAATATCCCAATAGGGTGACACATCCTCAGCACCACCCCTCCCACAGTGTGACCCTCCCCCAGTACCACCCCTCCCAGTGTGACTCTTCCTCAGTACCACCCCTCCCACAGTGTGACCCTCCCTCAGTATCACCCCTCCCACAGTGTGACCCTCCCTCAGTACCACCCCTCCCACAGTGTGACCCTCCCACAGTGTGACCCTCCCCCAGTACCACCCCTCCCACAGTGTGACCCTCCCCGAGTACCACCCCTCCCACAGTGTGACCCTCCCCCAGTATCACCCCTCCCACAGTGTGACCCTCTCTCAGTACCACCCCTCCCACAGTCTGACCCTCCCACAGTGTGACCCTCCCACAGTGTGACCCTCCCCCAGTACCACCCCTCCCACAGTGTGACCCTCCCCCAGTACCACCCCTCCCACAGTCTGACCCTCCCTCAGTACCACCCCTCCCACAGTACCACCCCTCCCACAGTGTGACCCTCCCTCAGTACCACCCCTCCCACAGTGTGACCCTCTCTCAGTACCACCCCTCCCACAGTGTGACTCTCCCTCAGTACCACCCCTCCCACAGTGTGACCCTCCCTCAGTACCACCCCTCCCACAGTGTGACTCTCCCTCAGTACCGCCCCCCCACAGTGTGACCCTCTCTCAGTACCACCCCTCCCACAGTGTGACTCTCCCTCAGTACCACCCCTCCCACCGTGTGAACCTCCCTCGGTACCACCCCTTCCACAGTGTGACCCTCCCTCAGTACCACCCCTCCCACAGTGTGAACCTCCCTCGGTACCACCCCTCCCACAGTGTGACCCTCCCACAGTCTGACCCTCCCACAGTCTGACCCTCCCTCAGTACCACCCCTCCCACAGTGTGATCCTCCCTCAGTACCACCCCTCCCACAGTGTGACTCTCCCCCAGTACCACCCCTCCCACAGTGTGACCCTCCCTCAGTACCACCCCTCCCACAGTGTGACTCTCCCCCAGTACCACCCCTCCCACAGTGTGACCCTCCCTCAGTACCACCCCTCCCACAGTGTGACCCTCCCCCAGTACCACCCCTCCCACAGTGTGACTCTCCCTCAGTACCACCCCTCCCACAGTGTGACCCACCCTCAGTACCACCCCTCCCACAGTGTGACCCTCCCCCAGTACCACCCCTCCCACAGTGTGACCCTCCCTCAATACCACCCATCCCACAGTGTGACCCTCCCCCAGTACCACCCCTCCCACAGTGTGACCCTCTCTCAGTACCACCCCTCCCACAGTGTGACCCTCCCTCAATACCACCCCTCCCACAGTGTGACCCTCCCCCAGTACCACCACTCCCACAGTGTGACCCTCCCTCAGTACCACCCCTCCCACAGTGTGACCCTCTCTCAGTACCACCCCTCCCACAGTGTGACCCTCCCTCAGTATCACCTCTCCCACAGTGTGACTCTCCCTCAGTACCACCCCTCCCACAGTGTGAACCTCCCTCGGTACCACCCCTCCCACAGTGTGACCCTCCCACAGTCTGACCCTCCCACAGTCTGACCCTCCCTCAGTACCACCCCTCCCACAGTGTGATCCTCCCTCAGTACCACCCCTCCCACAGTGTGACTCTCCCCCAGTACCACCCCTCCCACAGTGTGACCCTCCCTCAGTACCACCCCTCCCACAGTGTGACTCTCCCCCAGTACCACCCCTCCCACAGTGTGACCCTCCCTCAGTACCACCCCTCCCACAGTGTGACCCTCCCCCAGTACCACCCCTCCCACAGTGTGACTCTCCCTCAGTACCACCCCTCCCACAGTGTGACCCACCCTCAGTACCACCCCTCCCACAGTGTGACCCTCCCCCAGTACCACCCCTCCCACAGTGTGACCCTCCCTCAATACCACCCCTCCCACAGTGTGACCCTCCCCCAGTACCACCCCTCCCACAGTGTGACCCTCTCTCAGTACCACCCCTCCCACAGTGTGACCCTCCCTCAATACCACCCCTCCCACAGTGTGACCCTCCCCCAGTACCACCACTCCCACAGTGTGACCCTCCCTCAGTACCACCCCTCCCACAGTGTGACCCTCTCTCAGTACCACCCCTCCCACAGTGTGACCCTC
Source organism: Hemitrygon akajei (assembly GCF_048418815.1). Lineage (NCBI taxonomy): Eukaryota > Metazoa > Chordata > Chondrichthyes > Myliobatiformes > Dasyatidae > Hemitrygon > Hemitrygon akajei. Next base: position 2,578,478 of record NC_133135.1, on the reverse strand, counting down.
CCTCAGTATCACCTCTCCCACAGTGTGACTCTCCCTCAGTACCACCCCTCCCACAGTGTGACCCTCTCTCAGTACCACCCCTCCCACAGTGTGACCCTCCCCCAGTACCACCACTCCCACAGTGTGACCCTCCCTCAGTACCACCCCTCCCACAGTGTGACCCTCCCTCAGTACCACCCCTCCCACAGTCTGACTCTCCCTCAGTACCACCCCTCCCACAGTGTGACCCTCCCTCAATACCACCCCTCCCACAGTCTGACCCTCTCTCAGTACCACCCCTCCCACAGTGTGACCCTCCCTCAGTACCACCCCTCCCACAGTGTGACCCTGCCCCTCAGTACCACCCCTCCCAAAGTGTGACCCTCCCTCTGTACCACCCCTCCCACAGTGTGACCCTCCCTCAGTACCACCCTTCCCACAGTGTGACCCTCTCTCAGTACCACCCCTCCCACAGTGTGACCCTGCCCCTCAGTACCACCCCTCCCACAGTGTGTCCCTCCCTCAGTACCACCCCTTCCACAGTGTGACCCTCCCTCAGTACCTCCTCTCCCACAGTGTGACCCTCCCTCAGTACCTCCCCTCCCACAGTGTGATCCTCCCTCAGTACTGCCCCTCCCACAGTGTGACCCTCCCTCAGTACCACCCCTCCTACAGTGTGACCCTCCCTCAGTACCACCCCCCACAGTGTGACTCTCCCTCAGTACCACCCCTCCCACAGTGTGACTCTCCCTCAGTACCACCCCTCCCACAGTGTGTCCCTCCCTCAGTGCAGGAGTGGGGAATGTTTGTTGGGGTGAAGGAATCTTCCAGAAGAAAAGCCAACATTCTGCATTTCCTTCCCATCGCCAACGTCAGACTGAAGACCTTGGTATCTGCTCCACATCCCCATTTGGTGATGGAGTTATTCAGCATGGAAAAGGCCCTTTGGCCCAACATCCACATGTTCCATTTGACTGGTTTATTCTCTAGCCCTCTACACTAGGGGTTCCAACCATTTTATGCCATGGATCAATACCACTAAGCAAGGGCATCTTCTCTGAACATTTCCCATCCATGCAAGGGTCCCTGTCTTTGAAGTGTAGTTAATGCATCTGCTCGGGGTGTACGGAGTGTCCAGGGAGGGGTAGCACCTCTGGTGAAGGGGCTTGTCATGCCCACTGTGGGACAGCTCGCTCATCTTTGGTCCCCACAAGACTCTCAACTCTCGCTGTTTGCATGTGACAGCAGCCATACCCCAGTGCACCACTTTGACAGGTGGGCTACACCAGGTGAGGGTAGCTGGTGAGACAGAGACGGGCTGGGCAGAGGAGATCTACATTCAGATCCAGTGGCCAAGAAGCTGGTCTGCAGCGCTCTGTGGAGAGCGAAGGGCATGGCAGGGCACAGAAGTCATGGCCATCCAGTGCACCAAGTTAGGTGAACTACATATACCTGTCTGGACACGCCCCCCGATGCCTGCTCCTGTGGCTCCTCTCACAGACCCCTGCTGACTGCTCCTGTGGCTCCTCCCACAGACCCCGGTATAAAGGTGATGGAGGTCTGAGCCCGGCCTCTCAGTCTCCAGGATGTAGTATGGTGGTCACTCACTGCTCGTTCCTTCTTCCAGTCAATAAAAGCCGATATCTCGCTTTTACGTCTCAGAGTGAGTTATTGATGGTGCATCACCAAGGAAGCCTACTCATACTGCTGGGCCTGGACCTCTGTGGCAGAGAGAATGGAACTCCCCAGTACAATGGCTTTTCCACTTTAAAAATCCTCCCACACAGATCTCCTGTTATTGTCAGATACAACAGACAACCAACAATAAGAATGTATCAGCCTCAACCACTTCCTCTGGCAGCTCCTTCCATATTCAGCCTGCACTCTGTGTGAAAGATTTACCCCTCAGATCCCCTTTCAGTCTTTCCCCTCACACTTTTAACCCGAGCCCTCTCATTTTAGACTCCCCTACCCTGGGAGAAAGACCGTGAGCATATAAACCTGGATACTAACCTCCCCGGTATTGAGGGCATCTTCAAAAGGCAGCATCCATCATTAAGGACCCCCATCACCCAGGACGTGCCCTCGTCTCATTGCTACCATCAGGGAGGGGGTACAGGAGCCCGACGGCACAAGCATGCAATGTTTCAGGAACAGCTTCTTCCCCTCTGCCATCAGATTTCTGAATGGACAATAAGCCCATGTACACCACCTCACTTCTTTTGCTTTGCTCTCTTTTTGTGCTACTTATTTAATTTAATTTGTATAGGTATTTCTTATTGTAATTTATAGTTTTGTTACTATCTGTTGCAATGTACTGTGCCTGGTTTCACGGTATCGTATGTCAGATTCTGATCCATCGTGAACAGCCTCTGCCAGCTGAAGGCTTGTTTTTCAGCCGGGGTTGCATAGGTTGGGCCTGCACTCTCTGGAGGTCAGGGGCTGTCTCATTGAAAGACTCCGGGTTTTGACAGGTTTGATGTGAGGGGGTCTTTCTCAGGGGACCTGCTGTTCAAGATGGAGGCAAGAACACGCCTGGAGGGGAGATGCTCTTGATTCAAAGTAAAATTATTATCACACCACTGAGATTGATTTTCCTGTGGCCATTCACAGTAGAACCCAGAAAAAAATGACACAGAAACAAAGACTGGCAAACAACCAATGTGCAAAAACAACAAACTGTGCAAATAAAAAACACAAATAATAATAAATAAATAAATAAGCAAGCTGCGTTTTGGAATGTAGCAGACTTGATGGGCTGAGTGGCCTAATTCTGCTCTGTGTCTTATGGTTTCCCACCTGAGGCAGGCATGGGGTCTCTGTCACTCTCTGTGTTCAGGGGAAAGGCTGTTGGAGATGCAGAGAGTCCTACAGAGTGGTTACTGCCGGAAATTTGGGTATGAGCACGGCTGTGATCTCAGTCCTAGAGTGTGTGCAATGGGCCAAATGGCCTCCACTCACTCCTCTCTCTCTGAGATTCCCCACAGGCTCTCAGATTCTTCAGGCATTGATCTCCCCTGCATTGCGCGATTTCAGCACAGATGAATTCTTTCCTCTTTGTTTAGTCCTGGGGCGTGACATCAGGCCAATTATTCATTATTTAAATGATATTGAACGAAGCATTCCATTGCCACAGGATTCTCAATGTGTGCAAAAGATCAGAATCCGTTTCAATGTGACTCTCAGCGTGAGGCAGCAAGCCAATGAATAATGGAAAAGAGAGAGAGAGAGAGGGAGAGAGAGAGAGAAAAGGGGAGGAGAGTGAGGGAGGGAGAGAGAGAGGGAGAGAAACACAGAGAATGGGAGGAGAGAGAGGGAGAGAGAGAGTGTGTGTGAGTGAGAGAGAAAGAGAGAGAGAGAAACACAGAGAATGGGAGGAGAGTGAGGGAGGGAGAGAGAGGGAGAGAGAGAAACACAGAGAATGGGAGGAGAGTGAGGGAGGGAGAGAGAGAGAAACACAGAGAATGGGAGGAGAGTGAGGGAGGGAGAGAGTGTGTGTGAGTGAGAGAGAAAGAGAGAGAGAGAAACACAGAGAAGGGGAGGAGAGTGGGGGGGAGAGGGGGAAGTGAGGGAGAAGGGGAAGAGAGGGACAGCTAGAGAGAGAGAAAGAGCAGAGGAATGAGTGAAAGGCAAGGGAAGAAAAACAGAAACAGGAGAGGGGTGAGGGGGGGAGATGATGAGATTGTGAGATAGAGAGGGGGTAAATAGAGAAAAATGGAGACAGCAGAGGGAGAGGGAGAGCGAGTGAAGGAGAGACAGTCGGAGAAGAGGGAGAGAGAATGAAGGAGAGACAGTCGGAGGAGAGGGGGAGAGAGTGAAGGAGAGACAGTCGGAGGAGAGGGGGAGAGAGTGAAGGAGAGACAGTCGGAGGAGAGGGAGAGCGAGTGAAGGAGAGACAGTCGGAGGAGAGGGAAAGAGAATGAAGGAGAGACAGCAGGAGGAGAGGGGGAGAGAGTGAAGGAGAGACAGTCGGAGGAGAGGGGGAGAGAGTGAAGGAGAGACAGTCGGAGGAGAGGGGGAGCGAGTGAAGGAGAGACAGCAGGAGGAGAGGGGGAGAGAGTGGAGAGAGACAGCGGGAGGAGAGGGAAAGAGAATTAAGGAGAGACAGCAGGAGGAGAGGGGGAGAGAGTGGAGAGAGACAGATGGGAGGAGAGGGGGAAAGACAGAGAAAGAATTGGAGAGATGGAGAGAAAGTGAGAGAGTAGGAGAGAGGGAGAATAAAAGCAGCAGAGAGGCAGAGAAGGAAAAAGGTTAGAGAAGGAAAGAAAAAAGGAGTTGGAAGGAAGGTAAATTTAGTGAGTGAGAGGGAGAGAGAGATGGACAAGTGATGGATAGTGGGAGAGGATTGAGAGGGAGATAAATGGTGGGAGGGAGAAAAAAAGAGAGTGTAAGGAGGACTTGTCATTAGGGAGTGATTAGCGACACAGAGAGAGTGTGAGTGTGCATGCAGAGGCAGAGAGTGAGAAATTAAGAGAGAGAGAGAGAGAGGGAGAAAGAAAAAGAAGAGGAGGAGATATATATATCTGTGTATATAGCTATTCTTGGTGTCCAACCACATATTATTTCCTATATTTAAGAAGGACAACAGGGATCAGCCTGGTAAGTAGAGACTGTTGATTCTCATGACAGTAGTAGGCAACTTCTTGGATATTTGGTAAGGTGTAGGGCTGATCGGGGGTAGTCAGCATGGCTTAGTTGGCGGAAACCCTCCCTCACTAATCTGAGTTTTTTTTGAAGAGGTGACAAAGAGATTGCTGAGAGTGGAGTGAAGGACATTGTATTCTTGGACTTTATCAAGGCATTTGGCAAGTGTAGTAGCTGGGTTGGGAAGGTGAGATCTCATGGATGAGCTGGCCAACTAGGTAACAGTGAGATCACTGGAGTTGAGTATGCTATTCTCCTAAGAGGTTGTCTATTGGTGGGACTGGCAGCTGTAAAGTCCAATCTGGAATCGAGAGAACTGCGTTGTTACGGTTGATTCCTTTAATGGAGAATGCTTGAGCACGACTCTGTTTAAGATGAGGAGGCTGATGCAGAGGCAGTAAGGATCCAGTGCTGTGTGTTCCAAAGTGACTGTGCAGCTTTCCTCTGTCATTGTGATGTGTCATCACCAGCTCTACTGTTGAGATCTTGCTGTGGATCTGTGTCTGGAACCTCCCCTTTGACACCACTGCCATGGGTGACCTTACTAGGAGCCAAACTCGCGAAGACATCATTCTCAGGATCTCCGGAGCTCACCGGCATGACAAAATGACAATCCTCAGAGAAGGCCAACTAGGCATACTTTATCCACTACAGCTCAGCACCAATACCATCATCCCCTCAAAACTAATCCATAAGCTCCTTGACCTCAGCCTTGATTGCTCCTTGTGCATTTGGATCCTCGATTTCCTCACTTGCAGACCCCAGTTATTTCAGATTGGTAATAGCATCTCCTTTACAATCTCCATCGGCACAGATGTACCACAGGGCTGTGTGCTTAGTCCCCTGCTCTACTCACTTTACACTTATGACTGTGTGGCTGAGCACAGCTCCAATGCCATATTCAAGTTTGCTGACAACACCACTGTCATAGGCCGAGTCAAAGATGGAGATGAATCAGTGTATAGGAGGGAGATTGAAAATCTGGCTGAGTGGTGTCATAACACAAATCTCTTACTCAATATCAGCAAGACCAAGGAGCTGATTATTGAGTTCAGGAGCAGGAAACCAGAGTCCAGGAACCACTCCCCATCGGAGGATCGGAGGTGGAGAGGGTTGGCAACTTTGAATTCCTCGGTGGTACCATTCCAGAGGACCTGTCCTGGGCCCAGCAAGTAAGTGCAATTGTGAAGAAAGTACGGCAGTGCTTCCACTTCCTTAGACGTTTGTGAAGATTTGGCAAGCCACCTATGATTTTGACAAGCATCAGTATACAGTATGTGTAGTGGAGAGTATATTGACTGGCTGCATCACAGCCTGGTACGGAAACACCAATGCCCTGGAACGGAAAATCCTACCAAAAGCAGTGGATACAGCCCAGTCCATCACGGATAAAGCCCTCCACATTATTGAGAACATCTACCTGGAGTGATGTTGTGGAAAAGCAGCAGCTGTCTTCTTGGACCCCACCATCCAGGCCGTGCTCTCTTTTCATTGCTGCCATCAAGAAGGTGGTACAGGAACCTCAGGACACACACTGCCAGGTTCAGAAATAATTATTATCTCTCAACCATCAGACTCCAGAACCAGAGTGGATAATTTCACTCAACTTCACTAACCCCATCACTGAACTGTTCCAACAACCTATAGGCTCACTTTCAAGGGCTCTTTATCTCCTGTTTTCAATATTTGTTGCTTACTTATTATTATTGTATTTCTATTTTTCCCAGCTCAAGCAGGTAAAACCTGAGGTACAGCCACAGCCAAACACACTCATTTCTCAATTGCTAGAAACTTTTGGACTATGCTCATGGTGCTTAGTATTGTGGCTTTCTGAAGATTTACATAAACATGACCGTGTAGGCGTATTGTGTAGTGACTTTGGGATGATCCCAGTTGTAGATATTACTATGGGGATAATGTATACCCTGTTCATGTTCCAAAGTCTTTCAATTTCCACTTTTAATTCGGCATATTTCTGGTGATTTTCACTGATTGATTTCTGTAAGTTATGTTTGTTTGGAATGGCGATATCTATTAAATAAGCAGTTTTTGCTGGTTTATCCTGTAATATTATATCTGGATGGTTATTATGGATTGTCCTAATTTAATAATGGATTGATCATAATATAATTTACAGGACTGTGACTGTAAAGCTGGACCAGGCTTGTATTTATAGTAAGATAGTCTTTAAAAAAAAGTCTTTATAGTCTTTTAAGAGTTTGTATTTTAAAGCAAGATGTTGGTGAATGATCTTTGCCACTTGATTGTGCCTGTGTAAGTAATCAGATTGTGTTAAACTGCTGCAGGATCCTGGAATGTGTTGGATTGTTTCTAGTTTCTCTTGCCATTTTCTGCATTTATTGTCTTGTATTTGTTGGTCTTTTATTTTGTATTTTTGTTTTTTTTTGTGTTAACCACCTGGTCCTGTATAGTCACAAGGAACCCTTTGCTTCTGGGATGAGATCTCCACTCTGGCTTATTATTGTCTCTTAGACAAACGCAGTCTGAGGCCTTCATCAGTCAAGGTCAATCATGGACATTGCATCCGAGCTGTCTCGATATGCAAGCCTGGGCAGGACGATATGGAGAGCAAGCTGTTGCCCATGTAGCAAGATCCCCCTCTCCACGCATCTGATGAACCCAAAGGAACAGCCGAGACTGACACAGTTTTGCACCAACAGCATCACAGGAGATACCACTCAGCATTGAACTCAACGTAGAACTGCCTTAGGGACTCCAGCTCCGGATTTTTACCCCCTAAAGTCTTCCCCATGAGTGGGTGTAGCCACAAGGCAGTGAAGGTTTGAGATCAAAGTTTTCCTTCTCCTAGATGAGCTGCCGACTACAGCTGATGAGTCCCATCTGCCCGAAGCGACTGGTTTAAGCCAGTAACCTGCCTTTGCTCCATCTCCTGAAAGTAGCTAAGCTACATGTGAAAGTCAGGAGCTAGATTTGGTTGTCAGAGGGTATTTGTGGTGTGTGCTATTAGGAGCATTTAATAGGTGGTGGGAGCTTGTCCCCATTACCACACCCAGCTATAACACCCTTAAGGAACCATAAACATTGAGACAGTATCTGATTCCACCAACTTCTCTGGCAGTGAGATCCAGATATCCAGAAATTGTAACCCTCAGATCCCTTTGAAAATATCCACAGATCCCTCAGCATTGCTGCACAAGTTGATAGGGTTGTTAAAAAGAAGTATGGTGTCTTGGCCTTCAATAGTGGGGGTGGGGGGTTTCTGTTCTAGAGCTGTGAGGAAATGCCGTAACTCTACAAAACTCTGGTTAGACCACACTTGGAATATTGTATTCAGTTCTGGTCACCTCATTATAGAAAGGATATGGAAACTTTAGAGAGGGTGCAGAGGAGATTTACCAGGATGCTTCCAGGATTAGAGAGAATGTCTTATGAGGATAGCTTGACTAAGCTAGGGCTTTTCTTTTTGGAGTGAAGGAAGATAAGAAATGACTTGATAGAGGTGTACAAGTTGATAAAAGGGGTAGATAGAATGGACAGTCAGGGGACATAACATTAAAGTGATTGGAGGGAAGTATAAGGTGGTTTTTTACACAGATGCTGGTGGGTGCATGGAACCCATTATCAAGGTGGTAGTAGACAGAGATACATTCAGGACATTTAATAAACTCCTAGATAGGTGATTGGATGATAGTAAGATGGAGGAAAATGGATGAAGAAAGGATTAGATTGATCTTGGAGTAGGTTAATGTCATACCTGCCAATCTCTAACTGTGATAAGAACGTAAGAAATAGGAGCAGGAGTCGGCCATCCGGCCCATCGAGCCTGCTCCACCATTCAATAAGATCATGGCTGATCTGGCCATGGACTCATCTCTATCTACCTGCCTTTCCCCCCAAGCCTTTAATTCCCCTACTATGCAAAACTCTATCCAAACTTGTCTTAAATATGCTTACTGAGGTAGCCTCCACAGCTTCATTGGGCAGAGAATTCCACAGATTCACCACTCTCTTGGAAAAGCAGTTACTCCTCATTTCTGTCCTAAATCTACTCCCCTGAACCTTGAGACTATGTCCCCTAGTTCTAGTCTCACCTTCCAGTGGAAACAACTTTCCTGCCTCTATCTTATCTATCCCTTTCATAATTTTATATGTTTCTATAAGACTCCTCTCATTCTTCTGAATTTCAGCGAGTATAGCCTTAGGCTACTCAATTTCTCCTCATAGTGTAACCCCCTCATTTCTGGAATCAATCTGGTGAACTTCCTCTGAATCACCTCCGAAGCCTGTATATCCCTCCTCAAGTGAGGAGACCAGAACTGCACACAGTACTCCAGGTGCAGCCTCACCAGTACCCTGTACAGTTGCAGCATAACCTCCCTGCTCTTAAATTCAATCCCTCTAGCAATGAAGGCCAACATTCCATTTGCCTTCTTCATTGACTGCTGTACCTGCACACTGACCTTACATGATTCATGCACGGGCACTCCCAAGTCCCTCTGCAAAGCAGCATACTGCAATCTTTTACCATTTAAATAATAATCTGCTCTTCCATGCATTTGCATGTAACGAGAGCTGTATAACTCATCTCCTTAGGTCACAAACTTAACAATCGCACCGTGTAGAAACATAGAAAACCTACAGCACAATACAGGTCCTTCGGCCCACAAAGTTGTGCCAAACATGTCACTACCTTAGAAATTATTAGGCTTACCCATAGCCCTCTATTTTTCTAAGCTCCATGTACCTATCCAAAAGTCTCTTAAAAGACCCTATCGTATCCGCCTCCACCACTGTTGCCGGCAGCCCATTCCACGCACTCACCACTCTCTGAGTGAAAAAATTACCCCTGACCTCTCCTCTGTAACTACTCCCCAGCACCTTAAACCTGTGTCCTCTTATGGCAACTATTTCAGCCCTGGGAAAAAGCCTCTGACTATCCACACAATCAATGCCTCTCATCATCTTATACACCTCTATCAGGTCACCTCTCATCCTCCTTCGCTCCAAGGAGAAAAGGCCAAGTTCACTCAACCTATTCTCATAAGGTATGCTCCCCAATCCAGGCAACATCCTTGTAAATCTCCTGTGCACCCTTTCTATGGCTTCCACATCCTTCCTGTAGTGAGGTGACCAGAAATGAGCACAGTACTCCAAGTGGGGTCTGACCAGGTTCCTATACAGCTGCAACATTACCTCTCAGCTCCTAAATTCAATTCGACGATTGATAAGACTAATACACCATACTCTTTTTTAACCACAGTCAACCTGCGCAGCTGCTTTGAGTGTCCTATGGACTCGGACCCCAAGATCCCTCTGATCCTCCACACTGCCAAGAGCCTTACTATTAATACTATATTCTGCCACCAATATTAATGGATATTGTGAATAGTTGCAGGCCCAGCACTGACCCCTGTGGCACACCGCTCACCACTGATTGCCAATCAGAGTAACACTCATGTATCCTTAGTCTCTGCTTTCCATTGGTTATCCAATCCTCTATCCATGCTAATACATCACCCCCAACTCTATGCATCCTTATCTTATGGATAAGTCTTTTATGTGACACCTTATCGAACACCTTCTGGAAATCCAAGTAAATAATGTCCAATCTTTCCCCTCTATCCACTGTGCTCATTATATCCTCAAAGAACTTCAGTAAGTTTGTCAAACAGGACCTGCCTTTGCTGAATCCATGCTGCGTCTGCCTGGTGGATCCATTTCTTTCCTGAATCCTCGCTATTTCTTCTTTAATGATCGCTTCAAGTATTTTCCCAACTACAGATGTTAAACTAACTGGCCTATAGTGACCTATCTTTTGCCTACATCTACTGGGACCTGCCCAGAGTCCAGAGAATTTTGGTGAATTATCACCAACGTCTCTACTATAACTTCTGCCATTTCTTTCAGTACCCTGGATGCTTTCCATCTGGACCAGGGGACTTGTCTATCTTCAGACTCACAAGTTTGCTCAGCACTACCTGTTCGGTGATACAAGATCATTTACCTTTGCCCGCATGTTACACTACAACTCAGCCCACTGACCAAATTTTGCAATTTTGTCCTATAATCTGCCTGCCCTTCCTGACAGTCTCACTACATACTGGTCAAAGAACACTGAGGCTGTCTACAAGAAGGGTCAGAGCCATCTCTATTTCCTGAGGAGATTGAGGTCCTTTAACATCTGCTGGACGATGCTGAGGATGTTCTACGAGGCTGTGGTGGCCAGTGCTATCATGTTTGCTGTTGTGTGCTGGGGCAGCAGGCTGAGGGTAGCAGACACCAACAGAATCAACAAACTCATTCGTAAGGCCAGTGATGTTGTGGGGGTGGAACTGGACTCTCTGACGATGGTGTCAGAAAAGAGGATGCTGTCCAAGTTGCATGTCATCTTGGACAATGACTCCCATCCACTCCATAATGTACTGGGTAGGCACAGGAGTACATTCAGCCAGAGACTCATTCCACCGAGATGTAACACTGAGCGTCATAGGAAGTCATTCCTGCCTGTGGCCATCAAACTTTACAACTCCTCCCTCGGAGTGTCAGACACCTGAGCCAATAGGCTGGTCCTGGACTTATTTCCACTTGGCATGATTAACTTATTATTATTTAATTATTTATGGTTTTATATTGCTATATTTCTTCACTATTCTTGGTTGGTGCGGCTGTAAGAAACCCAATTTCCCTCGGGATCAATAAAGTATGTCTGTCTGTCTGTCTACATAGTACCTCTGCTTGTATACCAACTGTCCCAACCTGAGCCTGATCACTCCAGTTCCAATAACCCTGACAACCCTCCCCAACAGTTCTAGCAAATACTCTGCCAGAATACTGGGCCTCCGCATTAGGGTTCAGGTGTAACCCATCCCTTTTGTACAGATCATACCTTCCCCAGAAGAGATCCAGTGATCCAGAAATCTGAACCCTTCGCCCTGCACCAGTTCCTCTGCCAAATCGTCCCATTCTTACCCTCACTGGCATGTGGCACAGGTAGCAAACCGGAGATCACTACCGTGGAGCTTAGTGCACCTGGTGCAGATGTAATTATCCAGGAGACTGAGGTCTCCCCGAGTCCTCTCATCTCATACAAAGAACACAACACGACCCTAGAATCATCCTCACCGCTCTGTGTACTAACGGATGAAGAACAAAGAAATTTACCTCGCCTAAGCCTTTCCTATCAGTGTACCTGTCCAAATGTGTATGTGTGTGTGTGTGTGTGAGACGTGTGTGAGTGTGTGTCTCTGTGTGTGTGTGTGTCTCTCACTGTGGGTGTTGGTATGTATGTCTTACTCTGTGTGTGTGTGTGTGTGAGACGTGTGTGAGTGTGTGTCTCTGTGTGTGTGTGTGTCTCTCACTGTGGGTGTTGGTATGTATGTCTTACTCTGTGTGTGTGTATGTGTGTGTGTGTGTGTGTGTGTGTGTGTGTGTGTGTGTGTGAGACGTGTGTGAGTATGTGTCTCTGTGTGTGTGTGTGACTCTCACTGTGGGTGTTGGTATGTGTGTCTTACTGTGTGTGTGTGTGTGTGTGTGTGTGGGAGACGTGTGTGAGTATGTGTCTGTGTGTGTGTGTGTCTCTCACTGTGGGTGTTGGTATGTGTGTCTTACTCTGTCTGTGTGTGTATATATGTGTGTGTGTGTGTGTGTGTGTGTGTGTGTGTGTGTGTGAGACGTGTGTGAGTATGTGTCTGTGTGTGTGTGTGTGTCTCACTGTGGGTGTTGGTATGTGTGTCTTACTCTGTCTGTGTGTGTATATATGTGTGTGTGTGTGTGTGTGTGTGGGAGATGTGTGTGAGTATGTGTCTCTGTGTGTGTGTGTGTCTCTCACTGTGGGTGTTGGTATGTGTGTCTTACTCTGTGTGTGTGTGTGTGTGTGTGTGTGTGTGAGAGAGAGATGTGTGTGAGTATGTGTCTCTGTGTGTGTGTGTCTCTCACTGTGGGTGTTGGTATGTGTGTCTTACTGTGTGTGTGTGTGTCTGTGTGTGTGTGTGTGTGTGTGTGGGAGATGTGTGTGAGTATGTGTCTCTGTGTGTGTGTGTCTCTCACTGTGGGTGTTGGTATGTGTGTCTTACTGTGTGTGTGTGTGTGTGTGTGTGTGTGTGTGTGTGTGTGTGAGATGTGTGTGAGTATGTGTCGCTGTGTGTGTGTGTCTCTCACTGTGGGTGTTGGTCTGTGTGTCTTACTGTGTGTGTGTGTGTGAGACGTGTGTGAGTATGTGTCTGTGTGTGTGTGTGTGTGTCTCACTGTGGGTGATGGTATGTGTGTCTTACTGTGTGTCTTACTGTGTGTGTGTGTGTGTGTGTGTGGGAGATGTGTGTGAGTATGTGTCTCTGTGTGTGTGTGTGTCTCTCACTGTGGGTGTTGGTATGTGTGTCTTACTCTGTGTGTGTGTGTGTGTGTGTGTGAGAGAGAGACTTGTGTGAGTATGTGTCTCTGTGTGTGTGTGTCTCTCACTGTGGGTGTTGGTATGTGTGTCTTACTGTGTGTGTGTGTGTGGGAGACGTGTGTGAGTATGTGTCTCTGTGTGTGTTTCTCTCTCACTGTGGGTGTTGGTATGTGTGTCTTACTGTGTGTGTGTGTGTGTGTGAGAGACGTGTGTGAGTATGTGTCTCTGTGTGTGTGTGTCTCTCACTGTGGGTGTTGGTATGTATGTCTTACTGTGTGTGTATATATGTGTGTGTGTGTGTGTGTGTGTGTGTGTGTGTGTGTGTGAGACGTGTGTGAGTATGTGTCTCTGTGTGTGTGTGTGTCTCTCACTGTGGGTGTTGGTATGTGTGTCTTACTCTGTGTGTGTGTGTGTGTGTGTGTGTGTGTGTGAGAGAGAGATGTGTGTGAGTATGTGTCTCTGTGTGTGTGTGTCTCTCACTGTGGGTGTTGGTATGTGTGTCTTACTGTGTGTGTGTGTGTGTCTGTGTGTGTGTGTGTGTGTGTGTGTGTGGGAGATGTGTGTGAGTATGTGTCTCTGTGTGTGTGTGTCTCTCACTGTGGGTGTTGGTATGTGTGTCTTACTGTGTGTGTGTGTGTGTGTGTGTGTGTGTGTGTGTGTGTGAGATGTGTGTGAGTATGTGTCTGTGTGTGTGTGTGTCTCTCACTGTGGGTGTTGGTCTGTGTGTCTTACTGTGTGTGTGTGTGTGAGACGTGTGTGAGTATGTGTCTGTGTGTGTGTGTGTGTGTGTGTCTCACTGTGGGTGATGGTATGTGTGTCTTACTGTGTGTCTTACTGTGTGTGTGTGTGTGTGTGTGGGAGATGTGTGTGAGTATGTGTCTGTGTGTGTGTGTGTGTCTCTCACTGTGGGTGTTGGTATGTGTGTCTTACTCTGTGTGTGTGTGTGTGAGAGAGAGACTTGTGTGAGTATGTGTCTCTGTGTGTGTGTGTCTCTCACTGTGGGTGTTGGTATGTGTGTCTTACTGTGTGTGTGTGTGTGGGAGACGTGTGTGAGTATGTGTCTCTGTGTGTGTGTCTCTCTCACTGTGGGTGTTGGTATGTGTGTCTTACTGTGTGTGTGTGTGTGTGTGTGTGAGAGACGTGTGTGAGTATGTGTCTCTGTGTGTGTGTGTCTCTCACTGTGGGTGTTGGTATGTATGTCTTACTGTGTGTGTGTGTGTGTGTGTGTGTGTGTGTGAGAGACGTGTGTGAGTATGTGTCTGTGTGTGTGTCTCTCTCTCACTGTGGGTGTTGGTATGTGTGTCTTACTGTGTGTCTTACTCTGTGTGTGTGTGTGTGTGAGACGTGTGTGAGTGTGTGTCTCTGTGTGTGTGTGTCTCTCTCACTGTGGGTGTTGGTATGTGTGTCTTACTGTGTGTGTGTTTTGGTAGGTCTCTATGGTAGCACTGAACCCAGTGATGTACAACACCCCGCCACCCTACGTGAACAGACTCTGCACCCCCAGCAGCCTCGTTGCCCACTGTGGCAGGATTTGTGTAACGGGGTGTGCGTGCGACTTGGCCACTTAGCAGGCAATCAGCAATAACCAGACTCCATTCCTGCCCCAGGTCCCTCAGTCCTCCATCTCACCTCTCAACCCCTCACCCCTGCTGCTGCTCCAGACTGCCCTCAGCTCAGTGTTCCCAAGGAGAATCCATTAACCGGGAGAAAGGCTGAGGATGAAAGGTGATCGGGCCGTGGTCTGTGAAACATTATCCTCCCGATCGAGACCTGACCTCTGTCGAAGGCAGGGCGCTCAGTGTGGAGATTATATACAGACAACTCGTAACCACAACACAGATCGTCAGACCGCACTCTGTCAACACAGTCTCGCACTGGTACCCGGGGCAGCTCTCCGGCCAGTTTAACAAGCCACCAGGGGCAGCTCCGGGGCTCCGGGAATTGGGCGACATTGTGTTGCACAGTGAGGGATCTCACTGATTGTACCCAGCATAAAGGGGCAGTTCTGAGGGAGCTCTTCACTGGGGGGGGGGGGGGTGCTGAGGGCGGGGTCACGTTATGGATGTGGGTGGTGGAAGCCGAGAGTGCTCATCAGGCCCAGGTCTTGGGAGAGGGTCCCGCACAACATGAAGGGTGTCGCGGGGATGCCCGCCGTGCCCCTCCGTGAGGTTTCTAAGTGTTTTTGTGCCGGCAGCTCCTGCTCACCTTTCACTCCTTGGAAGTCGCGTCTGCCGACCGGACTCGCCTTGGCGGTCTGGCAGCGGAGCAGGTCCGCAGTGGAAATCTCTTATCGCAGGAGGACATTGGGGACCTGGGGTGGAAGGTGAGCAGCTCCGTTCAACAGGTTCACTGACTTCTCCCGCCACCTGTCCATTCTGTGGCCGGGAGGAGTCCGACAGGTGTCTGCGTTGCTGGGGTCCACAGATCAAAGCAAGTGCTTTATCCTGGGGGAGATTTCAATTGCGCCCTCGAGGAGCGGGATCGCACTGGTCCCCAGAGTATTCGAGCATCGGTGAGGAAGTTCCGGGGGCTGGTCGTGTCCTCGGTCGATACCTGGCGGAGCCTTCACCCTGACCTCTGTGCTTTCTCAAGGAGATACAGAGGGGGTGGGGGCTCGCGGGTCGACCAACTCTACATCTCCATGGTGTGGGCCGCCTCCATACGGCCGGCTGCCTGCTCGAACCACCACCGGGTGTGGGCGGAGCTGAAATCGCTGCCCGCTCTGGTGGGGTCCGCGTACTGGCATTTCAACGAGCGGCTGCTGGAAGACGGCCGGTTCCGGGATTCGTTCCGGCTGTTGTGGGAGTCCTGGCGGGAGAGCAGAGGAGTTTCCCCTCCCTGAGGCTCTGGTGGGATGTGGGCAAGGCTCACCCCCGACTGTCCTGCCAGGGATATGCTCGCAGATGCCTGGGATTGATCAGTTTAGAACAAAGAATGTAGAAATCTACAGCACAGTACAGGCCCTTCGGCCCACAATGTTGTGCCGACCATGTAACCTACTCTAGAAACTGCCTAGAATTTCCCAACCGCATAACCCTCTATTTTTCTAAGCTCCATCTAAGAAGCTCTTAAAAGACCCGATTTTATCTGCTTCCACCGCCGTCACCGTCACCGGCCCCACGTACCCACCACTCAATGTGTGAAAAAATTACCTCTGACACCCGCTTGTACCTACTTTCAAGCGCCTTAAAACTATGCCTGACCCGTGCTCGCCATTTCATTCCCGGAAAAAGCCTCTGACTATCCACACGATCAATGCCTCTCATCATCTTATACACCTCTATCAGGTCACCTCTCATCCTCTGTCGCTCCAAGGAGAAAAGGCCGAGTTCACTCAACCTATTCTCATAAGGCATGCTCCCCAATCCAGGCAACATCCTTGTAAATCTCCTCTGCACTCTCTCTATCGTATCCACATCCTTCCTGTAGTGAGGTGACCAGAACTAAACACAGTACTCCAAGAGGGGTCTAACCAAGGTCTTATATAGCCGTGACATTACCTCACGGCTCTTGAACTTAATCCCATGGCCGATGAAGGCCATCACACCATACGCCTCCTTAACCACACTGTCAACCTGCGCAGCAGCTTCGAGTGTCCTATGGACACGGGCCACAAAATCTATCAGATCCTCCACATTGCCAAGTGTCTTACCATTAAGATTATATTCTGTCTTCAAATTTGACCTTCTAAAATGGACCACTTCACACTTATCTAGGTTGAAGTCCATCTGCCACTTCTCAGCACAGTTCTGTATCCTATCGATGTCCCGCTGACACCCTCCACACTACCCACAACATCCCCAACCTTTTTGTCTTCAGCAAACATACTAACCCACACTTCCACTTCTTCACCTAGATCATTTATGAAAATCACGAAGAGGAGGGTTCCCTGCGGAGCACCACTGGTCACCGACCTCCCTGCGGAGAAGGAGCTGGTCGACTTGGAGTCCCGACTAGGTCTGACCAATGGAGACCAGCCCCTCCGGGATGAGTACCGGAGGTAGGAGGAGGCGCTGAGGCACCTGCAGCTTGAGAGGTCCTGAGGAAATGCATTCCTTCTGTGAGGCTGTCTTCACACCGGACCCGTGCAGTGAGGATGAACGGAGGATCTGTAGGAGGACTTGCCGAGGGTCAGCCCTGGGGGTGCTGAGCATCTAGGTGCCCCGCTGTCTTTGGTAGAGCTGACCAGTGTCCTCACGCAGCTACAGAGAGGCACGTCCCCGGGCTAGACGAGTTGATGGCCGAATTTCTCCAGGCCTTCCTGGACATCTTAGGGCCTGATTATGCCAGGGTATTGGGGGAGAGCATGGCGACGGGTGAGATGCCCCTCTCTTGGTGCAAAGCAGTCATGGTCCTGCTGCCAAAGAAGGGGGAGCTCCTTAACCTGCGGAATTTGTACCCAGTATCCCTCCTTAGCGCGGAGTGCCCGCGCATCGGCCGATCATCTGGGCTCCGTGCTGGCGGAAGTGGTTCACCCTGACCAGTCCTGCACGGTCCCGGGGCAGTCGATCCAGGACAATATTCACCCTGTCCGGGATCTGATTTACCTGTGCCGGGAGGCTGGTCTGTCAGTCGTCCAAGAGAAGGCGTTTCACAGGGACCAGGAGTACTTTTTTGGGACGCTGCGAGCGTTCGGGTTTGGGCCACAATTTGGCCTGCATCCGACTGCTGTACACTGCTGCACCCCGGAGTGCCTCGTCAACGGGTCCTAGACAGCGCCCTTGTGCTTTGATGGGGGGTGGGGGGGGGTGTCAGGGGTGGCCCATGTCGGGGCAGTTGTATTCTCTTTACGTGGAGGCATTCCTGTGCCTTCTCCGTAAGAGAATGGGTTTGGCTCAACGAGAACCGGACATGGAGGTCGTCCTTCCAGCTTACCCCGATGAGGTCCTCCTGATGGTCACGGACGCTGCGGACTTACAGAGGATGCGAGACCGCCAGCAGCTCTTCTCGGTCGCATCCTCTGCGAGGGTCAACAGCGAGAAGAGCGCGGGCCTCTTGGAGGGTTAGTGACAGGTGGACTTCCTTCCGGAGGGGTTGTGACCACCCCTCTCCTCTACCCACGGGCCTATCTGAGATCGATGGAGGAGGCCTGACCAGTGCACTGCAGGGATTTGGAGACAAAGACCTCTGCCCGGCTGGGACGGTGGTCAGGCCCCCTTCGTGCGATCTTGAACCGGGAAGGACATTAGTCATGAGTCAGCTGGTCGCCTCCATGATGTGCTACCGGCTGATGACTTTAGCCCCGCTCATCTCTTTCGTCTCCAGGGCCCAGAAGAGGCTGATGGACTTCTTCTGGGACAATTGGAGGCATTGGGTTCTGAGTCTCTGATCGCAGAGGCCGGCCAGTCCTTGGTGTACGTGTGCACCCAGCTGGCGGCACTCCACCCCTGTGACCACCCTCCGAGGTGGCATGCACTGGCGATGCCCTTTCTCCTCCGGGGACGCTGCCTGCAGGAGGTTATGCCTCGCTTTTACCGAGAGCTGTTGAGGGTATGGGGTCTAGTCTCATCCGGACAGGGCGCTCCTGCGTTGGTGGGACATGGTTGTGACCTACAAAACCTCACATAATACATTACAATGGTCCTCCAGCTGCGAAGGGGACTGCTCACCATCCTGACAGCGTGGGTGTCATGGGGGCTCGGGGAAGTGAAGGGGAATTGCTCGTCGGACCCTGGCCTCGGGAGACCCCATGGGAGAGGGTCCCACACAATGTGAGCCGTCTTGCGGGGATGCCCACCGTGCCGATCCGTGACGCTCCGAAACTCGGACCCAGGCCTCGGGAGACCCCATGGGAGAGGGTCCCGCACAATGTGAGCCGTCTTGCGGGGATGCCCACTGTGCCGATCCGTGACGCTCCGAAGCTCGGACCCAGGCCTCGGGAGACCCCATGGGAGAGGGTCCCGCACAATGTGAGCCGTCTTGCGGGGATGCCCACCGTGCCGATCCGTGACGCTCCGAAACTCGGACCCAGGCCTCGGGAGACCCCATGGGAGAGGGTCCCGCACAATGTGAGCTGTCTTGCGGGAATGCCCTCTGTGCCGATCCGTGACGCTCCGAAACTCGGACCCAGGCCTCGGGATACCCCATCGGAGAGGGTCCCGCACAATGTGAGCCGTCTTGCGGGGATGCCCCCTGTGCCGATCCGTGACGCTCTGAAGCTCGGACCCAGGCCTCGGGAGACCCCATGGGAGAGGGTCCCGCACAATGTGAGCCGTCTTGCGGGGATGCCCACCGTGCCGATCCGTGACGCTCTGAAGCTCGGACCCAGGCCTCGGGAGACCCCATGGGAGAGGGTCCCGCACAATGTGAGCCGTCTTGCGGGGATGCCCACCGTGCCGATCCGTGACGCTCCGAAACTCGGACCCAGGCCTCGGGAGACGCCATGGGAGAGGGTCCCGCACAATGTGAGCCGTCTTGCGGGGATACCCACCGTGCCGATCCGTGACGCTCTGAAGCATTTCTTGTGCGGGCTGCGCCTGCTCACCTTTCACTTCCCTGCCTTCCCCTGCCGACCGGACTCACCTTGGCGGTCCGTGCTACCGTCTGGCAGCGGGGGGGTGGGGGGGGGTCCCAGTGGAAATCTCTTTACGCAGGGGCCCTTCCCCTGTACATTGGGCACCTGGGGTGGAGCGTGTTGCATCGGGCAGTACCGTGGAAACAGATTTCTGAGCAGGTTCACTGACACTCCGTCCTCCTGTCCACTCTGTGACCGGGAGGGGTCAGTGTACCACGTTTACATGGAGTGTGAGAGGTCGCGGCCCCTGTCTGAGTGTCTGAAGGGAATGTTGCTCAGGTTCTGAATCATTTCAGCCCCGCGCTCCGCATGTACAGGCGCCCAGTACGGAACGGGGACGGGTCCTGAGGAGGACAGGGCTTGCTCCGGGCCTGGCCAGGATGGCCATTCACGGGTCCAGACAGTGGAAAGTGGAAGACGCTGTCTGGGCCGAC
Source organism: Hemitrygon akajei (assembly GCF_048418815.1). Lineage (NCBI taxonomy): Eukaryota > Metazoa > Chordata > Chondrichthyes > Myliobatiformes > Dasyatidae > Hemitrygon > Hemitrygon akajei. The sequence goes on along the minus strand of NC_133135.1, from coordinate 2,558,539 downwards.
TGCCTGTCCCTTTTCCGAGGACACATTCGTGCCCGGCTGTCCCTGGAGAGGGAGTGTGCGGTCACAATGGGTACATTGGCGGGGGGTGGGCGTTCCAGGAGCGGAGGGACACCAGGGAATTTACTGCTTTATAGTCAGTAGTAATCATAATTTAATTTGAATTTATACACTGTCTTATAAATACTAAATGTTTGTATTTGTCATGTAAATAAACTTATATAGTTTTGTAAAAGAACGGGTGGTACTGATGGAGGTGAGACTGTGGGAGGTGGTACTGAGGGAGGGTCACACTGTGGGAGGGGTGGTACTGATGGAGAGTCACACTGGGAGGGGCGGTACTGAGGGAGGGTCACACTGTGGGAGGGTCACACTGTGGGAGAGGTACTGAGGGAGGGTCACACTGTGGGAGAGGATGTACTGTGGGAGGGTCACACTGTGGGAGAGGAGGTACTGAGGGAGGGTCACACTGTGGGAGGGAGGTACTGAGGGAGGGTCACACTGTGGGAGGGGTGGTACTGAGGGAGGGTCAGACTGTGGGAGGGGTGGTACTGAGGGAGAGTCACACTGTGGGAGGGGTGGTACCGAGGGAGGTTCACACTGTGGGAGGGGCGGTACTGAGGGAGGGTCACACTGTGGGGGGTGGTACTGAGGGAGGGTCACACTGTGGGAGGGGTGGTACTGATGGAGAGTCACACTGTGGGAGGGGTGGTACTGATGGAGAGTCACACTGGGAGGGGCGGTACTGAGGGAGAGTCACACTGTGGGAGGGGTGGTACTGATGGAGAGTCACACTGTGGGAGGGTGGTACTGAGGGAGGGTCAGACTGTGGGAGGGGTGGTACTGAGGGAGGGTCACACTGTGGGAGGGTCACACTGTGGGAGAGGTACTGAGGGAGGGTCACACTGTGGGAGAGGATGTACTGTGGGAGGGTCACACTGTGGGAGAGGAGGTACTGAGGGAGGGTCACACTGTGGGAGGGAGGTACTGAGGGAGGGTCACACTGTGGGAGGGGTGGTACTGAGGGAGGGTCAGACTGTGGGAGGGGTGGTACTGAGGGAGAGTCACACTGTGGGAGGGGTGGTACCGAGGGAGGTTCACACTGTGGGAGGGGTGCTACTGAGGGAGGGTCAGACTGTGGGAGGGGTGGTACTGAGGGAGAGTCACACTGTGGGAGGGGTGGTACCGAGGGAGGTTCACACGGTGGGAGGGGTGGTACTGAGGGAGGGTCACACTGTGGGAGGGGTGGTACCGAGGGAGGGTCACACTTTGGGAGGGGTGGTAGTGAGGGAGGGTCGCACTGTGGGAGGGGTGGTACCGAGGGAGGGTCACACTGTGGGATGGTGGCACTGGGGAGAGTTTATTCGTTTCCATAGAAGCTGCCTGCCCTGCTGAGTTCCTGCAGCATTGGAGAAATTGTTTTGTGAGGTGACGTTGGTGTTCTTTGTTAAAGGCGGAGTTCTGAGACCACTTCTTCCCAACAGCACAAGGAAAGGGAAAGGCTGTTCTGCACGTTGGCCTTACGAGGTTGAACCTGGAAACATGGAAGCAGAGATTGTGGATCTTGCTGTGTTCCCTACATGAAGAAGAGTGACGTTTGCCTATCAGACAACATGTGGTGTTCTGATACTGTGACAGGCACCAGTGCAATGCAGGTTCCTGGCTGTTGGTGAAGAGCAATTAATTTCACCGTCAGTCTGAGGAAGTTTTAATTAACGGACTCATTAAAGCAGCACTGACCTCGGCAGATTGCAGCCGGGTCACTCGCAGTGCAGCTGATTAACCCATTCTGAGTGAGGTCCAGAGACATAAAATATAGAAGTTTATAGGCCATTCGGCCCACAATGTTGTGCGGAACCAGCTGAAAACCGAATTAAAAACACCCAATCTCTGATCTCTTTTACCTACACCATGTCAATATCTCTCCATCTTCCTCACACCCATCTGCCTATCCAAAAGCCTCCAATGTATTTGCCTCTACCACCATACCAGACAGCACATTCCAGGTATCCACCATTCTGAGTAAAGAACTTACCCCTCACATTCCCCTTAAAACTACCCCCCACCCTATCTTCAGTACATACCCTCTGGTATTAGACATTGATCTTTAAACACTCTCCACATGTCTGATGTGAACTTGCCAGAGGAAAGGTTTTCCCAATCAGCTCTTAGTTCCTGACTAATGCCCTCATAGTTTGCCCTAATTCAATTTAAAACTCCCCCACAAAGACCATTCCTATCCTTATCCATAGCTATCCTAAGGAATAGGAATAAGGATAAGGAATTGTTGTCACTGCTGTCTAACTGCACATCCACTGAAGGTCAATCTCCTGGGCTCATTGCCCAGCACCAGGTCCAGTACGCCTCTCTCTCATTGGAGCATCCAGAAAACCTTCTTGGATATACGTAACAAATTCTGCCCCATCTAAACCCCTTGCACTAAGAAGGTCACAGTTATTTGAAGGAAGCTGAAATCCCCCATGACAACAACCGACTATTTACACATTTCCTTAATCCGATTACATATCTGTCCCAGTGGCTGTTAAGGGGTCTGGAGTACAGTCCCCTCAGTGTGCTTGCACCCTTCCTGTTCCTGACTTCTACCTAAATGGACTCAGTGTCTGACCTCTCCACTGAGTGCAGTTGTGATATTGACCATAAGGCATAAGATCTAGGAGTAGAAGGCCATTTGGCCCATTAAGTCTGTTCTGCTATTGTCCCTGAATAGTGGTGCAACTCCACTCCCTCTTTTACCTCCTCCTCTATCTTTTATAAAACTTTGAAAATCTGGTACATTAACCATCCAGTCTCAACTAAGTTTCAGTAATGGCCAAGTTCCATATACTAATCTATGCTCTAAACCTTTACCCATAATAGTCCTAGCATTAAAATATACACACTTCAAATTATCCGACCCATCATACCCGTTATTTCAATTTTGTCTTTCAGTACTTTCCCTGACATCTACCTTTCAGTCCGATCCTTCCCTTACTGATCTGGTGCTCTGGTCCCCAATCCCTTAGCAAAACTAGTTTAAACTCTCCCAAGTAACATCAGCAAACCTTGGTTCCCCTCCAGTTAAGGGTCAACCCATCCCTCTTGTACAGGTCACCCCTTCCCCAGAAAAGATTCTAATGATCCAAGAACTTGAAACCCTGTCACCTGCACCATCTCCTCAGCCACTCATTCAACTGTGCACGAGCCCGTGACACAGGGAGTAACCTGGAGATTACTACCTTGCAGGTCCTTCTCATCAGCCTCTTCCCTAACTCTACAAACTCACTGCGTAGGACCTCTTCCCTTTTGTTGCCTAAGTCATTGGTGCCAACATGCACTACAACCTCTGGCTGGTCACTCTCCCACTTGAGAACATCTTGCAGCTGCACTGGTGCGACCTTGACCCAACAGCTGGAAAGCAGCACACCATCCTGGGGAAAGGGATAAAGGACTGGAGAAGGGGAATCTGATAGGAGAGCGTAGAAGACCATGGAATAGAGGGGTGTCAGAAGAGCACCAGAGGGAGAAGATAAAGTGAGAGAGGGAAAGGGAATGGGGAATAGTGACGGGGAGGGGGAGCAATTACTGGAAGTTCAAGAAATTGGTGTTCATGTCATCTGGTTGGAGGCTACTCAGATGGAATGTAAGGTGTTGTTCCTCCAGCCTGAGTGCAGCTTCATCCGGGCAGTAGAAGAGGCCCTGGACTGACATGTCGGAATGGAAATGGGAAGTGGGATTGAAATTGGCAGCCACCAGGTGATCCTGCTTTCCCTGGTGGACGGAGTGTAGATGCTCAGTGAAGCAGTCTCCCAATCTATGTCCGGTCTCACCGATAGGAAACTGCACGGGAGCACCGGACGTGGTAAATGGTCGCAACAGACTCACAGGTGAATTGTCACCTCACCTGCAAGGACTGTTTGGTAGTGAGGGAGGAGGTGTAGCACTTGTTCCACTTGCAAGGATAAGTGCCAGGAAGGAGATCAGTAGGGAGGGATAAATGGACAAGGGAGTCACATAGGGAGTGATCCCCGCAGAAAGCAGAAAATGGGGGGAGGGAACGATGTGTTAGGTGGTGAGATCCCGTTGGAGGTGGTGGAAGTTGTGGAGAATTACGTGCTGGTCGTTATGAAGTGTAACTCCAAAAACATGGCTGTGGAGGTCAAATCATATGGTATATTTAAAGCAGAAGTTGATCAATTCTTGATTATTCAGAGCATCAAAGATTATGTGGAGAAGGCAGGACAATGGGGTTGAGAGGAATAATAGATCAGCGAGGATGGAACGGGGAGCAGACTCGATGGGCCGGAGGACCTAATCGTGCTCCTATGTCTGATGGTGTTATAAAACACTGCTGGGTCGTAGTGTGACTCCGTTTGTATCTCTGTTGCTGTACTGTGGGATTTGTTGAACATCAGTCTGGCCACTAATTGAATCAGAGTTGGATGGGAGCTTGTTTAACATCAGACGGTTTCAGAACAACACGCATGAACAAAGGCAATGCTTCAGCGGAGCGGCTAATAAGAGTGTTGGCAGATAGTGAGCATCTTATCCTCTGGGAATTGGGCAAGGATTAGTGGGATTGACTCCAATGAGAGAAATTGTGACAATGTAATTGGATCCAAGCAGAAATCTTCACTGGGTGAGCTGCCTGGCCTTTCAGAATGAGCACAGCAAATTGAAAGAACTAAAGTGTACCTCTTTATTTGCAACCTTTGGGGCATTTGTCAGTCATGCCCCTTTCCCCGGGCCGTGTCCACAGACAAGCCCGCCCCACAGAGATCACTGACCATCTTCCTGTTTGCACTCATTCCTGGGGGGCTGACTGCTGCTGTCATACCTATCTCTGGCCAAGTGCTCCGACTAATGGCCATGGGGAGATGCTTGGGTCTGACGGGTTCCGGCGCTCCGTCTCCGGGACAGTGAATGCCGAGGGGGGGGGGGCAGTGTCTGTTCACGGGGCAGGGGTGTCAGTGTGGTAGATCACAGAGCCCCATGTGGGAAGTGCAGGGGGAGACCAGGGATTACTGTATATATGTCAACATGCATAAACTATCTCACACACACACTCACACTTTCATACACACACATGAATACAACACACACACACACTCACACACACACACATGAATGCAACACCCAGACTGTCACACACACACACACACACATTCACACACACATTTCACATACACTCATACACATGCACACACACATGGATGCAACACATATACTGCCTCACACACATACACATGCACAAACATACTCACATACACAGACAGGTTCCATTGCCAACTGCCCCAGGCCATCCTTCACTCATCTCCCTCCCTCCCATTCCTGATCGTATCCCCCCTCCCCCCTTCACCATGGCCCTCGCAGGCATGGCTACCCTCCCCCTTGTTCTCAGAGACCCTGTGAAGACCACTCTGCACAGTGAGAGGCACCCGTGGGTCACAGGCTGGACTCAGTCCTGTGGGGTGTGAGCAGTGTCAATGCCAGTCCTCCTTGTTGTTTGCATGGACTGGGATGTCGAGGCTTTGGAGAGGCTGCAGAAGAGGTTTGGCAGGGTACTACATGGATTAGAGAGCTTGTGCTATAACGAGAGTTCAGACAAACCTGGGCTGCTTTCTCTGAAGCGGTGGAGACCGAAGGGAGATCTGATAGAGGTTTATGTCGTGTATTTAATACTTCTGTAATATTGGAAATACGTTGTTTGATTAAGCATCCTTTGTTTAGATAACTCATTACGGGTTATGTGAGAAGTACGTAAACGGTACATGTCATTACATAAGTGGGCGCCTCACTAACGTAAAACAAAATATACAAGTTCTCCGGGCTCCTGTGATTTCCTTTTGAGTAAGTTTTTGGAGTTACACCTCATAACAGTGGTGATCAGTAAGTTTTAAAACAAACCCCGGATGACAAACTACCTGTTCAAGCATTGCACTTATTTTTCTTCACAAGAGAAGTGAGATATTTGAGTTTTTTTGGAAAAAGCGCAGCATGTGTCTCGTTGGAAGAGGAGTGAGGTGGTTGAGTTTAACAGAAAATGGTAGAAAATGGAGGACGTTCACAGGTTCATAAACAGTGAGTACTGGGTGAAAATAATAACAAATAAATAAATTAGCTACGTTGGAAAGACAGACATGTTCGATTGCACGACAGATAAATGGATGATGTATACTGAACAGACTGAGCAGTATTTTGAAGCAAATGAAATAGCCAGTACAAAGTGAGTGCCAGATTTGCCGAGTGTAATAGGTGGAAGAGTATACATGGAACCCAGAATGGCTGGAACGTGCAGCAGAAGTTCCAGTTCCCCCATCTTTACCAACGCCAGGATGAATTTGCTGTTGATGCAAGCTGCCTTCTGTGGGATTTAGAGTTGCTGCACCATCCAGACTGAGAGCTGGCGTGTTGGAGGAACTATATACTGGTATTTGGGCATGGTGAAAATGAAAGAATTGGCTCAAAGCTTTGTCTGGTGGCCTGGGATAGGTCAGCAGATTGAGCAGCTTGCCACGGACTGTTTGGGATGCACACATCCAGAAGATCTCAAGAACAGCACTTCTCCATCCCGGGTATGCCCTGCATTATCCTGCAGAGGATTGGTGTGGGTTTTGCTGGACCACTCATGGGCACAAGTTTCATGGTGGTTGTGGATGCAGCTACAAAGTGGCCAGAAGTGTTGCCAGTAGCCTCCACGACAGCCTCACACATCAGCACAGTAGCACCCAGCTACCAATGGCTTGGTGGAAAGGTTTGTCCAGAGTCTAAAGAACACATGGCAAGCAATGCCATCAGAACACACCACACTGACACTGAATCAGAAGCTCATCAATTTCCTCCTTGCATATCACAATGCAGCACACCCTGCAACCAGTTATGCTGTTCCGTGGTAGGACCTTGCTCTCATTGAACTTGTCTCTTGTCTCTTGTGAGCTCACGTCTCTACTCTTTCTGCACTCATGACTCTGTGGCTAGGCAGAGCTCAAATGCCATCTGTAAATTTGCTGATGATACATTCATTGTTGGCAGAATTTCAGATAGTGAAGAAAGAGCATACAGGAGCTAGATACAATGTCTATAAAATGTATTCACCCCCTTGTAAGTTTTCATGTTTTATTACTTTACAGCATTGAATGACAGTGGATTTAATTTGGCTTTTTCAACACTGATCTACAGAAAAAGACTTTTTTGTGTCAAAGAGAAAACAGATCTCTACAAAGTGATCTAAATTAATTACAGAAATAAAATACAAAATAATTGATTGCATAAGTATTCACCCCCTTTAATGTGACATACCTAATCATCACTGGCGCAGCCAATTGAATTTAGAATTCACATAATTAGTAAAATGGAGATCTGTTTTTGGAGAGCTGTGTGCGGTCAAGGAGTTTCAATTGACTGTAGCAAAATTACAGCTGTGTCTGGAAGGTCCAACTCCTGGTGAATCAGTATCCTGGCTAAAACTACACCATGAAGACAAAAGCACACTCCAAGTGACTCCGCCAAAGGTTATTGAAAAGCACAAATCAGGAGATGGATACAAGAAAATTTCCAAGTCACTGAATATCCCTTGGAGTACAGTTAAGTCAATTATCAAGAAATGGAAGAATATGGCACTGTTGTAAATCTGCCTAGAGCAGGCCGTCCTCAAACACTGAGTGACCATGTAAGAAGGGTACTAGTGAGGGAGGCCACCAGGAGACCTATGACAACTCTGGAGGAGTTACAAGCTTCAGTGGCTGAGATGGGACAGACTGTGCATACAACAACTGTTGTCCGGGTACTTCACCAGTCGCAGCTTTATGGGAGAGTGGCAAAGAGAAAGCCACTTGAAAAAAATTCACATGAAATCTCAGCTAGAGTTTGCCAGAAGTCATGTGGGAGACTCTGGAGTCAGCTGGAAGCAGGTTCTATGATCTGATGAAACCAAAGTAGAGTTTTTTGGCCATCAGACTAAGCCAAACACCACACATAATCAAAAACATACCATCCCTACCGTGAAGCATGGTGGTGGCTGCATCATGCTTTGGGGACGCTTCACTGCCGCAGGCCCTGGAAGGCTTGTGGAGGTAGAGGGTAAAATGAATGCAGCAAAACACAGGGAAATCCTGGAGGAAAATGTAATGCAGTCTGTAAGGGAACTGCGATGTGGAAGAAGATTGGCTTTCCAGCAAGCCGATAACCCCAAGCATAAAGCCAAAGCTACACAGGAATGGCTGACATTTACAAAATGGAGAAGATAACAGCATCTGTTAATCATAAATTGGAACAATTTGATTCATACTGGGAAAAATGGTTTAACGACATAACACCTCATAGGCCTGATTTTATTCTCACAAATCAATGAATATGTTGTAAAAAAAAAAGATCACTCCCTACTTGTACATAGTTTTCTCCTTTTGGTTGTTCTTTCTTTTGTCTCTTTTCTATAAGTGTATACCTCAGATAAATATCATGTGGAGATTTGTGGCATATATGACTATATGATATTTATGTACAATATCTGAAATACTTCTTATGGAAATGTTTGTTTGATGATGAACTTCAATAAAAAATAAATTACAAAAAAACAAAAAAAAACAATAAAGTTAATGTCCTGGAGTGGCCAAGTCAGAGTCCAGACCTCACTCCATTTGAGAATTTGTGACTGGTTTTGAAAAGGGCTGTTCACTCATGATCCCCATGCATTTTGACAGAGCTTGAGCAGTTTTGTAAAGAAGAATGGGGAAAAATTGCAGTGTCCAGATGTGCAAAGCTGACAGAGACTTATCCACACAGACTCAAGGCTGTAATTATAGCCAAAGGTGTGTCTACTAAATTCTGACTTGAAGGGAGTGAATACTTATGCATCAATTATTTTGTGTTTTATATTTGTAATTAATTTAGATTACTTTGTAGAGATCTGTTTTCACTTTGACACAAAAGAGTCAAATAAAATCCACCATCATTCAATGTTGTAAAACAATAAAACACAAAAACTTCCAAGGGGTATGAATACTTTTTATAGACATGGTATATCACAAGATTGGACTCATAAGCCACTTGAGAGCCCACAAATAGATCAACAGAACGAAGACCATGATCCTCGACCTGGAGGGGTAGCCACGACGACCACTAGATGATTGGTGTCACAGCAACATCCTTGCTCAATGTAAGCAAGGCTAAAGATCTGATTGTGGACTTCGGGAAGAGTAAGACAAGGGAACACACACCAGTCCTCATAGAGGGATTTGAAGTGGAGAGAGTGAGCAGTCTGAAGTTCCTGGGTGTCAAGATCTCTGAGGCCCTATCCTAGACCCAACATATCCATGTAGCTACAAAGAAGCACAACAGCTAGATTTCATTTGCAGTTTGAGAAGATTTGGTATGTCACCAAAACACTTGCAAATCAAGTCAAGTCAAGTCACTTTTATTGTCATTTCAATCATAACTGCTGGTACAGTACATAGTAAAAACAAAACAACGTTCCTCCAGGACCATGGTACTACGTGAAACAACACAAAACTACATTAGACTTCAGACCTACACTGACTACATAAAGCGCACAAAACAGTGCAAGACAGTTCAATAATTAATAGATAAGACAATAGGCACAGTAAAGGGCAAATTACAATATAATAAATGATGAAAATGTAAATGTAAACAATGTAAAAAGTTCCTACAGATGTACCATGGAGAGCACTCTAACTGGCTGGGGGGATGTTGTACACTGCCCAGGATCGCAGTAAGCTGTAGACGGTTAGAGGGTTGTAAACTTTCTCAGCTCCATCATGAGCACTGGTCTCTGCAGTATCCAGTTCATCTTGAAGGAGCAATGCCACAAAAGGGTGGCGTCAATCATATAGGACCCCCATCACCCGGGTCATGCCTTGTTCTTATTGCTACATCAGAAAGGAGCCACGGAAGCCTGAAGGCATACAGTCAACGATTCAGGAAGAGCTTCATCCCCTCTGCTATCCGATTCCTGAATGGATATTGATCCCACGAACACTACCTCACTTCTGGTTTTGCACTACGTATTTAACTATTTAATATACACATATATACTTACTAAAATTCACAGGTTTTTAATCATTATGTAGTACAAAGTACTGCTGCCGCAAAGACAACAAATTCTGGTGATATTAAACCCGATTCTGATTCTCGTGCTTGGATCTCCTCAAAGCCAATCTCAGAACGAGTCTGCAAGGCCAATGGATGAGGCAAACTGAGGACGCCTCAAGCAAGGGGTCTTGGTGTTTCACAAGCAGTCCCGATGAGGAGTTTGATCAAAAGTGGACACTCATCCTATGTCCCTCTTGTCTCTCTTGAGGGTGAGACCCAGTCCAAAGCCAACCCCACCTCTCGCACAGGCCAGGACCATCCATGTGAGTGACTCTGCCCTCCGATCCCCACCACCCCCGGCTGTGGGACGGAATCCACAAGGTGCGACGGGACTGAATTGAAACTGATCTGCCCCGAATCCCTGAAACAACGGGGGGAAACACTGGGGAATGTTGGGCCGATCCCCACACAGGATCTGGAGAAAGTGTGGGCACTCGGCAAGTTCTTGAGGCGTCAGGGTCGGGAGGACGAAAGGGAAGTGACTGGAGATTGAAGTGGAAGCAATCGGAGCTGATGAAAATTTAAACAGGCTGCATCAGGCCGGGGTATAAATAATGAAGCGACTGTGTGTGGAGAACGCTCGTGTGTTTGACCTTCAGAGCTGCTGTGCACCGTCTGAGCCTTTCTCTGAAGCTTTCATTAACCCAGACTGCGGATTACTCGGGATTACACGGATTCGGCACAGAAACAGGCCGTTCGGCCCATCCACGCATGCTCCATACCTGTCCATGAGAACAAAAACACTGCAGATGTTGGAAATCTGCAGCAAAAACAGGAAACGCTGGAAACACTCAGCAGGTCAGGCAGCATGTGTGGAGAGATAGAGAGAGAGCGAGCGGGAGAGAGAGGGGAGGGAGAGGGGGAGAGAGAGAGAGAGAGAGAGAGAGGGAGAGGGGGGACAGAGAGGGGGGGAAGAGAGAGAGAGAGACAGACAGAGAGAGAGGGAGAGGGGGGACAGAGGGGGGGAAGAGAGAGAGACAGAGAGAGAGGGAGAGGGGGGACAGAGAGAGGGGGAAGAGAGAGAGAGAGAGAGAGGGAGAGGGGGAACAGAGAGGGGGGAAGAGAGAGAGACAGAGAGAGAGAGGGAGGGGGGACAGAGAGGGGGGGGAAGAGAGAGAGAGAGAGTGAGAGAGAGAGGGGGAGAGAGAGGGGGGGAGAGAGAGAGAGAGAGAGAGGGAGAGGGGGGACAGAGAGGGGGGAAGAGAGAGAGAGAGAGAGAGAGGGAGAGGGGGAACAGAGAGGGGGGAAGAGAGAGAGACAGAGAGAGAGAGGGAGGGGGGACAGAGAGGGGGGGAAGAGAGAGAGAGAGTGAGAGAGGGGAGAGAGAGGGGGGGAGAGAGAGAGAGAGAGAGAGAGGGAGAGGGGGGACAGAGAGGGGGGAAGAGAGAGAGAGAGAGAGAGAGAGAGGGAGAAGGGGGACAGAGAGGGGGGAAGAGAGAGAGAGAGAGAGAGGGAGAGGGGGACAGAGAGGGGGGGAGAGAGAGAGACAGAGAGAGGGAGGGGGGGACAGAGAGGGGGAAGAGAGAGAGAGAGAGAGTGGGAGAGAGAGGGGAGAGAGAGGGGGGAGAGAGAGAGAGACAGAGAGAGAGAGGGAGAGGGGGGACAGAGAGGGGGGGGAAGAGAGAGACAGAGAGAGAGAGGGAGAGGGGGGGACAGAGAGGGGGAGAGAGAGAGTGACAGAGAGAGGGGGGGGACAGAGAGGGGGGAAGAGAGAGAGAGAGAGAGTGGGAGAGAGAGGGGAGAGAGAGGGGGAGAGAGAGAGAGAGAGACAGAGAGAGAGAGGGAGAGGGGGGACAGAGAGGGGGGGGGGGAGAGAGAGAGAGAGAGTGTGTGGAGGTTAACATTTCTGGTGTGAGACCCCTGATTCCTACAGTCCTTCCCCAACCAAGTGTGTCAGTGTCGACTCCAACCCTCCCCCTCATGTGCAGCCTGCCATTGAATGTCTGGGGTGGGTAGCATCTCTGATAACACTGTGACTATGAAAAGTGTAGCTGGAGTCCATGGAGGGGTGGCTGGTTTCCGTGATGTGCTGACCTCTGTCCACACACTCTCTGCAGTTTGTTGTGGTCACAGGCAGAGCAGTTACTGTTATTTATTTTATTGGCATCCGTTAGTCTCGAGAGACTATGGATTTGCACCTTGGAAAGTTTCCAGGGCACGGGCCCGGGCAGGGTTTGTATGGGAGAACGGCAGATGCCCAAGCTGCGTCTCCACTCTTCACGCCACCGAAATTGTCCAAGGGAAGGGCAGGGGCCGATACAGCTTGGCACCGGTGTCGTCACAGAGCGATGTGTGGTTAAGTGTCTTGCTCAAGGACACAACACGCTGCCTTAGCTGAGGCTCGAACTAGTGTCCTTCAGATCACTAGACCAATGCCTTAATCACTTGGTCATGCGCCAAGCTGCGATGCTTCCAGATAAGATGAATCCAATAAAAATTAGTAAGGGTGGATGGGGATATGCAAAATCTCTTTTGCCTCCCAAGGTGTGGAGTGAGCTTTCTTGGCTGCGACATCATTGTCTTTAGACCAGGACAGGTGACATGCACTCCAGGACAGGTGATTTTCACTCCTGGACAGGTGATGTTCACTCCAGGACAGGTGATGTTCACTCCTGGACAGGTGACGTTCACTCCTGGACAGGTGACACTCCAGGACAGGTGATGTTCACTCCAGGACAGGTGATGTTCACTCCTGGACAGGTGACGTTCACTCCAGGACAGGTGATGTTCACTCCTGGACAGGTGACGTTCACTCCAGGACAGGTGACGTTCACTCCAGGACAGGTGATGTTCACTCCTGGACAGGTGACGTTCACTCCTGGACAGGTGACACTCCAGGACAGGTGATGTTCACTCCAGGACAGGTGATGTTCACTCCTGGACAGGTGACGTTCACTCCAGGACAGGTGATGTTCACTCCTGGACAGGTGACGTTCACTCCAGGACAGGTGACACTCCAGGACAGGTGACGTTCACTCCAGGACAGGTGATGTTCGCTCCAGGACAGGTGACGTTCACTCCAGGACAGGTGACGTTCACTCCAGGGCAGGTGACGTTCACTCCAGGACAGGTGACGTTCACTCCAGGACAGGTGATGTTCACTCCAGGACAGGTGACGTTCACTCCTGGACAGGTGACACTCCAGGACAGGTGATGTTCCCTCCAGGACAGGTGATGTTCACTCCTGGACAGGTGACGTTCGCTCCAGGACAGGTGACATGCACTCCTGGACAGGTGACACTCCAGGACAGGTGACGTTCACTCCAGGACAGGTGACATGCACTCCAGGACAGGTGACGTTCGCTCCAGGACAGGTGACGTTCACTCCAGGACAGGTGATGTTCACTCCAGGACAGGTGACGTTCACTCCTGGACAGGTGACACTCCAGGACAGGTGATGTTCCCTCCAGGACAGGTGATGTTCACTCCTGGACAGGTGATGTTCACTCCAGGACAGGTGACGTTCACTCCAGGACAGGTGACACTCCAGGACAGGTGATGTTCACTCCAGGACAGGTGACATGCACTCCAGGACAGGTGATGTTCACTCCAGGACAGGTGAGGTTCACTCCAGGACAGGTGACGTTCACTCCAGGACAGGTGACGTTCACTCCTGGACAGGTGATGTTCACTCCTGGACAGGTGACGTTCATTCCAGGACAGGTGATGTTCACTCCTGGACAGGTGACGTTCACTCCTGGACAGGTGACGTTCACTCCAGGACAGGTGATGTTCACTCCTGGACAGGTGATGTTCACTCCAGGACAGGTGATGTTCACTCCTGGACAGGTGACGTTCACTCCTGGACAGGTGACACTCCAGGACAGGTGATGTTCACTCCAGGACAGGTGATGTTCACTCCTGGACAGGTGACGTTCACTCCAGGACAGGTGATGTTCACTCCTGGACAGGTGACGTTTACTCCAAGACAGGTGACGTTCACTCCAGGGCAGGTGATGTTCACTCCAGGACAGGTGACGTTCACTCCAGGACAGGTGATGTTCACTCCAGAACAGTGACGTTCACTCCTGGACAGGTGACACTCCAGGACAGGTGACGTTCCCTCCAGGACAGGTGACGTTCACTCCTGGACAGGTGATGTTTACTCCTGGACAGGTGACGTTCACTCCTGGACAGGTGACGTTCACTCCAGGACAGGTGATGTTCACTCCTGGACAGGTGACGTTCACTCCTGGACAGGTGACACTCCAGGACAGGTGATGTTCACTCCAGGACAGGTGATGTTCACTCCTGGACAGGTGACGTTCACTCCAGGACAGGTGATGTTCACTCCTGGACAGGTGATGTTCACTCCAAGACAGGTGACGTTCACTCCAGGGCAGGTGATGTTCACTCCAGGACAGGTGACGTTCACTCCAGGACAGGTGATGTTCACTCCAGGACAGGTGACGTTCACTCCTGTACAGGTGACACTCCAGGACAGGTGACGTTCACTCCTGGACAGGTGACGTTCACTCCAGGACAGGTGACACTCCAGGACAGGTGATGTTCACTCCAGGACAGGTGATGTTCACTCCAGGACAGGTGACGTTCACTCCAGGGCAGGTGATGTTCACTCCAGGACAGGTGACGTTCACTCTAGGACAGGTGACGTTCACTCCAGGACAGGTGACGTTCACTCCTGGACAGGTGACACTCCAGGACAGGTGATGTTCACTCCAGGGCAGGTGATGTTCACTCCAGGACAGGTGACGTTCACTCCAGGACAGGTGATGTTCACTCCAGGACAGGTGACGTTCACTCCAGGACAGGTGACGTTCACTCCAGGACAGGTGATGTTCACTCCTGGACAGGTGACGTTCACTCCTGGACAGGTGACACTCCAGGACAGGTGATGTTCACTCCAGGACAGGTGATGTTCACTCCTGGACAGGTGACGTTCACTCCAGGACAGGTGATGTTCACTCCTGGACAGGTGACGTTCACTCCAGGACAGGTGACACTCCAGGACAGGTGACGTTCACTCCAGGACAGGTGATGTTCGCTCCAGGACAGGTGACGTTCACTCCAGGACAGGTGACGTTCACTCCAGGGCAGGTGACGTTCACTCCAGGACAGGTGACGTTCACTCCAGGACAGGTGATGTTCACTCCAGGACAGGTGACGTTCACTCCTGGACAGGTGACACTCCAGGACAGGTGATGTTCCCTCCAGGACAGGTGATGTTCACTCCTGGACAGGTGACGTTCGCTCCAGGACAGGTGACATGCACTCCTGGACAGGTGACACTCCAGGACAGGTGACGTTCACTCCAGGACAGGTGACATGCACTCCAGGACAGGTGACGTTCGCTCCAGGACAGGTGACGTTCACTCCAGGACAGGTGATGTTCACTCCAGGACAGGTGACGTTCACTCCTGGACAGGTGACACTCCAGGACAGGTGATGTTCCCTCCAGGACAGGTGATGTTCACTCCTGGACAGGTGATGTTCACTCCAGGACAGGTGACGTTCACTCCAGGACAGGTGACACTCCAGGACAGGTGATGTTCACTCCAGGACAGGTGACATGCACTCCAGGACAGGTGATGTTCACTCCAGGACAGGTGAGGTTCACTCCAGGACAGGTGACGTTCACTCCAGGACAGGTGACGTTCACTCCTGGACAGGTGATGTTCACTCCTGGACAGGTGACGTTCATTCCAGGACAGGTGATGTTCACTCCTGGACAGGTGACGTTCACTCCTGGACAGGTGACGTTCACTCCAGGACAGGTGATGTTCACTCCTGGACAGGTGATGTTCACTCCAGGACAGGTGATGTTCACTCCTGGACAGGTGACGTTCACTCCTGGACAGGTGACACTCCAGGACAGGTGATGTTCACTCCAGGACAGGTGATGTTCACTCCTGGACAGGTGACGTTCACTCCAGGACAGGTGATGTTCACTCCTGGACAGGTGACGTTTACTCCAAGACAGGTGACGTTCACTCCAGGGCAGGTGATGTTCACTCCAGGACAGGTGACGTTCACTCCAGGACAGGTGATGTTCACTCCAGAACAGTGACGTTCACTCCTGGACAGGTGACACTCCAGGACAGGTGACGTTCCCTCCAGGACAGGTGACGTTCACTCCTGGACAGGTGATGTTTACTCCTGGACAGGTGACGTTCACTCCTGGACAGGTGACGTTCACTCCAGGACAGGTGAT
This sequence comes from Hemitrygon akajei, assembly GCF_048418815.1. Taxonomy (NCBI): domain Eukaryota; kingdom Metazoa; phylum Chordata; class Chondrichthyes; order Myliobatiformes; family Dasyatidae; genus Hemitrygon; species Hemitrygon akajei. Next base: position 2,542,266 of record NC_133135.1, on the reverse strand, counting down.
GTTCACTCCTGGACAGGTGACGTTCACTCCTGGACAGGTGACACTCCAGGACAGGTGATGTTCACTCCAGGACAGGTGATGTTCACTCCTGGACAGGTGACGTTCACTCCAGGACAGGTGATGTTCACTCCTGGACAGGTGATGTTCACTCCAAGACAGGTGACGTTCACTCCAGGGCAGGTGATGTTCACTCCAGGACAGGTGACGTTCACTCCAGGACAGGTGATGTTCACTCCAGGACAGGTGACGTTCACTCCTGTACAGGTGACACTCCAGGACAGGTGACGTTCACTCCTGGACAGGTGACGTTCACTCCAGGACAGGTGACACTCCAGGACAGGTGATGTTCACTCCAGGACAGGTGATGTTCACTCCAGGACAGGTGACGTTCACTCCAGGGCAGGTGATGTTCACTCCAGGACAGGTGACGTTCACTCTAGGACAGGTGACGTTCACTCCAGGACAGGTGACGTTCACTCCTGGACAGGTGACACTCCAGGACAGGTGATGTTCACTCCAGGGCAGGTGACGTTCACTCCAGGACAGGTGACGTTCACTCTAGGACAGGTGACGTTCACTCCAGGACAGGTGACGTTCACTCCAGGACAGGAGACATTCACTCCAGGACAGGAGACATAGAGCACAGTTTGGGCACCCAGTTGTGTGTGTACAGGGTGTCATGGTGCGTGCTCACAGAACTCCAGTTGTGTGTGTACAGGGTGTCATGGTGCGTGCTCACAGAACTCCAGTTGTGTGTGTACAGGGTGTCATGGTGTGTGTTCACAGAACTCCAGTTGTGTGTGTATAGGGTGTCATGTTGCGTGCTCACAGAACTCCAGTTGAGTGTGTACAGGGTGTCATGGTGCGTGCTCACAGAACTCCAGTTGAGTGTGTACAGGGTGTCATGGTGTGTGTTCACAGAACTCCAGTTGAGTGTGTACAGGGTGTCATGGTGCATGCTCACAGAACTTCAGTTGTGTGTGTACAGGGTGTCATGGTGCGTGCTCACAGAACTCCAGTTGAGTGTGTACAGGGTGTCATGGTGCGTGCTCACAGAACTCCAGTTGAGTGTGTACAGGGTGTCATGGTGCGTGCTCACAGAACTCCAGTTGAGTGTGGAGCAATGGCAGGCTCACGACTTGACCCAGGAGTGGAGAGAGGCAGGGTCCCCAGGAAGAGATGAAAACAAAAGGTTATAGAAATACCGACAGAGCCTTGGAGGAGTGACAGAGTGTTACTGCAAGACAAATTATTCTCTCCAATACAATGACTCCACTCAGGCACTAAATAAGAGTCCTCTTCAAATAATCATAGAATGCAGGAAACCTGTGCCAGTCACAATCACTGACCAGGTTCCTCAGAAAGCAAAGGGCTCAACAACTCTCATTACAACAATAATTATAAATACAGGTGGTTGAAAAACTGCAAAGCCCAACGTTCTACGACAAGCCACAGAGATCTTCAGGATCAAACACGGGAAGTAGAGTAGGGACTGAGTGAGGATGCAGCCTTGTGGAGTAGCAGGGTCTGGAATAATCCTGCAGGAGATGTTGTTACCTACCCTTACTGATAGTGGTGTATTAGTTGCACCATGGAATCCCAGATCTGGGAGTTTGCTTGGAATTATAGCATTGAATGTGGGGTTTTACTCAATTAACAATGGTCTAAAGTTGGTGACTTTACTGTCCAGGTGTTCTGGAGATGAGTGTAGAGCCAGGGAGATGGCGTCTGGCAGTGGGTGAAGACGTAGTCTGGGAGGCTGGACTTGATGTGTGCTTTGACCAGCCTCTCGAAACACTTGCTGATGTTAGGTGTTAGAGCCACCAGACAGTGGTCCTTCAGGCACATTATTTTTGAAATACGCAGAGTATGAACACTTGGAATGAATAGCTGTGTGGCAATAATGGCTACGTGCACAGGAACATTTCAGCTACAGCATGGCCACACACCGCACAGCTTTGAGTAATTGCCAGGCAATGCCATTCGGGCCAGATGCTCTCCACAGGTTCACTCACTGGAAGAGCAATCTTGTGTCCACGGCAGTCAGTGTGGGTTCAGAAGTCTGGGAGGTGACATTCCAATCTCAGGCTATTCAATGTGTTAGGTTCATCGGGAAGGGATGTGCTGTTGTTGGCTATTTTGTTTTGTAACCCCTTATAGCATGTAAGCTGTGTCACAACTGATGGCTGGTCTGGGCCTTGGTTTTGAACTGATGTTGTTTCTTGGAGCCTTTGGTAGCTTTACAGGGATCCCATCTAGATTTCTTGTAAAGGTCAGGATCACCTGATTTCAACACCACAATCGCAAATTTCATTTGGGAATGGATTTCCTGGTTCATCTACGGCTTCAGGCTTGGGAACACACGGATTGCTCTCCTTGGCTGACAGTCCTGAGCACACTTAAAATTGGCGACAGTGGTGACATGCTCATTTATTGAGAGATGTAGTGTGAAACAGAGCCTTTCGGCCCATTGAGTTGTGCCACCCAGCTATCCTAATCACAGGACAATTTACAACCAATTTGATGGTTGTGTAGCAATGGTCTGGGTGACAGGCAGTACAGGAGACATTGTCAAGCCCACTCCTGTGGACACTTCCCTATCTCCACCCAGCCAACAGGTTTCACCTGCTGCATGTTCCAGACTCATTACCTGCAGCCTATTTAACCCCAGCTCTCATCCACACTCATCAACCAGCCGGACTTAACCATTGCTTCTAGCCTTCACTTCCCCTGCTTAAAGTTTGCCTTGTTGTCTGATGTGTTTGATTGCTGTTCTCGTTTTGTTACACATGCCTTGTTATTTTGTGGTTTATTACTAACGTTATCGTTTACCGCTGAATCATTTCTGCCTCTCAGCTTTTGGGTTATGCCTGACAGAACGAAGTACTTTGGTAACACTCCCTTGAAGTTGGCCAGGTTGAAGTCACCAGCAACAATGAAGAGCTTTTTAGGGTGTCCTGTTTCAGGTTGCACTCTGTTGCAAATTGGAGAAAGTACAAGAATATTTATCCCTAATGAGCTTTGATGAATATCACAATGATCACGAGTAACGGTGAGAGTACATCCGATACGTTCACAGTGCTGACACTGAACGGCTTCATTAGATTCCAGCAGCGATCTTCATTCTGATTCACCGAGGGTTCCGCTCTCTAATTTATACAAGAGAGTCTGAAGGGGCAGAGCCTGTTCTCCTGAGCGTTTTATCGATCGCACTGAAATCCATAAACTACATTATCCCCTCATCGACTTCCTGTAATTATTTCACCCGGATCATTATTCCTGGCAGAAGACATTTAATGTTTAATAATGATGACCTGATCATTGTCAGCCCTGGTCCTGAATCAGCAGCTGCAAACCAAGAAGGAGCACTTGTGTTTATTCCCCAGGTGAGCGTCAACACTCGTATCAACAGAAGTGTCCTGTCGTATCTCTGTGTGGGTGTTCACTAGAGTAGGGAGAGAGGGAGACTGTACCTCAGTGGTAGACACTGGGGAGATCATTGCATGCAACACCTCAATTTTACTTGATAGAGCTGTACAAAATGACAACATGCATTGATCAAGTGAACAGCCAGATACTTTTCCCTAGAGCAGAAATGGTTAACATGAAGGGGCATAAATTTAAGGTGACTGGTTTGAATACACTTGGAATATTGTGTTTCGTTCTGGTCACCTTATTATTGGAAGGATGTGGAAGCTTTAGAAAGGGTGCAGAGGAGATTTACCAGGATGCTGCCTGGATTAGAGAGCATGTATTATGAGGATAAACTTAGAAACATAGAAAATCTACAGCACAATACAGGCCCTTCAGCCCACAATGCTGTGCTGAACATGTAGTTACTTTACAAATTACCTAAGGTTACCTATAGCCCTGTATTTTCTAAGCCCCATGTACCTCCATGTGGGATAAGTTGAGTGAGATTGGGCTTTTCTCTGGAGAGCGAAAGAGGAAGAGAGGTGACATGATAGAGGTGTACAAAATGATAAGCGGCATAGATAGTGCGCAGCTGGAGATTTTCCCAGGGTGGAAGTGGCTAATACAATGGTGTTTAATTTTAAGGTAGTTGGAGGAAAGTATAGAGGAATATCAGAGATAGTTTTTTTTTAACACAGACAGTGGTGAATTCTTAGAAGGAGTGGTGGTAAAAGTGGTACATTAGGGGAATTTAAGAAACCCTTAAATGTACTGATGAAGGGTTGTCTATTTATTCCCCTCCATAGATGCTGCCTGACCTGTTGAGTTCCTTCAGTATTTTGTGTGTTGCTCTGGATTTCCAGCTCTGCAGAATCTCTTGTGTTTAAGAAATACATTGATGATAGAAAAATGGAGGGCCGTGTAGGAGGGAAGGGTTAGGCTGATCTTGGAGTAAGTTAAAAGCAGATAGACGGGCCTATACTGTGCTATAGTGTTCTATGATCTGTATTCTGCTGATCCCTTGTCGATGGAAAGATGTGTTGGTCTCATCAGTTCCCTGGGTTTGGGACATTGTCCTGTCTGGAATGATGGGAAGGCTAGGCTTGTAACCACTGAACTGCAAAAGACTGAGAGGGGACATGAGAGAGGAGTAGATATCGGACCGCTGGAAAATGATGCCAGAGAGGTAATAATGGGGACAATGAAGTGGTGGACAAACTGAATAAGTATTTTGCATCACTATTTCAATTGGGAGTAGTGTGCAGACGCAGTAGCTCATCATCGAACAAGGCCACTGAGAAAGTTCCGGGATAAAAGGGAGACACTGCCTAGCGGAGTTGTCGTCAAATGAGTAGTTGTCAGAGTAGCGTGAGTCAGAGTAGTAAGGCTTTGGCTCATCGGAGCTTTGGCGAGGACGGGCCTAGGTGAGGTAAAGAGACAAGTTACTTCCATTTTTTTCCCTCTAATTTAAGAATAGTGGGTATGACTGTGAGGCCATCTTTCTGCTCTGGGTGTCAGATGTGGGATATCTGGGAGACTTCCAGCCTCCCTGATGGCCACATCTGTGCCAGGTGCATCGAGCTGCAGCTCCTTAGAGACGGAGTTAGGGAATTGGAGCTGCAGCTCGATGACCTTCAGCTTGTTAGGGAAAGTGAGTTGGTAATTGACAGGCAGGCAGTGACACTGGGGCCACAGGAGGGAGATAAGTGGGTGACTGTCAGGAGAGGGAAGGGAGAACATCAGGTAGTGGAGAGCACCCCTGTGGCTGCCCCCTCAACAATAAGTACTCCATTTTGAGTACTGTTGAGGGGGACACCTACCTGGGGGATGCATCAGTGGCTGTGCAGTTGAATGGGTTTCCAGACAGGCTGCTGAGTCACAGTGGCACTAGAGACCCAATCCACACCTCAGGAGTTGTCTTTGTGGAGCTTGCACGTTCTACCTGTGCCTGTGTGGGTTTCCCTAGGTGCTTTGGTTCCCTCCCTAATTCCAAATATGCGTGGGTAATCAACTGTTATCTATCACTTCCAAGCAGGATAATGGCTAAAACAAGTGGAAGGGTTGGAGAGTGTGTGCGGTGAGTTAATTAACCTCTGTAAATTGTCCCCACTGTGTTGCAGAGGGTGGAATCTGGGGCGTATGAGATGGGATCAGTGGAGCATTGGTGTCCGTGGGTAGAAGAGGATCGTAATGGAGAAGGGCTAAAGGGCTTGTTTCTGCGTGATGTTGATCTGTAATGCAGATGATTTGAACTCCCCTCCCAACTTTCTCCCCTACCCCCTCTCACACTCCTCACCCTCACACACATCCCCACCCTCTCACTTACACACACTCCCCTGCTCTCACACACTCCACACCCACACATAGTCCCCACCCTCTCATACACATTCCCCACCCCACACACACTCCCCAACCTTTCACACACACAGTCCCCACCACCTCACACACACTCCCCACCCCCTCACACACATCCCCACCCTCTCACTTACACACACTCCCCTGCTCTCACACACTCCACACCCACACATAGTCCCTACCCTCTCACACACACTCCCCACCCCTCACACACACTCCCCACCCCCTCACACATGTCCCAACCCCCTCACACACACAGTCACCACCCCCTCACACACACTCCCCACCTCTCACACACACTCCCCACCCCCTCACACATGTCCCAACCCCTTCACGCACACAGTCCCCACCCCCTCACACACGTCCCAACCCCCACACACCCACACATAGTCCCCACCCTCCCACACACACTCCCTACCCCTCACACACACTCCCCACCCCCTCACACATGTCCCAACCACCTCACAAACACAGTCCCCACCCCCTCACACACACTCCCCAACCTTTCACACACACACTCCCCACCCCCTCACACACACTCCCCACCCCTCACACACACACCCCACCCCATCACACATGTCCCAACCCCCTCACACACACTCCCCACCCCCTCACACATGTCCCAACCCCCTCACACACACACTCCCTACCCCCTCACACACGTCCCAACCACCTCACACACACACTCCCCACCCCCTCACACACACAGTCCCCACCCCCTCACACACGTCCCAACCACCTCACACACACACTCCCTACCCCCTCACACACACTCCCCACCCCCTCACACACACACTCCCCACCCCCTCACACATGTCCCAACCCCCTCACACATGTCCCAACCCCCTCACACACACACTCCCTACCAACTCACACACACTCCCCACCCCCTCACACACACTCCCCACCCCTCACACACACACCCCACCCCATCACACATGTCCCAACCCCTTCACGCACACAGTCCCCACCCCCTCACACACGTCCCAACCCCCACACACCCACACATAGTCCCCACCCTCCCACACACACTCCCCACCCCTCACACACACTCCCCACCCCCTCACACATGTCCCAACCACCTCACAAACACAGTCCCCACCCCTCACACACACTCCCCAACCTTTCACACACACACTCCCCACCCCCTCACACACACTCCCCACCCCTCACACACACACCCCACCCCATCACACATGTCCCAACCCCCTCACACACACTCCCCACCCCCTCACACATGTCCCAACCCCTTCACACACAGTCCTCACCCCCTCACACATGTCCCAACCCCCTCACACACACACTCCCTACCAACTCACACACACTCCCCACCCCTTCACACACACACCCCACCCCATCACACATGTCCCAACCCCCTCACACACACACTCCCCACCCCCTCACACACAGTCCCAACCCCCTCACACACACACTCCCCACCCCCTCACACACAGTCCCAACCCCCTCACACACACAGTCCCCACCCCCTCACACACACTCCCCACCCCCTCACACACACACACTCCCCACCCCCTCACACACACTCCCCACCCCTCACACACACACCCCACCCCATCACACATGTCCCAACCCCCTCACACACACACTCCCCACCCCCTCACACACATGTCCCAACCCCCTCACACACACAGTCCCCACCCCCTCACACACGTCCCAACCCCCTCACACACACACTCCCCACCCCCTCACACATGTCCCAACCCCCCACACGTCCCAACCCCCTCACACACACAGTCCCCACCCCTCACACACGTCCCAACCCCCTCACACACACACACTCCCTACCCCCTCACACACACTCCCCACCCCCTCACACACACTCCCTACCAACTCACACACACTCCCCAACCCCCTCACACACACAGTCCACACCCCCTCACACAGGTCCCAACCCCCTCACATGCACAGTCCCCACCCCCTCACACACGTCCCAAACCCCTCACACATGTCCCAACCCCCTCACATGCACAGTCCCCACCCCCTCACACACGTCCCAACCCCCTCACACACACTCCCCACCCCCTCACACACACACTCCCCACCCCCTCACACACACACTCCCCACCCCCTCACACACACTCCCCACCCCCTCACATATGTCCCAACCCCTCACACACACAGTCCCCACCCCCTCACACATGTCCCAACCCCCTCACACACACACTCCCCACCCCCTCACACACACTCCCCAACCCCTCACACACGTCCCAACCCACTCACACACACACTCCCCACCCGCACACACACTCCCCACCCCCTCACACACACTCCCCACCCCCTCACACATGTCCCCACCCCCTCACACACACTCCCCACCCCCACACACAGTCCCCACCCCCTCACACATAGTCCCAACCCCCTCACACACACACTCCCCACCCCCTCACACACACTCCCCACCCCCACACATACTCCCCAAGCTTTCACACACACTCCCCACCCCCACACACACTCCCCACCCCCTCACACACACACTCCCCACCCCCTCACACACGTCCCAACCACCTCACACACACACTCCCCACCCCCTCACACACACACTCCCCACCCCCTCACACACATCCCAACCCACTCACACACACACTCCCCACCCCCTCACACATGTCCCAACCCCATCACACACACACACTCCCCACCCCCTCACACACATGTCCCAACCCCCTCACACACACACTCCCTACCCCCCTCACACACACACTCCCCAGCCCCTCACATACACTCCCAACCCCCTCACACACGTCCCAACCCACTCAAACACACACACTCCCCACCCTCACACACACACCCTACCAACACACACACACTCCCCACCCTCTCACACAGTCCCAACCCCCTCACACACACAGTCCCCACCCCCTCACACACACTCTCTACCAACTCACACACACTCCCCACCCTCTCACACAGTCCCAACCCCCTCACACACACAGTCCCCACCCCCTCACACACACTCTCTACCAACTCACACACACTCCCCACCCTCTCACACAGTCCCAACCCCCTCACACACACAGTCCCCACCCCCTCACACACACTCCCCACCCCCACACACACACCCCACCCCCACACACACTCCCCACCCTCTCACACACTCTCTACCAACTCACACACACTCCCCACCCTCTCACACAGTCCTAACCCCCTCACACACACAGTCCCCACCCCCTCACACACACTCTCCACCCCCTCACACATGTCCCAACCCACTTACACACACAGTCCCCACCCCCTCACACACACACTCCCCACCCCCACACACACACCCCACCCCCACACACACACTCCCCACCCTCTCACACACTCTCTACCAACTCACACACACTCCCCACCCTCTCACACAGTCCCAACCCCCTCACACACACAGTCCCCACCCCCTCACACACACTCCCCACCCCCTCACACATGTCCCAACCCCCTCACACACACACTCCCCACCCCCTCACACACGTCCCAACCCCCTCACACACACACTCCCCACCCCCTCACACACACTCCCCCACCCCCTCACACACACACTCCCCACCCCCTCACACATGTCCCAACCCCCTCACACACACACTCCCCACCCCCTCACACACGTCCCAACCCCCTCAAACACACACTCCCCACCCCCTCACACTCACACTCCCCACCCCCTCACACATGGCCCAACCCCCTCACACACACTCCCCACCCCCTCACACACACTCCCCACCTCCTCACACACGTCCCAACCCCCTCACACACACACTCCCCATCCCCTCACACACACTCCCCACCCCCTCACACTCACACTCCTCACCCCCTCACACACACTCCCCACCCCCTCACACACGTCCCAACCCCCTCACACACACACTCCCCACCCCCTCACACACACTCCCCACCCACTCACACTCACACTCCCCACCCCCTCACACACACTCCCCACCCCTCACACACACTCCCCACCCCCTCACACACGTCCCAACCCCTTCACACACACACTCACCACCCCCTCACACACGTCCCAACCCCCTCACACACACACTACCCACCCCTCACACACACTCCCCACCCACTCACACTCACACTCCCCACCCCCTCACACACACTCCCCACCCCCTCACACACGTCCCAACCCCCTCACACACACACTCACCACCCCCTCACACACGTCCCAACCCCCTCACACACACTCCCCACCCCCTCACACACACACCCCACCCCCTCATACACGTCCCAACCCCCTCACACACACACTCCCCACCTCCTCACACACGTCCCAACCCCTTCACACACACACACTCCCCACCCCCTCACACACACTCCCCACCCCCTCACACACGTCCCAACCACCTCACACACACACTCCCTACCCCCTCACACACACTCCCCACCCCCTCACACACACACTCCCCACCCCCTCACACATGTCCCAACCACCTCACACACACACACTCCCTACCCCCTCACACACACTCCCCACCCCCTCACACACACACTCCCCACCCCCTCACACATGTCCCAACCACCTCACACACACACACACACTCCCTACCCCCTCACACACAGTCCCTACCAACTCACACACACTCCCCACCCCCTCACACACAGTCCCTACCAACTCACACACACTCCCCAACCCCCTCACACACACAGTCCCCACCCCGTCACACACGTCCCAACCACCTCACACACACACACTCCCTGCCCCCTCACACACACTCCCCACCCCTTCACACACAGTCCCTACCAACTCACACTCACTCCCCAACCTTTCACACGTCCCCACCTCCTCACACATGTCCCAACCCCCTCACACACACAGTCCCCACCCCCTCACACACGTCCCAACCACCTCACACACACACTCCCCACCCCCTCACACACACAGTCCCCACCCCCTCACACACGTCCCAACCACCTCACACACACACTCCCCACCCCCTCACACACACACTCCCCACCCCCTCACACACACACAGTCCCCACCCCTCACACACACCCCCCACCCCCACACACACACTCCCCACCCCCTCACACACACTCACCAACCCCTCACACATGTCCCAACCCCCTCACACACACACTCCCCACCCCCTCACACACACTCCCCACCCCGCCACACACACACTCCCCACCCCCTCACACACAGTCCCCACCCCCTCACACACAGTCCCCACCCCCTCACACACACTGTCCCAACCCCTTCACACACACTCCCCACCCCCTCACACACGTCCCAACCCCCTCACACACACACTCCCCACCCCCTCACACACACTCCCCACCCCGCCACACACACACTCCCCACCCCCTCACACACACTCCCCACCCCCTCACACACAGTCCCCCACCCCCTCACACACACTGTCCCAACCCCTTCACACACACTCCCCACCCCCTCACACACACACTCCCCACCCCTCACACACACCCCCCACCCCCACACACACACTCCCCACCCCCTCACACACACAGTCCCCACCCCCTCACACACGTCCCAACCCCTTCACACACACACTCCCCACCCCCTCACACACGTCCCAACCCCTTCACACACACACTCCCCACCCCCTCACACACGTCCCAACCACCTCACACACACACTCCCCACCCCCTCACACACACAGTCCCCACCCCCTCTCACATGTCCCAACCCCCTCACATGCACAGTCCCCACCCCCTCACACACGTCCCAACCCCCTCACACACACACACACCCTACCCCCTCACACACACTCCCCACCCCCTCACACACACACTCCCCACCCCCTCACACATGTCCCAACCACCCCTCACACACACTCCCCAACCTTTCACACGTCCCAACCCCCTCACACACACAGTCCCCACCCCCTCACACATGTCCCAACCCCCTCACATGCACAGTCCCCACCCCCTCACACATGTCCCAACCCCCTCACACACACAGTCCCCAACCCCTCACACACACTCCCCAACCTTTCACACATGTCCCAACCCCCTCACACACACACTCCCTACCAACTCACACACACTCCCCACCCCCCTCACACACACTCCCTACCAACTCACACACACTCCCCACCCCCCTCACACAGTCCCCACCCTCACACACACTCCCCACCGCCTCACACACACTCCCCACCCCCCCACATACACACTCCCCACCCCCTCACACACAGTCCCCACCCCCTCACACACACTGTCCCCACCCCTCACACACACCCCCCACCCCCACACACACACTCCCCACCCCCTCACACACACAGTCCCCACCCCCTCACACACGTCCCAACCCCTTCACACACACACTCCCCACCCCCTCACACACATCCCAACCCACTCACACACACACTCCCCACCCCCTCACACATGTCCCAACCCCATCACACACTCACACTCCCTACCCCCTCACACACACACTCCCTACCCCCTCACACACACACTCCCCAGCCCCTCACATACACTCCCCACCCCCTCACACACGTCCCAACCCCCTCACACACACAGTCCCCACCCCCTCACACACGTCCCAACCCCTTCACACACACACTCCCCACCCCCTCACACATGTCCCAACACCTTCACACACACTCCCCACCCCCTCACACACGTCCCAACCCCCTCACACACACACTCCCCACCCCCTCACACACAGTCCCCACCCCCTCACACACACACTCCCCACCCCTCACACAAACCCCCCACCCCCACACACACACTCCCCACCCCCTCACACACACAGTCCCCACCCCCTCACACACGTCCCAACCCCTTCACACACACACTCCCCACCCCCTCACACACGTCCCAACCCCTTCACACACACAGTCCCCACCCCCTCATACACGTCCCAACCCCTTCACACACATACTCCCCACCCCCTCACACACATCCCAACCCCCTCACACACACTCCCCACCCCCTCACACACGTCCCAACCCCTTCACACACAGTCCCCACCCCCCTCATACACGTCCCAACCCCTTCACACACACACTCCCCACCCCCTCACACACATCCCAACCCCCTCACACACACTCCCCACCCCCTCACACATGTCCCAACCACCTCACACACACACTCCCCACCCCCTCACACACACTCCCCACCCCCTCACACACACACTCCCCACCCCCTCACACACACTCCCCACCCCCACACACACACTCCCCACCCCCTCACATGCACAGTCCCCACCCCCTCACACACGTCCCAACCCCCTCACACACACAGTCCCCAACCCCTCACACACACTCCCCAACCTTTCACACATGTCCCAACCCCCTCACACACACACTCCCTACCAACTCACAGACACTCCCCACCCCCCTCACACACACTCCCTACCAACTCACACACACTCCCCACCCCCTCACACAGTCCCCACCCTCACACACACTCCCCACCCCCTCACACACACTCCCTACCAACTCACATACTCCCCTCCCTCTCACACAGTCCCAACCCCCTCACACACACACTCCCCACCCCCTCACACAGTCCCAACCCTCTCACTTACACACACTCCCCACCCCTCACACACACTCCCCACCCCCACACACACACACCTCACCCCCTCACACACTCCCCACCCTCTCACACACACTCCCCACTCCCCACACACACATTCCCCACACCCCACACACACTCCTCACCCTCTCACACACACTCCCCACCCTCACACACACTCTCCCCACCCTCTCGCACACAGTCCCCAACCCCCACACACACACTCGCCACCCCTCACACACACTCCCCACCTCTCGCATACAGTCCCCACCCGCCACACACACACTCCCCACCCCTCACAGACACTCCCCACCCTCTCACACACTCCCCACCCTCTCACACACACTCCCCACTCCCCACACACACACTCCCCACCCCCACACACACTCCTCACCCTCTCACTCACACTCCCCATCCTCACACACACACTCCCCACCCCTCACACACACTCCCCACCCTCTTGCACACTCCCCACCCTCTCGCACACACTCCCCACTCCCCACACACACACTCCCCACCCTCTCACACACACTCCCCATCCTCACACACACTTCCTACCCTCACACACACTCCCCACCCTCTCGCACAGTCCCCACCCCCCACACACTCCCCACCCCTCACACACACTCCCCACCCTCTCGCACACAGTCTCCACCCCCCACACACACTCCCCACCCTCACACACACACTCCCCACCCTCTCGCACAGTCCCCACCCCCCCCACACACTCCCCACCCCTCACACACACTCCCCACCCTCTCGCACACGGTCCCCACCCCCCACACACACACTCCCCACCCCCTCTCACACACTCCCCACCCCCTCACACACAGTCCCAACCCCTCACACATGTCCCAACCCCCTCACACACACAGTCCCCACCCCCTCACACATGTCCCAACCCCCTCACACACACACTCCCCACCCTCACACACACTCGCTACCAACTCACACACACTCCCCACCCCCTCACACACAGTCTCAACCCCTCACACATGTCCCAACCCCCTCACACACACTCCCCACCCCTCACACACACTCCAGACCCTCACGCACACACTCCTCACCCTCTCACACATGTCCCACCCTCTCACACACAGACCCCACCCTCTCACACACTCCCCACCCCCTCACACTCACACACGTCCCACCCTCTCACACACAGTCCCCACCCAGCACACACACACTCCCCACCTTCTCACACACACTCCCCACCCTCACACACACACTCCCCACCCCCACTCACACACTCCCCACCCCCTCACACACACTCCTCACCCCCTCACACACATTTCACACACACTCCAGACCCTCACGCACACACTCCTCACCCTCTCACACACGTCCCACCCTCTCACACACAGACCCCACCGTCTCACACACTTCCCACCCCCTCACACTCACACACGTCCCACCCTCTCACACACACTCCCCACCCTCTCACACACAGTCCCCACCCCCCACACACACACTCCCCACCCCTCACACACACTCCCCACCCTCTCACACACACTCCCCACCCTCTCGCACACAGTCCCCACCCCCCACACACACACTCCCCACCCCTCACACACGCTCCCCACCCTCTCACACACACTCCCCACCCCCTCTCACACACTCCCCACCCCCTCACACACACTCCCCACCCCCTCACACACATTTCACACACACTCCAGACCCTCATGCAAACACTCCTCACCCTCTCACACACGTCCCACCCTCTCACACACAGACCCCACCCTCTCACACACTCCCCACCCCCTCACACTCACACACGTCCCACCCTCTCACACACACGTCCCACCCTCTCACACACAGACCCCATCCTCTCACACACTCCCCACCCCCTCACACTCACACACTCCCCACCCTCACACATACGTCCCAACCCTCTCACACACATCCTCACTCTCTCACACAGTCCCCACCCTGTTACGAATTTTCCACCCCTTCACATGCACTCCCCACTCCCGCACACGCACCCCCACCCTCACACACACCCTCACTCTGTCACACACTCCCCAACCCGTCACATTCCACAGCTCGTCACACAAAAACTCTCCACTCCTTCACACACACACTCACCCGTCCTCTCATACACACAGCCCAACCCCTCAGACCCTCTCCCCAACCTCACACATACACTCCCCACCCTCTTACACACACATCCCCAGTGTCTCACACACTACACCCCCACTCACACCCTCTCTCACACACACACTCCCTACCCCCTCACACATTCCTTACCCACTCACACATACATACTCCCCACCCCATCTCACCCACTCTCCCACACTCTGACATAATACACCCTCACTCACACACTCCAACCCTCACCCACTTCCCACCCTATCACACACAGCCCCCACCCTTTCTCACACACTCCCCACCCTCTCACACTCCCCAACCCCTCACACATTTCCCACCCTCTCACACACATCCACTCTCCACCCCCTCACAAACAATACCCACCCTCTCATGCACTCCCCACCCTCTCACACACTTCCAACCTTTCACCCATATATTCTTTCCACCCACGCACACACACACTTCCCAGCCACTCAGACACATACCCCAACCCCTCTCACACACTCCTCACCCCCTCACACTCACCATACTTTTACACACACACTCCCCACTCCCTCAGACAATCCCCACACTCCACCTCCCTTCTCACTCTCTCTCACATCCCCTCACACACACTCCCCATCCCCTCTCACACACTCCCCCACCCTCTCACACACTCCCTTTCATGCACTCCACAGCCTCTCACACACACTTCCCACCCTCTCACACACACTCCCCCATCCTCTCACACACTTCCCACCCTCTCACACACACTCCCCATCCCCTCTCACACACTCCCCCACCCTCTCACACACTCCCCCACCCTCTCACACACTCCCTTTCATGCACTCCACAGCCTCTCACATACACTCTCTACCCTCTCATAAATACACTCCCTGTTCTCTTACATGCAGATACGCCACCCTCTGATACACTCCCCTCCCTCACATACAGTGTTTATAAAAGGAATTCCCCCCTCTTGGAACTCTTCATGTTTTATTGTTTTACAACATTGAATCGCAGTGGATTTGTTTTGGTTTTTTTTGACATTAGAAACATAGAAAACATAGAAAACCTACAGCACAATACAGGCCTTTCAGCCCACAAAGTTGTGCCAAACATGTCCCTACCTTAGAAATTACGAGGCTTACCTATAGCCCTCTATTTTTCTAAGCTCCATGTACCTATCTAAAAGCCTCTTAAAAGACCCTATCATATCCAGCTCCACCACCGTTGCCGGCAGCCCATTCCACGCACTCACCACTCTCTGAGTAAAAAAACTTAACCCTGACATCTCCTCTGTACCTACTCCCCAGCACCATAAACCTGTGTCCTCTTGTGGCAACCATTTCAGCCCTGGGAAAAAGCCTATCCACATGATCAATGCCTCTCATCATCTTGTATACCTCTATCAGGTCACCTCTCATCCTCTGTCGCTCCAAGGAGAAAAGGCCAAGTTCACTCAACCTATTCTCATAAGGTATGCTCCCCAATCCAGGCAACATCCCTGTAAATCTCCTCTGCATCCTTTCTACGGCTTCCACATCCTTCCTGTAGTGAGATGACCAGAGCTGAGCACAGTACTCCAAGTGGGGTCTGACCAGGGTCCTATATAGCTGCAACGTTACCTCTCGGCTCCTAAATTCAATTCCATGATTGATGAAGGCCAATACACTGTATGCCTTCTTAACCACAGAGTCAACCTGCGCAGCTGCTTTGAGCGTCCTATGGACTCGGACCCCAAGATCCCTCTGATCCTCCACACTGCCAAGAGTCTTACCATTAATACTATATTCTGCCATCATATTTGACCTACTAAAATGAACCACCTCACACTTATCTGGGTTGAACTCCATCTGCCTTTTCTCAGTCCAGTTTTGCATCCTATCAATGTCCCACTGTAACCTCAAACAGCCCTCCACACTATCCACAACACCTTAACCTTTGTGTCATAAGCAAAGTTACTAACCGATCCCTCCACTTCCTCATCCAGGTCATTTATAAAAGTCACGAAGAGTAAGGGTCCCAGAAGAGATCCCTGAGGCACACCATTGGTCACTGACCTCCATGCAGAATATGACCCGTCTACAACCACTTTTTGCCTTTTGTGGGCAAGTCAGTTCTCGATCCACAGAGCAATGTCCCCTTGGATCTCCTTACTGTCTCAATAAGCCTTGCATGGGGTACCTTATCAAATGCCTTGCTGAAATCCATATACACTACATCTACTGCTCTTCCTTCATCAATGGGTTTAGTCACATCCTCAGAAAATTCAATTAGGCTTGTAAGGCACGACCTGCCCTTGACAAAGCCATGCTGACTACTCCTAATCATATTATACCTCCAAATGTACATAAATCCTACCTCTCAGGATCTTCTCCATCAACTTGCCAACCACTGATATAAGACTCACTGGTCTATAATTTCCTGTACTATCTCTACTCCCTTTCTTGAATAAAGGAACAACATCTGCAATCCTCCAATCCTCCGGAACCTCTCCCGTCCCCATTGATGATGCAAAGATCATTGCCAGAGGCTCAGCAATCTCCTCCCTCACCTCCCACAGTAACCTGGGGTATACCTCATCTGGTCCCGGATGACATTGATCAACAGAAAAAGACTTTTTCATGTCAAAGTGAAAACAGATCTCTACAAAGTGATCTAAATTAATTACAAATATAAAAGTCAAAATAATTGATTGCATAAGTGTTCACCCCCCCCCCCTTAATATGACACACCAAATCATCACTGGTGCAGCCAATTGGTTTTAGAAGTCACATAATTGGTTAAGTGGAGATCACCTGTGTGCAGTCAAAGTGTTTCAGTTGACTGTAGTAAAAACACATCTAGATCTGGAATGTCAAACTGCTGGGGTGTCAGTATCCTGGCAAAAACTACACCATGAAGACAAAGTGACTCCATGAAAAAGTTATTGAAAAACACAACTCAGGGGATGGATACAAAAAAATTTCTAAGTCATTGAATATCCTTTGGAGTACAGTTAAGTCAATCATCCAGAAATGGAAAGAATATGGCACAGCTGTAAATCTGTCTGGAGCAGGCCGTCCACAAAAACTGAGTGATTGTGCAAGAAGGGAGCTGGTGAGGGAGGCCACCAAGATACGCATCACAACGTTGGAGGAGTTGTAGGCTTCAGTGGCTGAGATGGGAGAGACTGCACATACAACAGTTGCCCGGGTGCTTCACCAATTGTAGGTTTATGGAAGAGTGGCAAAGAGAAGACCACTGCTGAAATGAACTTACGAGAAATCTCAGCTGGAGTTTGCCAGAAGGCAGGTGAGGGACTCTGGAGTCAGCTGGAAGAAGGTCCTATGATCTGATAAAACCAAGTTTGAGCTTCTTGGCCATCAGACTAAGTGCTACGTTTGGTGTAAGCTGAACACCACACATCATCAAAAACACACTCTCCCTACCGTGAAGCACGGTGAAAACAGACTACAGGGAGTTAGGAAGGAAGCTGAGAAGCAGGACCTCGATGGTAGTAATCTCAGGATTGCACTCTGTGCCATGCGACAGTGAGGACAAGAATAGAATGAGGTGGCAGATAAATACTTGACTGAAGAATTGGAGCGGGGGCAGGGATTCAGATTTCTGGATAATTGGGACCTCATTTGGGGCAGGTGGGACTTGTACAAAAGGGATGGGTTGTATTTGAATCCGAAGGGGACCAATATTCTTGAAGGCAGGTTTACAAGAGCTGTTGGGAGTGGTTTAAACTGATATGGCAGGGGGATGGGAACCAGTCTGATAGAGCTGAGGATGAGCCAGCAGGTTTACAAGCAGATGATGGGTGTAACAAGAATGTAAGGAAGGACAAGCCAGTGATTGGGTACAAATGGAGACAGAGCAAAGAGTTAAAATGTACCATGGAGGCAAAATTCAAAAGGCAAAGAATGCAAGGCTGATGGTGCTGGATTTAAATGTGCGTAGCATTTGGAATAAAGTGGATGAACTCGTGGTACAATTACAGATTGGTCAGAATGACGTTGTGGGCATCACTGAGTCGTGGCTGAAAGAAGGCCACAGTTGGGAGCTTAACATCAAAGGATATATTTCGTATCGAAAGGACAGGCAGGAAGGCATAGGCGGTGGTGTGGCTCTGTCAGCAAGAGATGGAATTACATCTTTAGAAAGAGGTGACATAGGATCAGAAAATGTTGAATCTTTGTGGTTGGAGTTAAGAAATTACAAGGGAGTCATATATAGGCCTCCGAACAGTAGCCAAGATGTGGGGTTGAGATTGCAAAGGGAGCTGGAAAAGGCATGTAATAAGGGTTATGACACAATTGTAACGGGGACTTCAACATGCAAGGGGATTGGGAAAATCAAGTTGGTGTCAGATCGCAAGAGAGGGAATTTGTTGAATGCCTGGCTTTTTAGGGCAACTTATGCTTGAGCCTACTAGAGGAAAGGCTATCTTAGATTGGGTGTTGTGTAATAACTCAGATTATATTAGTCAGTTCAACATAAGGAACCCTTAGGAGGCAGTGATCATAATATGATTGAATTCATACCGCAATTTTTAGAGAGAGAAGCATAACTCACATTGGAATGGAATAAAGGCAACTCAGTATTGCAACAGAATAAAGGGAATTACAGAGGCATGATAGAGGTGCTTGCCCAGGTGGATTGGAGGAGGATACTGGCGGGGATGACAGCAGAGCAGAGATGGCTGTAGTTTCTGGGAGTAGTTCACAAGGCGCAGGATAGATATGTCCCACAGAAGAAATTGTTCTCAAATTGCAGGGGTAGGCAACCGTGGATGACAATGGAAGTTAAGGACTGTATAAAAGCCAAGGAAAGGGCATATAAGGTAGCAAAAGTGAATGGGAAGTTGAATGATTGGGAATTGAATTGTTGACTTTATTTCTTACATCCTTCATATACAAGAGGAGTAAAAATCTTTACATTATGTCTCCATCTAAATGTGCAATGTGCAATCATAGTAATTTATAATAAAGAGTACAGTCAATGTAACATAGAAATACACTCAGATCAGTCTGATGGACTGGTGGAAGAAGCCTGTTGGTCCTAACTTTGTGCTGCGGTACCGTTTCCCAATGGTAGCAGCTGGAATGAACTGTGGTTGGGGTGACTCGGGTCCCCATTGATCGTACGGGCCCTTTTCTCACACCTGTCCTTGTAAATGTCCTGAATCACGGGAAGTTCACAACTACAGATGCGCTTGGCTGTCCACACCACTCTCTGCAGAGTCCTGTGATTAAGGGAGGTACAGTTCCCATACCAGGCAGTGATGCAACAAAAGGCAACTAACAAAGCTGTAAGGAGGGAAAAGGTGATCAATGAGGGCAGACTAGCCAATGATATAAAACAGGATACCAGAAGTTTTTTCAGTTATATAAAGAGTAGAAGGGTGGTGAGAGTTGTATTGGACCACTGGAAAATGATGCTGGTGAGGTAGTAATGGGGGACAAAGAAATGGCAGATGAACTGAATGGGTACTTTGCATCTGTCTTCACTGTGGAAGACACTAGCAGTGTGCCAGAGGTCTGTGAGTGTCAGGGAGCAGGAGTGAGTGCCATTGCTATTGCAAAGGAAAAAGTGCTAGGCAGACTCAAAGGTCTTAAGGTGGATAAGTCACCTGGACCAGATGGACTACATCCCAGAGTTCTGAGAGAGGTTGCTGAAGAGATAACGGATGCATTGGTCATAATCTTTCAAGAATCACTTGATTCTGGCATGGTCCTGGACGACTATAAATGTCACACCACTCTTTAAAAGAGAGGAAAGTAAAAGAAAGGAAATTAACCTAATCTTAGTGGTTGAGGAAGTGTTGGAGTCTATTACTATGCATGAGGTTTCAAGGTACTTGGAGATTAATGATAAAATAAATCAAAGTCAGCATGGTTTCTGTAAAAGGAAATCTTTCCTGACAAATCTGTTAAGAGTTCTTTGAGGAAGTAACAAGAAGGGTGGATAAAGGAAAGGCAGTGGATGTCATTTATTTGGATTTTCTGAAAGCATTTGATAAGGTGCCACACATATAACAATTACAGCACGGAAACAGGCCATCTCAGCCCTTCTAGTCCGTGCCGAACATCAGACTGCTTAACAAGATAAAATCCTATGGTGTTACAGGAAAGGTACTGGCATGGATAGCAGAATGGCTGACAGGCAGGAGGCAGTGAGTGGGAATAAAAGGGCCCTTTTCTGGTTGGCTGCCAGTGACTAGTGGTGTTCCTCAGGGGTCAGTATTGGGACCGCTACTTTTCACATTGTTTGTCAATGATTTAGATAGTGGAATTGATGGCAAGTTTGCGGATGATTCAAAAATAGGTGGAGGGGTAGGTAGTGCTGAGGAAGCAATGTGATTGCAGCAGGAATTAGACAAATTGGAAGAATGGGCAAAAAAGTGACAAATGGAATACAGTGTTGGGAAATGGACGATAATGCATTTTGGTGAAAGGAGCAATAGTATGGACTATTATCTAAATGGGGGGAAGGTTCAAACATCAGAGGTGCAGAGGGACTTGGAGTTCTTGTGCAAGACTCCCAGAAGGTTAACTTACAGGTTGAGTCTGTGGTAAAGAAGGCAAATGCAATGTTGACATTTATTTCAAGAGGAATAGAATACAAAAGCAAGGAGATAATGCTGAGGCTTTATAAGACACTAGTCATGTTGCACTTGGAGTATTGTCAACAGTTTTGGGCCCCACATCTCAGAAAGGATCTGTTCTCATTGGCAAGAGTCCAGAGCAGTTTCATGAAGATGATTCTGGGAATGAAGGGGTTAACACATGGGGAGCGTTTGGCAGCTTTGGGCCTGTACTCACTGAAATTTAGAAGAATGTGTGGGGATCTCATTGAAACCTAATCAATGTTGAAAGGACTAGATAAGGTGGGTGTGGAATGGATGTTTCCTATAGTGGGGGTATCCAGAACTAGAGGGCACAGCCTCAAAATAGAGGGGAGACCTTTTAGAACAGAGGTAAGGAGGATTTTCTTTTTAGCCAGAGAGTAGTAAATATGTGGCATGCTCTGTCACAGACTGCGGTGGAGGCCAAGACCATGTGTATATTTAAGGTGGAAGTTGATCATTTCCTGATTGGTCAGGCCATCAAAGGATATTGTGAGAAGGCAGGTGTATGGGACTGAGTGGAAACCGTGATCAGCCATGATGGAATGACAGAGCAGACTCAATGGGCTGAATGGCCTAAGTATGCTCCTACGTCTTATGGTCTTTTGCTGTGGGGATGCTTCACTGCAGCAGGCCCTGGAAGGCCTTTGAAGGTAGAGGGTCAAATGAATGTAGAAAAATACAGGGAAATCCTGGAGGAAAACCTGATGCAGTCCGGAACAGAACTGGGATTTGGGGGATTTGTTTTCCAGCAAGACAGTGACCCCCAAGCATAAAGCCAAAGCTACACAGGAATAGCTTAAAACAACAAAGTTAATGTCCTGGAGTGGCCAAGTTAAATCTGATAGAGCTTGAGCAGGTTTGTAAAGAAGAATGGGGAAAAATTGCAGCGTGCAGATGTGCAAAGCTGATGGAGACCGATCCACACAGACTCACGGCTGTAATTGCTGCCAAAGGTGTGTCTACTAAATACTGACTTGAAGGGGGTGAGTAATTATGCAATCAATTATTTTATGTTTTATATTTGTAATTAATTTAGATCAGTTTGTAGAGATCTGTTTTCACTTTGACATGAAAGAGTCTTTTTCTGTTGATTGGTGTCAAAAGATTCAAATTAAATCCACTGTGATTCAATGTTGTAAAACAATAAAACATGAAAACTTCCAAGGGGAGAGTGAATACTTTATATAGGCACTGCATACAAGCTTTCACCCTCACACACACTCTCCACACCCTCTCTCACAGTTCCCACTCCCTCTCACACTCCCCGCCCTCCCTCACAGTTCCTACCCTCTCTCAATCCCCACCCTCTCACACACTCCCCACCCCCTGTCACTCTCCACCCCCTCTCACACAATCCCCACCCCCTCTCACACAATCCCCACCCCCTCTCACACTCCCCACCCCCTCTCACTCTCCACCCTCTCTCACACAATCCCCACCCCCTCTCACACTCCCCATCCCCTCTCACGCACTCCCCACCCTCTCACACTCCCCACCCCCTCACACTCCCCGCCCTCCCTCACACTCTCCGCCCTCTCTCACACAATCCCCGCCCTCCCTCACACTCCCCGCCCTCCCTCACACTCTCCGCCCTCTCTCACACAATCCCCGCCCTCTCTCACACTCCCCATCCCCTCTCACACTCTCCATCCCCTCTCACCTGCACTCCCACCCTCTCTCAATCCCCACCCTCTCTCACACAATCCCCACCCTCTCTCACTCCCCATCCCCTCTCACGCACTCCCCACCCTCTCTCACACAATCCCCACCCTCTCTCACACTCCCCATCCCCTCTCACGCACTCCCCACCCTCTCTCACAATCCCCACCCTCTCTCACACTCCCCATCCTCTCACGCACTCCCCATCCTCTCTCAATCCCCACCCTCTCTCACACTCCCCACCCTTTGTCACAATCTCCTTCTCCCTGACTGCCCCGTGGCCACCGCCTTTGCAGTCACTGGGGCCTCTGGGAGATTCGATCCCTTTGCTCCTGCCAGTGATTGTTTGGGTAAACCGTGGAGCGACGTGAGCCCTGCCGGTGATTGTTTGGGTAAACCGTGGAGCGACGTGAGCCCTGCCGGTGATTGTTTGGGTAAACCGTGGAGCGACGTGAGCCCTGCCGGTGATTGTTTGGGTAAACCGTGGAGCGACGTGAGCCCTGCCGGTGATTGTTTGGGTAAACCATGGAGCGACGTGAGCCCTGCCGGTGATTGTTTGGGTAAACCGTGGAGCGACGTGAGCCCTGCCGGTGATTGTTTGGGTAAACCGTGGAGCGACGTGAGCCCTGCCGGTGATTGTTTGGGTAAACCGTGGAGCGACGTGAGCCCTGCCGGTGATTGTTTGGGTAAACCATGGAGCGACGTGAGCCCTGCCGATGCCATCTCTCACTGAGCCTCACAGTCCCTTGCCTGGATCAAACTACGATGATCAAGTTCTCACTCCTGATTACCGCTCGATGCTGTAAGATCCTCCATCTCACCCAGTGGTCAGTGAGGCTCATCACTGTCCATCCTCGCTGATCAGAGATGCTGACCGCTATGGCGGTAGAGGCAAACACATTGGAGCCTTTTGAGAGGCGTTAGGATAGGCACGTGCTGTGGAGGAAGATGGAGGGACACGGACGTGGTGGAGGAAGATGGAGGGACACGGACGTGGTGCAGGAAGATGGAGGGACACGGACGTGGTGGAGGAAGATGGAGGGACACGGACGTGGTGCAGGAAGATGGAAGGACACGGACGTGGTGCAGGAAGATGGAGGGACACGGACGTGGTGCAGGAAGATGGAGGGACACGGACGTGGTGGAGGAAGATGGAGGGACACGGACGTGGTGTAGGTAGGAAGGATTGGTGTTCGGCTGTTCAACTGGCTCGGCATGACGCTGTTCAAATACATCCTGTCCCAGCATGCCTGTATCTCAGTATCATCCCCCTTTTTTTAACAAGGCTATAACAGTTTATTTGCATAACAATTACACAAGGTACAGTATTTACAAGACAGTGAAGACATTCCCTGGGGGACCACCGCTCCTGAAAGTCCCCCAAGGTACTGATTGCGACCGCGTGCTCCCTCTCCACGGACAGACGAGTAGGACGTATCCTTGGAAACGGGGCAGGCTGATGGCCCTGGCACAGCCCTCGACTTTCCATCCTGGCCAGGCCCGGAGCAAGCCCTGTCCTCCTCAGGACCCGTCCCCGTTCCGTACTGGGCGCCTGTACCTGCGGAGCGCGGGGCTGAAATGATTCAGAACCTGAGCAACATTCCCTTCAGACACTCAGACAGGGGCCGCGACCTCTCACACTCCATGTAAACGTGGTACACTGACCCCTCCCGGTCACAGAGTGGACAGGAGGACGGAGTGTCAGTGAACCTGCTCAGAAATCTGTTTCCACGGTACTGCCCGATGCAACACGCTCCACCCCAGGTGCCCAATGTACAGGGGAAGGGCCCCTGCGTAAAGAGATTTCCACTGGGACCCCCCCCCCCCCCACCACCCGCTGCCAGACGGTAGCACGGACCGCCAAGGTGAGTCCGGTCGGCAGGGGAAGGCAGGGAAGTGAAAGGTGAGCAGGCGCAGCCCGCACAAGAAATGCTTCAGAGCGTCACGGATCGGCACAGAGGGCATCCCCGCAAGACGGCTCACATTGTGCAGGACCCTCTCCGATGGGGTATCCCGAGGCCTGGGTCCGAGCTTCGGAGCGTCACGGATCGGCACGGTGGGCATCCCCGCAAGACGGCTCACATTGTGTGGGACCCTCTCCCGCGTGGTCTCCCGAGGCCTGCGATCGATATCTGGCCAAACAGGTGGTGGTGCAGCCACAACCCCTCCACTTCCCCGAGTCCCCTTAACACCTACCGATAGTGTGGGGACCAGTCCCCCTCGCAGCCAGAGCCCCATCCCCCGCCAATGCAGGAGCCTGTCTGGACGAGACCAAACCCCCATCCTACACAGCTCCCAATAAAACCGAGGCAGTTCCCACAAATCGGTGTCCTCTGGAATCCGCGTGCCCTCCCGCAGGCAGCGTCCCCAGCGGAGAAAGTGCATGCCATCGCGGAGGGTGGTCACTGTACAGGCATCTCTGCAGGGTCCTGGGGTGGAGAAGGGGCATCGCCAGTGCATGCCATCGCGGAGGGTGGTCACTGTACAGGCATCTCTGCAGGGTCCTGGGGTGGAGAAGGGGCATCGCCAGTGCATGCCATCGCGGAGGGTGGTCACTGTACAGGCATCTCTGCAGGGTCCTGGGGCGGAGAAGGGGCATCGCCAGTGCATGCCATCGCGGAGGGTGGTCACTGTACAGGCATCTCTGCAGGGTCCTGGGGTGGAGAAGGGGCATCGCCAGTGCATGCCATCGCGGAGGGTGGTCACTGTACAGGCATCTCTGCAGGGTCCTGGGGTGGAGAAGGGGCATCGCCAGTGCATGCCATCGCGGAGGGTGGTCACTGTACAGGCATCTCTGCAGGGTCCTGGGGCGGAGAAGGGGCATCGCCAGTGCATGCCATCGCGGAGGGTGGTCACTGTACAGGCATCTCTGCAGGGTCCTGGGGCGGAGAAGGGGCATCGCCAGTACATGCCATCGCGGAGGGTGGTCACTGTACAGGCATCTCTGCAGGGTCCTGGGGTGGAGAAGGGGCATCGCCAGTGCATGCCATCGCGGAGGGTGGTCACTGTACAGGCATCTCTGCAGGGTCCTGGGGCGGAGAAGGGGCATCGCCAGTGCATGCCATCGCGGAGGGTGGTCACTGTACAGGCATCTCTGCAGGGTCCTGGGGCGGAGAAGGGGCATCGCCAGTGCATGCCATCGCGGAGGGTGGTCACTGTACAGGCATCTCTGCAGGGTCCTGGGGCGGAGAAGGGGCATCGCCAGTACATGCCATCGCGGAGGGTGGTCACTGTACAGGCATCTCTGCAGGGTCCTGGGGTGGAGAGCCGTCAGCAGGGTGCACACGCACACCAAGGACTGACCGCCCTCTGCGATCAGAGAGTCAGGACCACTGGAGTCCACCAACCTCTTCCGGGCCCCGCAGACAAATGAAGTGAGCAGGGCTAAGGTAATCAGGTGATACCATATCACGGAGGCGACCAGCTGATCTATAAACACCAAGTACACTGCAGATGCTGTGGTCAAATCAAGACGGACAAACAAGCTGGACGAAGGGTCTCGACCCGAAACGTTGACTGCTTCTTTCAACGGATGCTGCCCGACCTGCTGAGTTCCTCCAGCTGTTTTGGACGTTTGCTGATTTATAACTATGCCCTTCCTCGACACCAGATCGCACGGAGGCCCGACCAGTGCCCCAAGCGGGCAGAGATCTTTACCTCCAAATCCCGCTATTTCTCCGGCCAGGCCTCTTCCATCCAGCTCCGGTAGACGCCAAGAAAAGGAGATGTGCCTCAACCCCTCAGGTAGGGAGTCCGCCTGGCATTGACTCACCAAGAGGCCCGCGTTCTTCTCCCATTTGACCCATGCAGAGGACGCGGCTAAGCAGACCTGCTAGCATTCTCACAACCTCTGCAAGTCAACCGGGTCAGTGTAAGCCGAAAGGATGGCCTCCATGTCTGGTTTGCGTAGAAACAAACCCGTTAACCTCTCACGGAGAAGGCACAGGAATGGCTCCATGCAAACAGAATACAACTGTACAAACATGGGTCACCCCTGACACACCCCCTCCCAAAGCACAAGGTCACTGTCAAGGACCCATTAACCTTAACGAGGCATTCCACAGCAGTGTACAGCAGTCAAACGCAGGTCACAAAATGCTTGCAAGGTTCCAAAAAGGTAGTTGTGGTCCATCCTGTCAAATGCCTTCTCAAGGGAGAGGAAGGCGACTGACAGACCAGCCTCCCGGCACAGGTAAATCAGATCCCGGACAGGGTGGATATTGTCCTGGATCGACCGCCCCGGGACCGTGCAGGACTGGTCAGGGTGGACCACTTTCGCCAGCACGGAGCCCAGATGACCGGCCACTGCCCGGGCAAAGACCTTGTACAGTACTCCGCACTGAGGAGGGATACTGGGCGTCAATTCCACAGGCAACAGAGATCCCCCTTCTTTGGCAGCAGGGCCACGACTGCTTTCCGTCAAGAGAGGGGCATCTGACGTGTCGCCGTGCTCAATACCCCAATACACCTGCACAATCAACCCCTAGGATGTCCCAGAAGGCCTGGAGAAATTCATCTAGCCCCGCGAACTTGCCTCTCTGTAGCTGCCCGAGGACACTGGTCAGCTCCACCAAAGACAGCGGGGCACCTAGACGCTCAGCACCCCCAGGGCTGACCCTCGGCAAGTCCTCCTACAGATCCTCCGTTCATCCTCACTGCACGGGTCCGGTGAGAAGAGAGCCTCACAGAAGGAATGCATTTCCGCAACAATTCTCGCGGATCGTGACGGTGGAACCATGCTCTCCCGGTAGCTCCACCAGCTGACACCCCTCCCTTTCGAGTGAGAGTAGAAGAGGGGCGAAACGAGGTCCAGATCCTGCAGCACCTGGACCCGCGACCTCACGGAAGCACCTCGGGACCTCTTGGGGTGCAGGTGCCTCAGCGCCTCCTCCTACCTCCGGTACTCATCCCGGAGGGGCTGGTCTCCATTGGTCAACCCTAGCCGGGACTCCAAGTCTACCAGCTCCTTCTCGAGCCGATCGATACCGGACATCCGCTGCACGGTCGACCCGCGAGCATATTCCTGGCAAAACAACCGGATACCCACATCCCACCAGAGCCTCGGATGCCCCCGTTCCTGCCGCCAGGAGCCTCAGAACAGCCGGAACGAATCCCGGAACCTTCTGTCCTCCAGCAGCCGGTCGTTGAAATGCCAGTACGCGGACCCCACCAGAACGGGCAGCGCATTCAGCTCCGCCCACACCCGGTGGTGGTCCGAGCAGGCAGCCGGCCGTATGGAGGCGGCCCACACCATGGAGATGAGCTGGTCGACCCGCGAGCCCCCACCCCCTCTGTGTCTCCTTGAGAAAGCACAGAGGTCAGGGTGAAGGCTCCGCCAGATATCGACCGAGGACACGACCAGCCCCCGGAACTTCCTCACCGATGCTCGAATACTCTGGGGACCAGTGCGATCCCGCTCCTCGAGGGCGCAATTGAAATCTCCCCCAGGATAAAGCATTTACTACGATCGATCGGCCCCAGCAATGCTGACCCCCCTGGGACCAGGCGCTCCTGCATCGGGCCGGGCTCAGGGTACAGACGTGGACAAAGTGTATTGGTACGCTGACCTGACGGACGGACGCTGAGGTGCGGCAGACGGCCTAGCACGAGTTCCTCAACTATTTCATGTTGGAAAAAGGGGCCAACGAGCATTTTTTCTTCAGCTGTTTGATTGAGGCACGACTGCGCAGGCGTGTGAACCTCAGCAAGTTAGACCGGTGGAAAGAATTTAAAAGGAAGACAACTTTATAGAGTGAGTGTCGGAGTAGAGGTAGACAGAGTAGGAAGGCTTTAGCTCAGTGGGGCTTTGGTGATAAAGGGTCGAGGCGAGGTAAGTTACTTGTGAAGTATGTGTGTGAGGCCTGTGTTCTGTACTGGGTGTCAGATGTGGGCAGTCTGTGCAACTCCCAGCCTCCCGGTCGGCCACATCTGCGTCGAGCGCAGCTCCTGAGGGACCGTGTTAGGGAACTGGAGATGCAGCTCGATGACCTTGGTCTGGTCAGAGAAAGTGAGGAGATGATAGAGAGGAGCTATAGGCAAGCTTTAGGAGACAGATAAGTGGGTAATACTCAGGAGAGGGAAGGGCAAGGGGCAGATACTAGAGAGTACCCCTGTGGCTGTCCCCCTGAGCAATAAATACTCCTGTTTGAGTACTGTTGGGGGGGTGGCGACAGCCTACCTGAGGGAAGCAACAGTGGCCGTGCCTCTGGCACAGAGTCTGACTCTGTGGCTCAGAAGGGGAGGGAACGGAAGAGGAAGACAGTAGTGATAGGGGACTCTATAGTTAGGGGTTCAGACAGGTGATTCTGTGGACACAGGAAAGAAACGCGGATGGAAGTTTGCCTCCCAGGTGCCAGGGTCCGGGATGTTTCTGACCGTGTCCACGATATCTTGAAGTGGGAAGGTGAACAGCCAGAGGTTGTACATATTGATACCAACAAAATAGGTAGGAAAACTGACTACAGGGAGATAGGAAGGAAGTTGAGAAGCAGGACCTCAAGGGTAGTAATCTTGGGATTACTGCTTATGCCACGTACAGGAATAGAATGAGATGGAGGATAAATGCGTGGCTGAGGGATTGGAGCAGGGTCAGGGATTCCGGTTTCTGGATCACAGGGACCTCTTTTGGGGCGGGTGTGACCTGTACAAAAAGGATGGGTTGCACTTGAATCGGAGGGGGACCAATATCCTGGCGGGGAGGTTTACTAGGGCTACTGGGGAGAGTTTAAACTAGAATCACTGGGGGGGGGTGTTTGGGAACTGAACTGAAGAGACGGAGGAAGGGGCAATTTTCTCACAAATAGAGAAAGCTCGGAGACAGTGCGAGAGGGAGGATAGGCAGGTGATAGAGAAGGGATGCGCTCAGACCGATGGTTTAAGATGCGTCTATTTTAATGCAAGGGGTACCATGAACAAAGAAGATGAGCTTAGAGTGTGGTCCAGTTCTTGGAGCTATGATGTTGTGGCCATTACAGAGACTTGGATGGCTCAGGGGCAGGAATGGTTACATTGAGTGCCAGGGTGTGTGTTCCCATTGGGGTGTGAGGTCCCATCGGGGTGTGTGGACCCATTGGGGTGTGTGGACCCATTGGGGTGTGAGGTCCCACCGGGGTGTGTGGACCCATTGGGGTGTGAGGTCCCATTGGGGTGTGTTTTCATGGGTGTGTGAGGTCCCATCGGGTGTGTTTTCACGGGGGTGTGAGGTCCCACCGGGGTGTGTTTTCACGGGTGTGTGAGGTCCCACCGGGGTGTGTTTTCATGGGGGGGGGGAGGTGGTCCCACCGGGGTGTGTTTTCACGGGGGGGGGGAGGTGGTCCCACCGGGGTGTGTTTTCACGGGTGTGTGAGGTCCCACCGGGGTATGTTTTCACGGGTGTGTGAGGTCCCACCGGGGTGTGTTTTCACGGGGGTGTGAGGTCCCACCGGGGTGTGTTTTCACGGGGGTGTGAGGTCCCATCGGGTGTGTTTTCACGGGGGTGTGAGGTCCCACCGGGGTATGTTTTCACGGGGGTGTGCGGTCCCACCGGGGTGTGTTTTCACGGGTGTGTGAGGTCCCACCGGGGTGTGTTTTCACGGGGGTGTGAGGTCCCATCGGGAGTGTTTTCACGGGGGTGTGCGGTCCCACCGGGGTGTGTTTTCACGGGTGTGTGAGGTCCCATCGGGTGTGTTTTCACGGGTGTGTGAGGTCCCACCGGGGTGTGTTTTCACGGGTGTGTGAGGTCCCACCGGGGTGTGTTTTCACGGGGGTGTGAGGTCCCATCGGGTGTGTTTTCACGGGGGTGTGAGGTCCCACCGGGGTGTGTTTTCACGGGAGTGTGAGGTCCCATCGGGTGTGTTTTCACGGGGGTGTGAGGTCCCACCGGGGTGTGTTTTCACGGGGGTGTGAGGTCCCACCGGGGTGTGTTTTCACGGGTGTGTGAGGTCCCACCGGGGTATGTTTTCACGGGGGTGTGAGGTCCCACCGGGGTGTGTTTTCACGGGTGTGTGAGGTCCCACCGGGGTATGTTTTCACGGGGGTGTGAGGTCCCACCGGGGTGTGTTTTCATGGGGGTGTGAGGTCCCACCGGGGTGTGTTTTCACGGGGGTGTGAGGTCCCACCGGGGTGTGTTTTCACGGGGGTGTGAGGTCCCACCGGGGTGTGTTTTCACGGGGGTGTGAGGTCCCACCGGGGTGTGTTTTCACGGGTGTGTGAGGTCCCACCGGGGTATGTTTTCACGGGGGTGTGAGGTCCCACCGGGGTGTGTTTTCATGGGGGTGTGAGGTCCCACCGGGGTGTGTTTTCACGGGGGTGTGAGGTCCCACCGGGGTGTGTTTTCACGGGGGTGTGAGGTCCCACCGGGGTATGTTTTCACGGGGGTGTGAGGTCCCACCGGGGTGTGTTTTCACGGGGGTGTGAGGTCCCACCGGGGTGTGTTTTCACTGGAGTGTGAGATCCCATCGGGGTGTGAGGTCCCATTTGAGTGTGTGGTGACGACAACTGTCAGTGATAATAATCCTGATTCTGATACTGCTGGCCAGCATGGTGTCGATGGGCTGATGGGCCTGTTTCCTGCTGTATTTCTCTGTGATTCTCTGAGTTTTGCAGAGTGGTGGTTCGGAGACGTTTTGCCTCAGATCAGTGGGACAGCTGCTCTCCCGTCTGTGCAGACAGGAGCAGAGAATTTACTTAGCACCTACTTTTGCCGGCGGGAGAAGCGGGGAGGATGGGTGCTGCATGTCTCAGCAAGAAGGAGGTACACAGGTGGCAATCAGGAAGGAAATAGGAGCAGGAGTAGGCCATTCGGCCCCTCGAGTTCTGCATTCATCAGGATCAATGCTGATGTATGTCAGTTCCGTTTTGTCTGCACATCCACAGATTCAATGCTCTCTGCCTTAAACTCTGGGACAGGGCCTCCTCTCGGTTACGTCAGGATACAAGTGGGAGGCAGGGGAAGACAGGCACCTATCCCTTTCCCACACATCGCTATCGGTTCTTACCACCATTGGAGGGGTGCCTGTCTTCCCCTGCCTCCCACTTGTATCCTGACGTAACCGAGAGGAGGCCCTGTCCCAGAGTTTAAGGCAGAGAGCATTGAATCTCCAACACGCCCCAACACGCCCCAACACTGAACTGCCTCACAACTAATAGAGTCACTTTCAAGGACTCTTCATCTTATGCTCTCAATAGTTATTGCTTGCTTGCTTGATTATTTATTTATTTATTGCATTTGCACCATTTGTTGTCTTTTACACTCTGGGTGTCCATCATATTGGTTGCAGTCTTACTGATTTTATTGTGTTTCTTTGTATTTACTGTGAATGCCTGCAAGATAACGAATCTCTGGGTTGTATATGGTGACATACATGTACTTTGATAATAAAGTTACTTTGGACTTTGAACTCTCCCTAGAACTGAAATGATCCATCGGAGGCAAAGTCCTGGGAATCTCCCCAGTGTAATCACATCTAACTGATAGTGTGGACCAGATGTACTCTGGATTCACGGGTACTCACTGACAGGTTACATCCTGTTCCCCTTTTCCAGCCCTGACAGTTCTCCTGGAGCCAGAGTCAGCAGTTCCCCAATCCTCATGACAGAGACTGGAGTCAGAATCAGGTTTCATATCACTAACATGTTGTGAAATCTTTTCTTTACGATATATATAATTAAATAAACAGTGTGAAAAGAGGGAGAAAGGAGTGAGGTGGTGTCCATGGGCTCATTGTCCATTCAGGAGTCTGATGGTGCAGGGGAAGAAGCTGTTCCTCAGTGTTCAGGCTCCGGTACCTCCTCCTTGATGCTGGCAATGGGAAGAGCCCATGTACTGGGTGCTGGGGATTGCTAATGAGTGAGGCGTCACCTTCTGAAGGTGTCCCCTGCTGGGGAGTCAGTGCCCCCATGGACCTGACTGAGTTGACAACTTCCTGCAGCTTTTTTCAATCCTGTGTAGTGGCCCCCTCCCCTCCATACCAGATGGCAGTGTAACCTGTCAGAATGCTCTCCACTGTACATCTGTAAAAATTTGTGAGAGTCTTTGGTGATATAGCAAAGCTCCTCACATTTGTAATGAAATATAACCATCTTCTGTAATTGCATCAATATGTTGGACTCAGGACAGAGAGGAATCAGGACTGAGGTTTATAAAGGAGGTTGGAGGTAAGAGGCAATTGACAAATGGATAGAGCTGAGATCACTGTCTCTCACTCACACACTCTCTCACACTCACACACACACTCACTGACACACACACACAATCAGATTCACAACAGAGGCACTCACACTGACACACACACTCACACAGACACACTCACCCTCACACACAGACACGCACACACTCATACATTGACAGTCACACACATACGCACACACACTCACCCTCACACACACACTCACCCTCACACACACGCTCTAACTCCAAACAGAGAGAGTGATCCCTGTGATCAGACCGTTTCTTTGAGTCCCACTGACCCTCAGTAATCAGATAAGAGCTTCTGGTTAAACGCATCTTCACACAACATACAGTACAACCATTCTCTTTAAATCCCTCGCTCCAAGAGGTTTCTGCCTCTGGTAGCGGATTAAAAACTGATCCGCTAAAGAGCCCGTAATCCGCTGGCTCCCCTCTGTCTTTGATGCTCGGCTGTTCCTGTGGACACACGGGCTGACTGCGCTCCCTTCCCCACTCTAGTTAATGAGTTATTGTGTTAGTGCCTCACGTACTGAGATGCCAATGCTCAGGGTGACGGGACAGTCAGACAGAGGCCCCCTTTGGACTGCTCCTGACCACGCCTGAGCTGTCTGTTGATCAGGGAGTGGGTTGACCCTCCTCTGATGGTCGGGGTCGCCCATGGATATTGCGTCTTTGTTCTCTAAGTCAGTACACAAGCTGGACTGTACGATATGGAGAGCGAGCTGTTCATGCAGCGGACTCCCCGTCTCCCCGCAGATGATGAATCCAAAGGAACGGCAGAGACCGATACAGTTTGGCATCAGCGGCGTCGCAGGAGCTGCCGGTCAGCGTTGAACTGAACTGAACTGAACCCCAGCCCTTCTCCAAGATGAGAAGAGTTTTCCTTCTCCTAGATGAGCTGCCAACCACAGCCGACGAACCCCATCTACCCGACCGAAATGGGTTTAAAGAGCCAGTAACCCGCCTTTGCCCCATCTCCTGTCAGTAGCCGGGTTTAGTAGCTAAACCATATGTGAAGGCCAGGAGCTGGATTTGGTTGTCAGAGGCTGTAGGAGACTCATGTCATCTAGTAGGCAGTGAATGGGATCTTATCTCCATTACACCCCACCGGCTAGGCCAACCTTTAGGAACTCCCACTATAGAACCCCTCTACAGTACACTGATGCCCCATCGGCAGCTTCCCATTGGACCGACTGACATCCGAGCTCTCCCGGGGAACAGCTGCCCGCAGGAATGCGGGACTCGAGCGCAATGTTGAAATGTTATGATATCTGTGGCCAAAGCAATAAATAGATTATCGTGCTGTTTATTGGTTTATTACAACCTGGACGGTTGCCATGGTAACAACACTGAGACAGCAAAGATGTAATGCGTCTGTAAATCGATCAGTGTGCGAGGGACATTAAGGAAGATGAGGAGTCTGTTTACAATTCATAGATCGGCTGTCCAATTAGTCCCACTCTCTGCTTTCTCTCTAAAGCACTGTAAATACCTTCGCTTGCTCTGTGACCGTGCGCACAGTGCTTCTGAGAAATAAGAGATAATACCACCACCCAAGCAATCGGAAACCGCGGAGGCCACTCGGCCCCTCGGTACTGACCTACCATTCAGTGCGGCCATGTTGATCCCTACTCCCCTCATCTCCTCTTCTGTGCTAGTCCCCATCGCCCTCAGTCCCCTGATCAGTCAAATATTTCACTCCCACGTCTTTTAACTATCCCCCCCCCCCGTGACCCAGTCTCTACACTCCTCTGGGGTGGAGAATTCTAGAGATTCCCCTCCCTCTGTGAGAAGCCCAGCACACCTCAATTTTAAATGTCTGCCTCCTAATCCTGTAACTGTGTCCCCTCGATTGAGACTCTCCTACTAGTGGAAACGCCTCCACATCTCCTTATCTCCCTGTCATGTCCGCTCAGGGTCCGAGATGTTTCTGTAGGGTCACCCTTCCTTCTCCTGAGCGCCACAAAGCACAGACTCAACTCCTTTAGCTGTTTTCTTTTCCAAGAAGGAGACTGAGGAGTTACAGATCCAACCCATCCAGTCTCTCTTGACAGGATAACGCTCTCACCCTGGAGACTGTTTGGCCCATGAGTACTGTGCTAGCCCCTATTTCTTTCCCACAGTGCATTGCCCTCTCCCAGTGTTTCTCTTTGTAAGTTTCTGTTAGATCTGAAGTTACCAAATTTCTTGTATCCTAGCTCCTCACCATGGCTGTTATCCTCTGTCACCACCCCTGGTCCAAAGTTCAACGTAAATGTGTTATCAAACTACATACATATCACCATATACAAGCCCCAGATTCTTTTTCTTGCAGGCATACTCAGTAAATCCAAGAACCATTATAGAATTAATGAAAGATTGCACCCAACAGGACGGGCAAACAGCCAGCGTGCAAAAGACAACAAACTCTGAAAATACAAAATAATAAATAATAAATAAGCAGTAAATATGGAGAACATGAGATGAAGAGTCCTTGAAAGTGAGTCCATAGTTGTGGGAACAATTCAGTGAGGCTCAGTGAAGTTATCCCCTCTGGTTCAAGAGCCTGATGGTAGAAAGATAATAACTGTTCCTGAACCTGGTGTTGTGGGTCCTGTGGCTCCTGTAATTGCCTCTGTCCCCTACCAATGGGGAGGGCTTTACTCATGATGGACTGGGCTATATCCACATTTGTAGGATTTTACATTTAAGGGCATTGGTGTTTCCACACCAGGCTGTGGTGCAGCCAGTCAATCTACTCTCAAACAGTTTGTCAAAGTTATAAATGTCATTCCGAATTCGTGCAAATGTCTAAGGAAGTAGAGGCATTGCTATGCTTTCTTCATAATTGCACTTAATTGCTGCGCCTAGGACAGGTCCTCTGAAATTATTACATGGAGGAATTTAAAGCTGTTGACCCTCTCCACCTCTGATCCCCCAATGACCTCTGATTACCTGCTCCTGAAATCAATCATCAGTTCCTTGGTCTTGCTGATATTGAGTGAGAGGTTGTTGTTGTGGCACCACTCAGCCTCATTTTCAGTTTCCCTCCCATATGCTGATTCGTCACCACCTTTGATTTGCTAATTGATAGTTGTGTCAACAGCAAATTTAAATATTGCATTGGAACTGTGCTTAGCTACTCAGTCATAAGTGAGTAGAGGAGGGGTCTAAGCACGTAGCCCAGGAGAAGAGGAGACCTGGGGAGGAGGAGGGTCGACTGGAACCTCTGTCAGAGAGCCAGCCCTGGAATAATGGGCCAAGTAGTCTGCAGTTGTGTGAGTCTATAACAGAGCAGAGACGAACTCTTAGGAAGTGAATAGGCCAGAGATGACGGTATTGGAAGTGAGGTGTCCCATGGAACTGCAGTAGGAAAACAATCTGGTTAATTATCACTGCCTATAAAAAGTATTCATCTCCCCACCCTTGGAAGTTTTCATTATTGTTTTAATTTGGCTTTTTTTTACACTGATCATCAGAAAAAGACACTTTTGTGTCAAAGTGAAAACCAGATCTCTACAAAGTTATCTAAATTAGTTACAAATATAAAACACAAAATAATTGATTGCATAAGTATTCACCTCCTTTAATATGACACACCAAATCATCATGGGTGCCCCCAACTGGTTTTACAAGTCACATAATTAGCTAAAAAGAGGTCACCATGTGCAGTCAAGGTGTTTCAATTGATTGTAGTAAAAATAAAACTGTACATGGAAGGGCCAACTTCTAAGTGTCTATGTGGGTATTCTTTGGGTGCTACGTGAAAACCTCTTGACCATTTATATTTGTTTAATTAGATCGGTATTTGATTATGGCTCTGTGGCTTATGGATCAACATCATCTTCAAATTTAAAATGTTTCGATGTGATACAGCATGGGCTTTAAGGCTGTGTTAAGTTGCAGTAAGGTTGTGATACAGCATGGGCTTTAAGACTGTGTTAAGTTGCAGTAAGGTTGTGATACAGCATGGGCTTTAAGACTGTGTTAAGTTGCAGTAAGGTTGTGATACAGCATGGGCTTTAAGACTGTGTTAAGTTGCAGTAAGGTTGTGATACAGCATGGGCTTTAAGACTGTTAAGTTGCAGTAAGGTTGTGATACAGCATGGGCTTTAAGACTGTGTTAAGTTGCAGTAAGGTTGTTTCCTATTTCAGCTTCACTGGTTGAAATGGGACCTTTACAGTTGTGGAGGCTGAAGTTGTTGTTGAAGTACTGGGTTAATTTGAGGAGGCAGAGAAATGATCACCCTGTTAAGTATGTTGGAAGACTGTTGGGAGCATCACAAGAAGAGTGTTCAAATCACAAACAAGAGAAAATTTGCAGATGCTGGAAATCTGAGTAACACACACAAAGTGCTGGAGGAACTCAGTAGCCAGGCAGTACCTAAGGAAAAAGTATAGTCGATGTTACTTTTTTCCATAGATGCTGCCTGGCCTGCTGAGTCCTCCAGCATTTTGTGTGTGTTGCAAGAAGAGTGTTTTTTGTTTTGGGTGGCTGGGTTCTTATCACACGAGGAATATACTGAAGTTTGTTGGATTATGCAATTTGTCCCATTGTAGCTTTTCTGGTAACCCCACCATGGCTTTAGTTGATTTAGGTTGCATGATTTAATGAAATCCAACGATCCTGATATACCTAAGGGTCTGTTGGTTCATCAGTATGTTAAGGAAAATAATTGTGGTATGTTAACCATTTTTACAGATGGATCAAAAGATAATTTAATGGGAAATGTCGGTGTGACTGTTTTTGTGCCTGAATTTCAGGTAACAATAAAGAAACATCTTACTAACCATTTATCAATGTATACTGCAGAACTACAAACCCCATTTCCAGAAAAGTTGGGATATTTTCCAAAATGCAATAAAAACAAAAATCTGTGATATGTTAATTCACGTGAACCCTTATTTAACTGACAAAAGTACGAAGAAAAGATTTTCAATAGTTTTACTGACCAACTTAATTGTATTTTGTAAATATACACAAATTTAGAATTTGATGGCTACAACACACTCAACAAAAGTTGGGACAGAGTTAAAATAAGATTGAAAAGTGCACAGAATATTCAAGTAACACCGGTTTGGAAGACTCCACATTAAGCAGGCTAGTTGGTAGCAGGTGAGATATCATGACTGGGTATAAAAGTAGCGTCCATCAAAGGCTCAGTCTTTGCAAGCAAGGATGGGTCATGGCTCACCCCTTTGTGCCAAAATTCGTGACAGAATTGTTAGTCAGTTCAAAAGGAACATTTCCCAACGCAAGATTGCGGTGAATTTAGGTCTTTCAACATCTACAGTGCATAATATTGTGAAAAGATTCAGAGAATTCAGAGACATCTCAGTGCGTAAAGGGCAAGGTCGGAAACCACTGTTGAATGTGCGTGATCTTCAAGCCCTCAGGCGGCACTGCCTAAGAAACCGTCATGCTACTGTGACAATTATAGCCACCTGGGCTCGGGAGTACTTCGGAAAACCATTGTCACTTAACACAGTCAGTCACTGCATCCAGAAATGCAACTTGAAACTATATTACGCAAGGAGGAAGCCATACATCAGCTCTATGCAGAAACGTTGGCGAGTTCTCTGGGCCCGAGCTCATCTCAGATGGACCGAAAGACTGTGGAACCATGTGCTGTGGTCAGATGAGTCCACATTTCAGCTAGTTTTTGGAAAAAACGGGTGTTGAGTTCTCCGTGCCAAAGATGAAAACGACCATCCTGATTGTTATCAGCGAAAGGTGCAAAAGCCAGCATCTGTGATGGTATGGGGGTGCATCAGTGCCCACGGCATGGGTGAGTTGCATGTATGTGAAGGTACCATTGACTCTGAGACGTATATTAGGATTTTAGAGAGACATATGTTACCATCAAGGCGACATCTCTTCCCGGGATGACCATGCTTATTTCAGCAGGACAATGCCAGACCACATTCTGCACGGGCTACAACAGCGTGGCTTTGTAGACACAGAGTGCGTGTGCTTGACTGGCCTGCTGCCAGTCCAGATCTATCTCCTATTGAAAATGTATGGCGCATCATGAAGAGGAGAATCAGACAACGGAGACCACGGACTGTTGAGCAGCTGAAGTCTTATATCAAGCAAGAATGGACAAAATTTCCAATTGCAAATCTACTACAATTAGTATTCTCAGTTCCAAAACGATTAAAAAGTGTCATTAAAAGGAAAGGTGATGTAACACAAGGGTAAACATGCCTCTGTCCCAACTTTTGAGTGTGTTGCAGCCATCAAATTCTAAATTTGTGTATATTTATAAAATACAATTAAGTTGGTCAGTAAAACTATTGAAAATCTTTTCTTTGTACTTTTGTCAGTTAAATAAAGGTTCACATGAATTAACATATCACAGATTTTTGTTTTTATTGCATTTTGGAAAATATCCCAACTTTTCTGGAAATGGGGTTTGTAGTTGCCGTCATTTTGAGCTTACAGTAGGTGGAGAAAATTTGTCCTTGCGAAGTTATAATTTGTTCAGATTCTTTTTCGGTTTTGATTTGATTAAAACTGGTCATTCTCGCAGTAGCTCAGATTTACTGCTGTAAGCTCTTTAAACTTTATTTCACATTCAAAGTATTACTCTACATGTTCTCTTCTTAAGAGTTCCTGCAAATCGAGGTGTGAGGGGAATGAGTGGGTTGATTGTTTGGACAAAAAAGTCATTAAAAGTTCATCTGTGGATATAGACCTTCTACTTAGCAAGTCAGAAGCTAAGGGGTTGGTGGGGCTAAGTAGGGGATTGTGACAAGACTTGTGGGATAATGGGCAGAAGGGGAGACACCTTTACAGAATACATAAAACTGTTGGATTGATGGGAGAAGGGGGTAAGACAAGACGGGAAGGAATTGCATTGACTTGACTTATGCTTAATTATTCCTTGTATCTTGTTGGAAAACATCACTCTGGGGCGTGTAGGTTTTGTCATCATTATGAAAAAGTTGAACACATTCTTTTACAATGTGAAGCATATAAGGTTGAAAGAAAACAAATCAAGCTGCATTACTAGCTTTGGGGGTCGACAGTTTTCATTTTAAAACTTTACTGAGTTATGGAATGACTTTAATATAATTCACAATATTGTTTTTCATTAGTTAAAATCTATAGAGCTTTTTGGAGTAATTTAGTTTTCATTTGATAAAGAACTCGTAAGGAATTTATTTCCCAACTCGCTACAGCACACTCCAGTCCAGTTGGTGGCGGTAGTGCACCTTTAAGTTGGACTGCCAACCACCATTAAAAGCCCAGAAGAAGAAGGAGAAGGTCCAACTGCTGGTGAGTCAGTATCCTGGCAAAAACTATCATGAGGACAAAGAACACACTAATCAACTCCGCGAAAAGGTTAATGAAAGTCAGGAGATGGATACAAAAAAATTTCCAAGTCACTGAATATCCCTTGGAGTGCAGTTAAGTCAATTATCAAGAAATGGAAAGAATATGGCACAGCTGTAAATCTGCCTAGAGCAGGCCGTCCTCAAAAACTGAGTGACCATGCAAGAAGGGGACTAGTGAGGGAGGCCACCAAGCGACCTATGACAACTCTGGAGGAGTTACAAGCTTCAGTGGCTGAGATGGGAGAGACTGCACGTACAACAACTGTTGCCTGGGTGCTTCACCGGTTGCAGCTTTATGGAGAGCAGCAAAGAGAAAGCCACCATTGAAAAAAACTGTAATGAAATCTCGTCTAGAGTTTCCCAGAAGGTGTGCGGGAGACTCTGAAGTCAGCTGGAAGAAGGTGATATGGTCTGGTGAAACCAAAATTGAGCTTTCTGGCCATCAGACTAAACGCTGTGCTTGGCACAAGGCAAACACTGCACATCATCAAAAACACACCATCCCTACTGTGAAGCACGGTGGTGGCTGCATCATGCTGTGAGGACGCTTCACTGCCACAGGCCCTGGAAGGCTTGTGAGGGTAAACTGAATGCAGTAAAATACAGGGAAATCCTGTGACTTGGGAGAAGATTTGTTTTCCAGCAAGACCGTGACCCCAAGCATAAAGCCAAAGATACACAGGAATGTCTTAAAAACTAAGTTAATGTCCTGGAGTGGCCAAGTCAGAGTCCAGACTCAATCCAGCTGAGAATTTGTGGCTGGACTTGAAATGGGCTGTTCACTCACGATCCCCATGCAATTTGACAGAGCTTGAGCAGGTTTGTAAAGAAGAATGGGGAAGAATTGCAGTGTGCAGATGTACAAAGCTAATAGAGACATATCCACACAGACTCAAGGCTGTGATTGCTGCCAAAGGTGCATCTACAAAATACTGACTTGAAGGGGGTGAGTAATTGTACAATCAATTATTCTGAATTTTAAATTTGAAATCAATTTAGATCACTTCGTAGAGATCTGATTTCACTTTGACACTAAAAAACTATTTTTCTGTCGATCAGTGCGTAACACTCGCTCTGGCTAATGGCTTAATCTGGGGGATTATAACCACCTCCCACCGCCGGCTAGGCCAAACTTAAGAAATCTTGTTTGGGTGGATGCTGCACGATGTGTCCCCCGTTACAAATCAGTACCCCGAAATAACAAACAGTGCACAATATGTGATTAAATGATTGAGCTTTATAATTCTTAATTTGATTATATGATTAGTAAAGAAACAAGAGAAAGGCCCATTCTCATGAAACGGTCTAATGCACAACGTTGGAGCTCACGGTTCCGTTTAAAGTCCAATCCAGGTGCAAAAGGCAGTGACATAGCTCCTGAAACAGTAGGGTCACACTCTGTTCCCCTGGTGCTACATAGGCCAGCCTATCTGGTGGTCTCCTAATCCTCTGAGACCTCTGTACTCCCTCACCTAACTCTTCAGGTTCTGACACTACTGGGGATACTTCTGGTCTACCTGGTGAGGCCTCCCCTGACCTATCACTCATGCCCACCGGCAACTCTGACCCCTCCGTCCCGTGTCCAAGCCCCGCCTCATCCCCTGCAGGGTCCCACTGCAACCCAGGCTGTCCACAGATAGCTCCCCAGCTTCACCTGACTCAGTGGGAGAAGGGCTGGGAGTCTCTTCCTCAATCAATGGGGAGTTAGCGAAAAGCAACATATACAACACATCCAGGTCCTCATCCTCTGAATCAGTATCCCTCTCAGGGGTGGGAGCCGGCCTAACCTGCCCCGCTGCAGGCCCTGCAGTCGCCCCGTGCTTCCGCAGAGTCCTCTTACTAGGTGTAGGCTCCAAGTCGGGCTCTGGGTCTACCTGCACCTCTTGTCCCAGGGACAACAGGTGGTTCCAATGGAGAATCTTGACAGGCCCATCCATTCCTTTCCTCTGGTTTCACCCGGAAAACTGGTAGGTTTGGCATTTGACTCTCCACCACGTAGGGCTTAGCCGCCCAGCGGTCCACCAATTTGTGTTTCCCCGGCAGCCCCAAATTCCTTATGAGGATCCAGTCTCCCAGCAGGAGTTGGGAGAACCTCACCTTTTGATTGTACCTCTTCTTATTTCCTTGATTCTGCTCGGCAACTGCAACCCCAGCTAATTCATAAGCCCTTTTTCAGCTCTCTTCTCATGTCAGACAAATACTTCAGATAAGTCTTCGGTGGTAAGTCACCCTCGTCAGTCCCAAAACAGAGGTCGATGCGCAACCTCGCCTCGCGCCCAAACATCAGGTAATATGGCGAGTACTCAGTAGCTTCATTTCGAGTACAGTTTTAACTGTGAACCAGATGTCCAACATGTTGACTCCACCTGCTCTTCTTGCTGATCTCCAGGGTCCCGAGCATGTCTAGCAAGGTCCATTTAAACCTCTCTGGCTGGGGATCACCCTACGGGTGATAGGGCGTGGTCCTCAACTTCTCAACTCCAAGCATGCCCAGTAACTCATGGATGAGTCTGCTCTCGAAATCCCATCCCTGATCACTATGTATCCACCTGGGAAGGCCATAATAAATGAAATACTTCTCCCATAACACTTTGGCCACCGTAGACACCCTCTGGTCCTTGGTAGGAAAAGCCTGAGCATATCTGGTGTAGTGGTCAGTGATGACTAAGACATTCGCCGTGTTGCTGGGTTCTATTGACAGGAAATCCATACACGCCAGGTCCAGGGGCCCCGCACTCTGCAAGTGGGACAAGGGAGCTGCCCACATAGGCAATGTCTTCTGCCATATGCATCGAATGCATGACACGCAGTATTCTTTAACCTCCGA
Source organism: Hemitrygon akajei (assembly GCF_048418815.1). Lineage (NCBI taxonomy): Eukaryota > Metazoa > Chordata > Chondrichthyes > Myliobatiformes > Dasyatidae > Hemitrygon > Hemitrygon akajei. The sequence continues at coordinate 2,498,355 of NC_133135.1, read as the reverse complement.
CTTCATTCGGGGACAGTAAAACCGGTCTCTGAGCAATCCATAGGTCTTTTCCACCTCCAAATGTCCAGAATTATCATGGAGTGTCTTCAATGCAATCCTCCGATATTTTTCCGGCAGAACCAGCTGACAACGCCGAGATCGGTCCGGGGGTGACGTGACCTGGTGTAGGATTTGGGTCCGCAACGCCAACGAGGCCATTCTGTCAGTAATGGAGGCACAGATGCGTGTTTCATCTTCTCCGCCTGAGCCACGTCTCCTTTTTCAACTGCTGTCCAGATGATACTGATGCCCGGGTCACCTCACTGAGCAGCTGCCACTTCCCCAGAACTCAATCCCAGCAGCTGATTTGTCTTCAGAGCAGTCAAGTTACAGTAAACTTGGGGATTGGCATCATGGGAAATCCCCAATTGATCCACCGCTCACTCCTGCCCCTCCTTTCCCTCTGCCTTCAGGGTGATGGCAAACTGACAGATGACCTTCACCCCCGGGGCAGGAACGCACTCCCACTCCTCGTCCCTGTCCAGCCCTTCATGCGCGTGTTGGGACAAAGCATCAGCATCAATGTTCCGGCACCCCGGCCGGTACTTCAGGCTGAAATCATAGGCAGACAACACCACCAACCACCCATGGCCTGTGGCATCCAGTTTCGCCAAGGTCAGGATGTAAGTTAGGGGATTGTTGTTTGTCCTTACCTCAAACTTGGCTCCACAGAGGTAGTCACTCAACTTGTCCACCACCGCCCACTTCAACGCCAGGAATTCCAACTTGTGCGTGGGATAGTTATTCTCTGAGGGCGACAGACTCCAGCTGACAAACACAACAGGCCTCAACCAGGAGCCCTGATCCTGATACAGGGCGCCGCCTAAACCCTCTCGGCTGGCATCCGTGTGTGGTACATACAGCAATCGGAGGTCAGCAAAAACCAGCATCGGCACCTGGTTCAGCAACTCCTTCAGCGAGTGAAAGGCCTCCTCACATTTTACATCCCACCTCTGTCCAAAGGGCTCCCACAGGCTAATATACTCTCCACCCTCCTGTCCTTTTTCCCCCTCCCTTTCTTCCCCAAGGGAGGGTAACTTTTCTCTCCTCATCTCTCCCTGACAAAAGACTGTGAAATCTCTGACATACAAACAAGCTGGATGAACTCAGCAGGTCGGGCAGCATCCGTTGAAAGAAGCAGTCAACGTTTCAGGTCGAGACCCTTCGTCAGCACTAAAGAAGGAGGGGGCAGGGGCCCTATGAAGAAGCTGAGGGGAGGGTGGAAAACCAATCAGAGGAAGGATCAAGAGGTGGGGGAGGGGATAGGCAGGAGAGGTGAAGAAGGAATCTAAGGGGAAAGCACTATGGGTAGTAGAAGAAGGCAGAATCATGAGAGGTGATAGGCAGCTAGAAGAGGAAACAGAGTGAAGGTTGGATGGGGGAAGGGAGAGGGAGGGAATTACCGGAAGTTGGAGAATTCGATGTTCATACCAAGGGGCTGGAGACTACCCAGACGGTATATGAGATGTTGTTCCTCCAACCGAAGTTTGGCCTCGTCATGGCAGTAGAGGAGGCCGTGTATGGACATATCCGAATAGGAACGTGAAGCAGAGTTGAAGTGAGTGGCAACCGGGAGATCCTGTCTGTTGTGGCGGATGGAGCGTAGGTGCTTGATGAAGCGGTCCCCCAATCTGTGTCGGGTCTCGACCCGAAACGTTGACTGCTTCTTTCAATGGATGCTGCCCGACCTGCTGAGTTCATCCAGCTGTTTTGTATGTCTTGATTTGACCGCAGCATCTGCAGTGTACTTTGTGAAATCTCTGCTCCCAGACCCACAAGAAAGAACCACATCCCTCTCCCATTGGATGGCACACATTCCAAAGCCCCGGTTTCTCTAGTCATAACCCAAACACTGCTGCTACAGAGGAACCATTACATTATCAGTGAAACCTTCCAGTGTTTTACAAGTGTCAAAACAGCCAAATTAAATCCAGTGTGATTCAATGTTGTAAAACAATAAAAGATGAAACTTCTGGGGGGGCAGGAATACTTTTTATTGGCACCGTATGCTGTGAAATTTGCTGTAGATTGCAATACATAACAATGAAAATGATAAATTACAGAAGAATTATATATTAAAAATAAATTAAATAAGTAGTGTAAAAAGAGAGGAAAATAGCAAGGTCATGGATTCATTGTCCGTTCGGAAATCTGATGACAGAGGGGAAGAAGCTGTTCCTGAAACAGTGAGTGTGTGTCTTCAGGCTCCTGTATCTCCTCCTTGAAGACAGCATGTCTTGGGTGGGTCATTCATGATGGATACTGCTTTTGTGAGGTATCACCTTTTGAGGAAGTCCTGGACAGTAGGGAGGATAGAGCCCATGGTGGAACTGGCTGAGTTTACAACCCTCTGCAGCTTTTACCGATCCTGTGCAGTGGCCCTTCAATACCTGGTGGTGATGCCACCAGTCAGAACACTTTCCAGAGGACATCTGTAGGTGCACAGAGCAAACCTCCTCAAACTCTTAATGAAATACAGCTGCTGATGTGTCTTCTCTGTAATTGTTGGGCCCAGGATCGATACTCAGCGATGCTGATGCCTGGGAACTTAAAGATGCTCACCCTTTCCACTGCTAAAGGACCAACAGCAGAAGATTTAACCATCTCACTTTCCAAAGCCTCCTAATGAAAGGTGTGGGCACAGCAACTCCGTAATCTCCTCAAGTTGGAAGATAACTTTTCCATATTTGTGGTTTCTCTCCGCCTTCCTGTCTTTCCTGTGCATTTCCTATCTTCCTCTACAGGAGGCCGTTGACACTGCCTCTCAGGCACGGTGCCACAGGACTTGTTACCGGGAATGTCAGGAATAGTGGGTACAGTGGTGCTGCCTGCAGGCTCCTGAGACACTTGTTCAATCCCTGCCTCTGGTTCTGTCTGTGTGGAGTTTGCAGGTTCTCCCTGTGAGCATGTGGGTTCTTCCTGGGTGTTCCGGTTCTCTCCCACATCCCAAAGACGTGCGGATCAGTAGATTAATTGTCCACTGTAAATTGTCCCCAGTGCACGTGGATGAGGGGTGGAATTTGGGGAAAATGAAATTAGATTAGTGTAGGATTGGTGTTGATGGGTGGTTGATGGTCAGCATGGTCCCAATGGGCTGAATGGCCTGTTTCCCTGCTGTATGACTCTGTGATGCTATTGTTCTGAGACAAGTAGACATTGATCTACTGATATGAGTTCAAATCCCACTGGAGCGGCTGGGATTTAAATTCAGGTTATTGACTAATGTGAAAAAATAAACAAGAACTAATCTCGTTAGTAATGGTGAAACCATCGGATTGTCTGGAAGCCTATATCGCTTTCACAAGTCCTTCAGGGAATGAGGTGCACTCTTCTTTCTGTGTCAGGCTCTTTGTGACTACAGACCCCCGCTACGGTTGATCAGAAACACTCGCACAAAATGCTGGGGGGGGGGGGGGGGCTCAGCGGTGTCTCTGGAGGGGAATAAACGGGGGTTGTTTTAGGCTGAGACATTTCATCCAGACCACCAGGTGATCAGAACCACTTCCTCAGATGGGGGGCTATTCCAGATGGTCAATAAATGCTGGCACTGCCTCCAGACTCCAAGATCGGATAGGTTGGAATCTAAATGTTTGGCTGCAGGAGGTTTAATGGAAAACATCAGCGTCACCGAGAGTACAGGTCCTTCACCCTGCAACGACATGCTGATGAGAGATTACACTCCTCTTTTTGCCACAATAAAGCCCCTATCAGGTTGGAGGAGCAACACTTCGTATTCTGTCTGGGAAGCCTCCAACCAGATGGCATGAACATCGATTTCTCTAACTTGCAGTAATTTTTCCCCCTTTCCCTTCCCTCTTCTTCATTTCCCCCCTTCCATCTTCTCTTCCCATGCTTATCCCCCTGGTGCTCCCCCTCCTTCCCTTTTTGCCATGGTCCACTCTTCTCTCCTATCAGATTCCTTCTTCTTTGGCCCTTTGCTGTTTCCACCTATCACCTTTCAGCTTTGTACTTCATTCGCCACACACCTGGCTTCATCCATCACCTTCCCGCTTGTCCTCCTTCCCCTCCCCACCTTCTTATTCCAGCATCTTCTCCCTTTCTTTCCAGTCCTGAAGAAGGTTCTCAGTTTGAAACATCAACTTTTCATTTATTTCCATAGCTGATGCTGACCTGCTGAGTTCCTCCAGGTTTTATGGTGGATTTCCAGCAAATGCTGAATCTCTTCTGTTTAAGAAATGCTGATTCCACACCGCTCCCATTTCATTCCCCCCAGATTCCACCCCTCCCACACCCTGGGGACATTTTACAGAAGCTGATTAACCCACCAGCTTTGGGTTGTGAGAGTAACACGCCCAAAGCGGGAGCGTGCGAACCTCACATAGAGAGCACACGAGGCAGAATCGAGTCTGGATGTGAGGCACTCCACCTAACTCCTGATTTGATCCAGCCCATGATTCTGTTACCATGGTTACAAAGAGTGAACAAGTGGGGGAGTGGAGGGGTCTGAATTGATCACAGACTGTGCAGGAAGCAGGAAGTATGTCGTGGGCCCAGAAAGTGAGGGGTTCCCAGGGTGGGCTGCGTGGGATGGGTGTGTTCTCCTGTTACTCCTGGGCTCCGTTGTCTCTGGGACCTCCTGTAATTAGTGGGAGCCACTAATAGCATCAATAACCAGAGCCATAATGCTGACAGATTGTGTGAACACAGTCTCGGTACAGAGAACATCTGTATGTTGGATCAGGGCAGCTAAATGACACATAATTACTGGAATAAGACAAGGTGATGCGTCGCTCAAGGCTCAGACTGAGGGATCCGGGCCCATCACTCCCAGTAATGGCCTTGAACACATCGACAGTTTCCAGCACTAACTATAAGTTATGGAGTGTGTGGGCCTCGATTATGTGCAATCGTTAACCAGCGGGTAATCCTGATTCTGCCGAGGACTGAGTGATTCATGTTTCATTTACATTATCCCTGGTTGCAGACAGTTAGTCTCAGGGAGAGCGATTATCAAACACTGGGCTGTACAGTGAGAGAGAGAGAAACCCGGTAGTGTTCAGTCTCACTCACTCACTCGCACGCACACACGCACACGCACACACACACACACACGACTGTATAGTGAGGGAGATTAACTGAGGAAGGGAGAGGGTTCAATCTCAGAAACATTGCAACCAATCAGTGCACAGCAAGATCCTACAAAGAGCAATGGAAACATTGAATGACTGAATTGTACAACGTGAAATGGGCCTTTTGGCCAACAGGTCAAAGCTGACCAGGGTACCTGCATAAACTGATCCCATTTGCCTGCGTTTTGCCCACGTCTCTCTAACCCTTCGGTGTCCCTCTCCGAGTGCCTTTGAGATGATTGTTTGCTCTCTTTTTGCAATATTTACTGAATTTAATTTGTTTATATTTCTAATTGTAAGTTATAGTTTTTTAAAAATGACTGTCTATTGCAATGTACTGTTGGTGCAAAACAACAATTTTCACAATATATGTCAGTGGTGTTTAATCTGTTTTGGATTCTGATTTTGCCTCACCTTAGTTCCATATACCCGCCACCTCTTGGCTGAAGAAGCGATAGAGCACTACACACAGAAACAGCACCCTTCGGCCCATCGTCTCCATGCCAACCTGTTTCTCTGCTTACTCCCACTGACCTGCACCTGGACCAGAGCCCTCCGTAACCCTCCCATCCATGTACCTATCCAAACTTCTCTTCAGTTTTGTGATCAAGTCTGCATCCACCACTTGAGCTGGCAGCTTGTTTCACCATCTCACTACCTTCTGAGTGAAGAAGCTCCCCCTCATGTTTCTCTTCAACATTTCACCTTTCACCCTTAACCCTTGATCTCGAGTTACAGTTTCAGTGGAAAAAGCCTGCATCCACTTACCCTGTCTAACCTATCTATACCCCTCGTAGTTCTGTATACCTCTATCAAATCTCCTCTCATTCTCCTAAATTCTAGGGAATAAAGTCCTGACCTACTCAATCTTTCAAGTACTCAGGTCCTGCGAACATCCTTGTAACTTTTCTCTGTACTCTTTCAATCTTGTTGAAATGTTTCCTGTAGGTAGGTGACCAGAACTACACACAATACTCCAAATTAGGCCTTAACAATGTCTTATACAAGTTTAACATAACATCCCATCTCCTGTGCTCAATGCATTGATTTACTCGTCAGTTCCCTACCATTCACCATGTGTAAAACCTAGTCTGGTTGTCCCTTAGCTTCTTATTAAACTACTTCCCACTTATCTCATACCTTTGCTTTCTGGTTTCAGACTCCCCTACCTTGCAGACGAGGCTCTGCTCTCCCACATGCCTTTCATGGGGAGAAGATCTGGTCACTCTCTGGACTTCCCTAGACTCCGACCCATTTGCTGTGAGCCCCCAGGTTGAGGTGGGAGGTGTAGGGGTGGTGCTGAGACACAGGGATTCGGGATTTGGAGAGAGAGGACCAGGTTTTTGTAAATGTTTCTCAAAATGAGTTCTGTCCCATTGGAGGATTAGTCCAGAAATGCTGACAAGGAAATAAATTAAAATCCGGAATATGATGGCTGTGTATCAAGGGTGGAGCTGATTTGATTGTTCAGAGAGGATTAATTTTCTGCTCTGAGCTCCAGACACAGCTCCTGATGTGATCCTCGGACTCTGCACCATAACACCCATCACACTCACATTCGGGTGGGGCGATGGGGAACCACAGCCCTCTCAACTCCGCAGCCGGGTCACACGCCTCAACCCTGTGGGCGTACAGGAAAGGGCTGGGGTCTAGGGAAGCCCAGAGGAGGGCCAGGTTGGTGGCTGGGACAGGGGTGATGATGTGAGAAGCTGGGAGGTGATATGTGGAAGAGGTAAAGGGCGAATCTCATAGGAGAGGAGAGTGGACCATGGGGAAAGGGAGGGAAAAGAACCAGAGGGAGATGGGCTGATGAGAATGGCAGGTGGCAATTGTTTCCGTCTTCTTTGTCTCTAAGACAAAGGAAATAACTCGTTGGCCACACTGGTAGAATGTGTAGAACCAACACCTCACAGCTCCAGGGACTGGGTGCAATATCACCCTCAGGCACTATCTGTGAGCAGGGCTTCCCCTGGGCTTTCTGATCCCCAGAGTGGGGGAGTTAATAGGACTGTGGGAGGAATGCGAGGAGATGTGGATTTGGGGTGGAGTGGTGGTGTAGAGTTAGCACAATACGATTACAGGTTCAATACCCACGACTGTCTGTGAGGAGTTTGTACGATATCCCTGTGATCGTGTGGGTTTCCTCCCACAGTCTAAAAACGTACTGGTTAGTAGGTTAATTGGTCACATGGATGTAATTGGGCAGTGGGGGCCCATTGAACCAAAGGGCTGGATCTCGATACAGAATAAAATGGTTTCAGTGTAGATTTGGTGTCCATAGTTGGTTGATACAGACAGACAGACAGACATACTTTATTGATCCCGAGGGAAACTGGGTTTTGTTACAGCTGCACCAACCAAGAATAGTGAAGAAATATAGCAATATAAAACCATAAATAATTAAATAATATAAGTTAATCATGCCCAGTGGAAATAAGTCCAGGGCCAGCCTATTGGCTCAGGGTATCTGACACTCCGAGGGAGGAGTTGTAAAATTTGATGGCCACAGGTAGGAATGACTTCCTATGACGCTCAGTGTTACATCTCGGTGGAATGAGTCTCTGGCTGAATGTACTCCTGTGCCTAACCAGTACATTATGGAGTGGATGGGAGTCATTGTCCAAGATGGCATGCAACTTGGACAGCATCCTCTTTTCAGACACCATCGTCAGAGAGTCCAGTTCCACCCCCACAATATCACTGGCCTTACGAATGAGTTTGTTGATTCTGTTTGTGGTTAGCACAGAGCTGATGGACAGAATGGCTTGTTTCTCTGTCATGTAACTGTATGACACAATCTTCAGCAGGCAACCATGGTTAATGCAGATGGCCCACCTCCCCCTTCCCACATCTTCTCGGGGGCAGGCAGGGACGGTCGAGAAAAGCTGCTGTTGCTGGAGACACGCAGATGCCAAGAATGAATAACTATATGATGATAAGTCATTGGAACAGAATGAGGCCATTTGACCAGCTGAGTCTGCTCCACCATTCAATCATGGCGATTTATTATCCCTCTCAACCCCATTCTCCTGCCTTCTCCCTGTAACCTTTCATACCCTGACTAATCAAAAACCTATCAATCTCTGCTTTAAATATACCCAATAACTTTGCCTCCATATAACGGTGCAGTCTGGGGTGTCGGAACTGTACCGGAGAGTCCTGTGTAGCGATGAGGTGAGGCTGGTTCAGATTAGCATTCACCCTGTGTACATTTGGTGATTTGTATTCAGACTAAACAACTCGACCGAAACTGCTCCTAATGTGTCGGCAGTGAGACAATTAGCAGGCAATAACTGGAGATTATTCAACTAATCTCTATTTAATCAGGACTGATATATCACTGGCCGTGCGGGATCAGAGGAACCCAGTACTGATATATCACTGGACATGACAGAGATTGGATTATCGTGATCAGGAAATATTAACACAAGAACCATGGCGATTGCTTGTCTAATTTACAGTGACAGTTCAGGCGAGCGGAGATGTGGTCACCCATGGCAACGGCAGAAGGTGTGTCTGCCCACTCCCGTAGGGATACATCCGGTGTTCACACTGCGGACCCCCTGCCCTGTTTTGTGGGACCCGCCACTCTGCTGGACGGATGAACATGGAATGTAGAACTGTACAGCCTTTCGGCCCACAACTCTCTGCCAAGCACGATCCAAATCAAGGTAAATCCATTCTGCCCTTGTCTCTCTATTCCCTGCACACCCCCTATTGTACCTCCTTCCAACACCACACTTCATGGCACATTCCAGCCACCAACACTCTCCAGGTGAAAATGTTGTCCTGCTTATCTCCTTTGAGTTTTTCCCCTCTCCTTTTAACCTTATGGCCTCTGCTATTAGACATTTCCACCTTGGAAAAAGGTTAGCAAGTCTGTCTACTCTATCAATGCCTCTCACAGTTTTATAAACCTCTCTCAGCTCTCTCCTCAGCCTCTGCCGCTCCAGACAAAACAAGCTCAGTTTGCATCCTGCTGAGCCACCTCGTCCTTCCTTGCTGTAGATAAATACGGGTAGTATTCGGAATAAGGTGGAGAAACTCATGGCACAATTAGAGCTTGGTCATAGTTGGGAGCTTCACATCAAAGGATGTACTTTGTATCAAAAGGACAGGCAGGAAGGCATAGGTGGTGGTGTGGCTCTGTTGGTAAGAGATGGAATTACATCTTTAGAAAGAGGTGACACAGGATCAGAGAATGTCGAATCTTTGTGTGTGGAGCTAAGAAACTGCAAGGGTAAAAACCATTATAGGAATCATATATAGGCCTCCAAATCTTAGCCAAGATGGGTTGAGATTACAAAGGGAGCTGGAAAAGGCGTGTGATAAGGGTTATGACACAATTGTAACGGGGGACTTCAATATGCAAGGGGATTGGGAAAAGCGGGTTGCTGTCAGATCGCAAGAGAGGGAATTTGTTGTATGCCTATGAGATGGCTTTTTAGAGCAGATTGTGCTTTGAGCCTACTCCTTGTTAGATTGGGTGTTGTGTAATAATTCAGATCTTATTAGGGAGCTTAACACAAAGGAACCCTTAGGAGACAGTGATCATAATATGATTGAATTCATACTGCAATTTGAGAGGGAGAAGCATAACTCACATGTATGTGTATCACAATGGAATAGAGGGAATTACAGAGGCATGAGAGAGGAGCTTGTCCATGTGGATTGGAGGATGTTACTGGTGGGGATGATGAGAACAGAGATGGCTGAATTTTTTAGGAATGGTTTACAAAGTGCAGGATAGACATGTCCCACAGAGGAAGTAGTTCTCAAATGGCAGAGGTAGGCAACTGTGGCTGACAAGGGAAGTTAAGGACTCCAGAAAAGCCAAGGAAAGGGCTGATAAGGTAACAAAAGTGATTGGGAAGCTTTTAAAATCCAACTGAAAGAGTTATAAGAAGGGAGAAGATGAAATATGAGGGTAGACTAGCCAATACTATAAAACAGGATACCAAAAGTTTTTTCAATTAGTATATAAAGATAAAAGGGAAGTGAGAGTTGATATCAGATCACTGGAGTATGATGCTGGTGAGGTAGTAATGGGGGACAAAGAAATGGCAGATGAACTTAATGGGTATCTTGCATCTGTCTTCACTGTGCAAAGTACTAGCAGTGTGCCAGAGGTCCGTGAGTGTCAGGGAGCAGGATTGAGTGCCGTTGCTATTACAAAGGAAAAAGTGCTAGGCAGACTCAAAGGGAAAGTGGATAAGTCACCTGGGCCAGATGGACTACATCCCAGAGTCCTGAGAGAGATTGCTGAAGAGGTAATGGGTGCATAAGTCATGATCTTTCAAGAATCACCAGATTCTGGTGTGGTCCCAGAGGACTGGAAGATTGCAAATGTCACTTTGCTCTTTGAGAAGGGAGGAGGGCAGAAGAAAGGATATTATAGACCAGCTAGCCTAACCTCAGTGGTTGGGAAAGTGTCGGAGTCTATTATTAGGGATGAGGTTTTAGAGTACTTGGAGACTAATGATAGAATAAGTCAAAGTCAGCATGGTTTCTGTAAAGGAATACCTTGCCTGACAAATCTTCAAGTTCTTCAAGGAAGTAACAAGCAGGGTGAACAAAGGAGAGGCAGTGGATGTTATTTACAAATGTTTTACTTGGATTTTCAGAAGTCATTTGATAAGGTGCCACACCTGAGGCTGTTTAACAAGATAAAATGCTTTGACATTACAGGAAAGGTACTGGTATGGATAGAGGAATGGCTGACTGGCAGGAGGCAGCAAATGGGAATAAAAGGGGCCTTTTCTGGTTGGCTGCCGGTGACTATTTTTCACATTGTTTGTCATTGATTTGGATAATGGAATTGATGGCTTTGTGGCAAAGTTTGCAGATAATACGAAGACAGGTGGAGGGGTAGGTGTGCTGAGGAAGCAATGCGATTGCAGCAGGACTTAGACAAATTGGAAGAATGGGCAAAAAATTGGCAGAGGGAATACAGTGTTAGGAAATGTATGATCATGTATTTTGGTAAAAGGAACTATTATCTACAAGGTAAATGGGGAGAAGGTTCAAACACCAGAGGTGCAGAGGGACTTAGGAGTTCTCGTGCAAGACTCCCAGAAGGTTAATTTACAGGTTGAGTCTGTGGTAAAGAAGGCAAATGCAATGTTGGCATTTATTTCAAGGGGATTAGAGTATGAGAACAAGGAGATAATGCTGAGGCTTTATAAGACACTAGTCATGTTGCACTTGGAGTATTGACAATAGTTTTGGGCCCCATATCTCAGAAAGGGTGTGTTGTCAATGCAGAGATTCCAGAGGAGGCTCATGAGGATGACTCCAGGAATGAAGGGGTTAACATATGAGGAGCGTTTGGCAGCTTTGGGCCTGTACTCACTGGAATTTAGAAGAATGCGGGGGGGATCTCATTGAAACCTACCGAATGCTGAAAGGACTAGATAGGGTGGATGTGGAGAGGATGTTTCCTGTGGTGGGGGTATCCAGAACTAGAGGGCACAGCCTCAGAATTGAGGGGTGACCTTTTAGAACAGAGCTAAGAAGGAGTATTTTTAACCAGAGTGTAGTGATTCTGTGAAATGCTCTGCTAGAGATTGTGGTGGAGGCCAAGTCCGTGGGTATATTTAAGGCAGAAGTTGATTGTTCCCTGATCGGTCAAGGCATCAAAGAATATGGGGAGAAGGTAGGTGTGTGGGGTTGAGTGGGATCTGTGATCAGCCATGATGGAATGGTAGAGCAGACTTGATGGGCTGAATGGCCTAATTCTGCTCTTATGTCTTATGGTCTTCCTGTAATGGGGTGAGCAGAACTGCACACAAATCTGCAGATGTGGCCAAACCAATGTTTTATACAGCTGTAGACTGACTTCCAAGCTCTTGCATTCATTGTGCCGAGTTCTGAGCAAGTGTGCTGTGTACCTTCGTTACTGACCAGTCCACTTTCAGTGAGCTGTGGATTGGGCCTCACGATACCTCTGTACATCAGCCCTGTTAAAGATCCAGCCCTTAACTGAATAGTAAGGAATACACACAAAATGCTGGAGGAACTCAGCAGGACTTCTGAAGGGTCTCGGCCTGAAATGTCGACTGTACTCTTTTCCATAGATGCTGCCTGGTCAATTAAGTTCCTCCAGAATTTTGTGTGTGTTTCTTAGGTTTCCAGCATCTGCAGATTTTCTGTTTATTAAGTGAATACTATCAATATCCATTTCAGGGATTGGGGGTGGGGTAGGTCTGAGGGTTGCGAGGCAGAAGAGTGGAGAGTCAAGGTGGGGGCAAAGGTATTTCCAGAGCTCAGGGCCCAGACAGATGAAGGCCCAACCATCAGTCGTAGAGTCACAGATCAGTACAGCAACAATACAGGCAATCCAGTCCATGCTGAACCATTACCCTAGCTAATCCCATCAACCTGTACCTAGACCATAAGCCTCCATACCCCATATATCCAAATTTCTCTGAAATGCGAAAATCAAATTCCATCCCAATATTTGCACTGCATCTCGATCCACACTCTCAACATGCCCTACGTGAAGAAGTTCCCCTTAAACGTTTCACCTTTCACCCTTAACCCATAAACTCTAGTTGCAGTCTCATACTCGCACAATAGAAATATTTCATTCACCCTGTCTATACCCCTCATAGTTTTGTATACCTCTGTCAAATCTCCCCTAACCTTTCCCTATAACTCAGGTCCTCAAGTCCCAGCACCATCCTTGTAAATTTTCTCTGTGCTTTTATCGATATCTTTCCGGTAGGTGACCAAAACTGGACACGATGCTCTAAATTAGGCTAATGTCTTGTACAACTTCACACAACATCCCATCTCCTGTACTTAATGCAGTGATTTTTCAAGGCCAATGTGCAAAAGCTTTCTTTATGACTTCACCTGCTATATTTTTCCAGCTGGTCCTAGCTGGTTCCTAGCTATCTACTACACTTCCAGTCCTGGTCTCATCCACAAATTTGCTGATCTAGTTTCTCACATTATCATTCAGATTATTGATATAGGTGACAAACAAAAAAGGACCCAGCACCGACCCCTGAGGTACTCTACTAGTCACAGGCCTCCAGTCAGAGAAGCAATCCTCTACTACCACTCTCTGACTTCCCTCACAAAGCCAATGTCTCATCCAATTTACTACTTCATCTTAAATGCCAAGCGGCTGAACCTTTTTTGCCAAACTCCCATGCAGGACCTTGTCAAAGGCCTTGCTAAGGTCCATGTAGATGACATCCACTGCCTTGCCTTCATCTACTTTCCTGCTCCCTTCCTCAAAACATGACATGACCTACCATGCACAAAGCCATGTTAGCTATCCTTAATTAGTCCATGTCCAAGCAAATACTTACAGTATTTAGATCCATAGAACATTACAGCACAGAAACAGGCCTTTTGGCCCTTCTTGGCTGTGCCAATTTATCCGGTCTCTTGGAATATTAATTTACCCATTACTGATGTCAAGTTCACTGGCCTATAATTTCCTGGCTTATTCTTAGAGCCTGTGTTATACAGCAAAACAACATTGACTATCCTCCAATCTTCTGGCACTTCACCTGTGGCTAAGGATGAGTTAAATATTTCTGCTAGGGCCCCGGCAATTTGCCTCCTACAGTGGTCCACAGGAACACCTTGTCAGGCCCTGGGGATTTATCCACTCTGATGTGCCTCAGGGCAGCAAACACAACTTCCTGTATCATGTACGGAGTTCATGCGCTTGCTGCTGCTTTGCCACACTTCGGTATCTGTCTCCTGAGTAAATACAAATTTAAAAAATTCATTCAAGATCTGACCCCTCATCCCTTTCAGCTCCATGCATGGATTACCACTCTGATCTTCCAGAGCAACTTTGTCCCTTGCTATCCTTTTTATTCTTAATACATCCGTAGACTCTCTGGTGTCCTGTATGCAGGTCAGTGGTGAGCAAGCAGCTTGGACTGGAATGATGGAGGGAGGTGGCAGAGGAAGAGGAGCAGTGAGGGCAGGGGATCTCAGAGGGGCAAATAGTCACACAATCCAGAGGAGGATTCAGAGAGGGAGGGCGAAGAGTGGAGGAGGTGAGAGACAGGGTAGAAGTCAGTGTGAGAAATCTTGGCGGGATGTACCGTCAGAGTCTGGGGAAGGTAAAGGGTGAGGGGTGAAGGGGGAGAATGGGGAGTGTGTCTCAGAGAAGGTGAGAGATGCAGTGGGTCAAAGACAGGGAGAGGGGAGGAGTGGGTCAGGGAAGGGTGAGGGGTGAAGGGGGAGAATGGGGAGTGTGTCTCAGAGAAGGTGAGAGATGCAGTGGGTCAAAGACAGGGAGAGGGGAGGAGTGGGTCAGGGAGGGGTGAGGGGTGAAGGGGGAGAATGGGGAGTGTGTCTCAGAGAAGGTGAGAGATGCAGTGGGTCAAAGACAGGGAGGGGTGAGGAGTGGGTCAGGGAGGGGTGTTGGGTGGGGTTACAGTGGATAAGGAAGGGTGAGGAGTGAGGGACACAATGGGTCTGGGAGAGGTGGGGGGTGAGGGGTGAGTGGTAATGGTCCAGGAGGGGTATTGGGGGGTGAGGGGTGCAGTGGGTCAGGGAGGGATGAGGCGTGAGGGATACTGGGTCAGGGATAGGTGAGGGGTGCAGTGGGTCAGGGAGGGATGAGGCGTGAGGGATACTGGGTCAGGGATAGGTGAGGTGAGGGCTGCAGTTAGTCAGGGAGGGTTGAGGGGTGCAGTGGGTTAGATGGGAAAGGGTGAAGGATGAACTGGTCAGAGAGGGAGGGGTGAGGGTGGAGTGGGTTAGATGGGAAAGGGTGAAGGATGAACTGGTCAGAGAGGGAGGGGTGAGGGTGCAGTGGGTTAGGGAGGGATGAGGCGTGAGGGATACTGGGTCAGGGATAGGTGAGGTGAGGGCTGCAGTTAGTCAGGGAGGGTTGAGGGGTGCAGTGGGTTAGATGGGAAAGGGTGAAGGATGAACTGGTCAGAGCGGGAGGGGTGAGGGTGGAGTGGGTCAGGGAGGGTTGAGGGGTGCAGTGGGTTAGATGGGAAAGGGTGAAGGATGAACTGGTCAGAGAGGGAGGGGTGAGGGTGGAGTGGGTTAGAGAGGGATGTGGGGTGAGGGATACTGGGTCAGGGATAGGTGAGGGGTGCAGTGGGTTAGGGAGGGATGAGGCGTGAGGGATACTGGGTCAGGGATAGGTGAGGGGTGCAGTGGGTTAGATGGGAAAGGGTGAAGGATGAACTGGTCAGAGAGGGAGGGGTGAGGGGTGCAGTGGGTTAGGGAGGGATGAGGCGTGAGGGATACTGGGTCAGGGATAGGTGAGGGGTGCAGTGGGTTAGGGAGGGATGAGGCGTGAGGGATACTGGGTCAGGGATAGGTGAGGGGTGCAGTGGGTTAGGGAGGGATGAGGCGTGAGGGATACTGGGTCAGGGATAGGTGAGGGGTGCAGTGGGTTAGGGAGGGATGAGGCGTGAGGGATACTGGGTCAGGGATAGGTGAGGGGTGCAGTGGGTTAGGGAGGGATGTGGGGTGAGGGATACTGGGTCAGGGATAGGTGAGGGGTGCAGTGGGTTAGGGAGGGATGAGGCGTGAGGGATACTGGGTCAGGGATAGGTGAGGGGTGCAGTGGGTTAGTGAGGGATGAGGCGTGAGGGATACTGGGTCAGGGATAGGTGAGGGGTGCAGTGGGTTAGTGAGGGATGAGGCGTGAGGGATACTGGGTCAGGGATAGGTGAGGGGTGCAGTGGGTTAGGGAGGGATGTGGGGTGAGGGATACTGGGTCAGGGATAGGTGAGGGGTGCAGTGGGTTAGGGAGGGATGAGGCGTGAGGGATACTGGGTCAGGGATAGGTGAGGTGAGGGCTGCAGTTAGTCAGGGAGGGTTGAGGGGTGCAGTGGGTTAGATGGGAAAGGGTGAAGGATGAACTGGTCAGAGAGGGAGGGGTGAGGGTGGAGTGGGTTAGAGAGGGATGTGGGGTGAGGGATACTGGGTCAGGGATAGGTGAGGTGAGGGCTGCAGTTAGTCAGGGAGGGTTGAGGGGTGCAGTGGGTTAGATGGGAAAGGGTGAGGGATGAACTGGTCAGAGAGGGAGGGATCAGGGGTCCAGTGGGCCAGGGAGGGTTGAGGGGTGCAGTGGGTTAGATGGGAAAGGGTGAAGGATGAACTGGTCAGAGAGGGAGGGGTGAGGGTGGAGTGGGTTAGAGAGGGATGTGGGGTGAGGGATACTGGGTCAGGGATAGGTGAGGGGTGCAGTGGGTTAGTGAGGGATCAGGCGTGAGGGATACTGGGTCAGGGATAGGTGAGGGGTGCAGTGGGTTAGGGAGGGATGAGGCGTGAGGGATACTGGGTCAGGGATAGGTGAGGGGTGCAGTGGGTTAGGGAGGGATGAGGCGTGAGGGATACTGGGTCAGGGATAGGTGAGGGGTGCAGTGGGTTAGGGAGGGATGAGGCGTGAGGGATACTGGGTCAGGGATAGGTGAGGGGTGCAGTGGGTTAGATGGGAAAGGGTGAGGGATGAACTGGTCAGAGAGGGAGGGATCAGGGGTCCAGT
Organism: Hemitrygon akajei; assembly: GCF_048418815.1. Lineage (NCBI taxonomy): Eukaryota > Metazoa > Chordata > Chondrichthyes > Myliobatiformes > Dasyatidae > Hemitrygon > Hemitrygon akajei. The sequence continues at coordinate 2,481,741 of NC_133135.1, read as the reverse complement.
GGGTCAGGGAGGGTGAGGGGTGCTGAGGTGACATTGATTACATTACCGACACTCAGAGGCTGATCTCCTGTTCCTCACTATGATCAGAGTTCAATGTAATTTTATTCTCCAAGTACAATATACACCCTGAGATTCGTTTTCTTGTGGGCATTCACAGTAAATACAACGAAACACAATAAAATCAATGAAAGACTGCACACAAAGATGGACAAACAACCAATATACAAATACAACAAACTGTGCAAATAGGACAAAGAAAGAAAACAAAATAATAATAGTAAATAAATATCGGGAACATGAGATGCGGATTCTTTGAAAGTGAGTCCCTAGGTTGTGGAATGAATTCAGTGTTGGGGTCAGTGACTGAGTGATTTAAAGACCAGAGCAATGTGACATTGACAGTGAACATGGGGTTAGGCTGTGGGGTCCAGGCAATGTTCATCCACTCTCCAGACACAACCTGCCTCCCCTCCTGGTGAATCCCTAGGGGACTTGACGCAGATATTTCCCATCTCACTGCTCTTGGAGTTCTGCAATCTCTCGGTTAACTCTCTCCACTCATCCCTCACTGAAATCATCATCTGGAGGTTCTGTCCTGTGGGAGGATGGATGAGTCACTCTGCGACATTTCAAAGGATTCCCACCTCCTTCCCCTTGTGCTGAGACCGTCTCCCTGGGATGTGGTAGGGTCCCAAGATTGTGCTGGTGGTGATTGGTGGGGGCTGTTGATAGAGAGGAGTCATCATCTGAGACCGGGGCTGTTAATATCACATGCTGTACCCACATTTTCTTCTCATCCCCCTTGGTCCCAGGGTTTGAATACAGGACGGTGGGCACACAAATCAGAGTACTGAATACAGTAGTCAGGATGTTATGTTGAAGTGGTTAGAGCGCGGGGTGTTGGCATGTCAGGATTTGATGTTCGGGGTTCAGCTCCGACAACATCTGTAAGGAGATTGAGCATGTGACTTCCTCTGGTTTCCTCCTACATTGCAAAGATGTACCAGTTAGTAGGTTAATTGCTCATTGTGAACGATCCTGTGATCAAGCTGGGAATAAATCGGGGGATTACCGGGCAGGGAGGCTCGCTGGGCGTGAAGGATGTTCCACACTCTATCTCTAAACAAACAAGGGCTAATCTGGAGTATTGCGTGGAGCTCCAGTCACCTAAACATATCAGAAAGTGGTTCCCCAAAAAATAGATAGGGTTGGTGAAGGAGGCTTTTGGTATGCTGGCCTTCATCAGTCAAGAACTGGAACCTTATGTTACAGCTGTGCAGGGTGCTGGTGAGATCACGCACGGAGTATTGTGTGCAGTATTCATCTCTCGGGAGCTTGTAGGGTGTATTAAACTGAAAGGGTGCAGAAACGATTCCCCACTTTACAGTGATATAACCCAGTGTTAACTTTGCTCTCAACGCCCTTTGTTACCTCAGCTCAAGTAATTAAGTCAGAATTTCATTACTATTCCTACAATTTGACAAGGTATCTCATGGTAGGCTGATTCAGAAGATTAAAGCACACGGTTGCAGAGTAACTAATAGATTGGATTCAAAATTAGTTTGGTTATAAAGAGAAGTGGTGGAGGGTGTTGATCTGTCTGCTGGTGCTCACAGTGATCAGCGATGGGATCACTGTTGTTTCTCATGTATTGACCATGGGACATAGAACATTACAACACAGCACAGGCCTTTTGGCCCACAATGTTGTGCTGACCCCTTTATTTACTCTAAGATTAGTAGAACTCTTCGCCCTTACATAACACTCTATCATCCATGTGCCTATCTAAGGGTCTCTTAAAAGTCACAAATGTATCTGCCCCTACCTCCAGCCCAGCAGTGTGTTCTACACACCCACCACTTTGTGTAAAAAAAGCTACTTCTTACACCCCTCCATACTTTCCTTCAGTCACTTTAGAATTATACCCTCTCAATTAGCCATTTCCACCCTGGGAAAAAGTCTGACTCAACCTATCCTCATATGTTATGCTCTCCAATCTATGCATCATCCTGGTAAACCTCCTCTGCACCCTCTCTAAAGCTTCCACATCTTTCCTATAATGAGGTGACCAGAACTGAACACAATGTTCCAAGAAGGTTTTATAGAGCTGTAACATTACCTCACAGCTCTTGAACTCAATCCCCTGACTAATAAAGGCCAACACACCATGTGCCTTCTTAACCACCCTGTCAACTTACATGGCAACTTTGATGTGGACCTTAAAGTTCCTCCACACTGCTGAGAATCCTATCATTAACACCATAATCTGCCATTGAGAATACGGAATGCATATTAATGATTTGAATGAAATTGGAGATGGTCTGGTTAGTAAATTTGCAGATAACATAAGATGTGGTGGAGTTATGGATAGGGATTACCAAATGATACAACAGGATTTTGATCAGATCTGGGTGGAGGAAAGGCAGATGGATTTTAATCTGTAAAGATGTGAGATGCACTTTGTGAGGTCAAATATAGGGAGGAAATACAGAGGACAATTGATATAGAGCAGAGGTTCCCGACCTTTCTTATGCCATAGACCAATACCATAAACAAAGGGTCCATGAACCCCAATTTGGGAATCTTGGGGTGCAAGTCCATGGCTCCCTGAAAGTGGCAGTAAAGGTGTTAAAGAAGGCATATGGTATACCTGCCTTCACTCCTTGGTGCAGTGAATATACAAATTGGCAAATTCTGTTACAGCTGTTTAAAAATTTGGTCCTGCCACATTTGGAGGGTTGTGTGCAGTTCTGGTTGTGCCCATCACAGGAAAGATGAAGAGAGTGCTGAAGGTGCCTGCTGGATTAGAGAATGTTAGCTCTAAAAGATTTAGACAAAGTTGGGCTGTTTTCTCTGAGGTGAAACCTAATAGAAGACCATGATATGAGAGGCACATACAGGGTTGATATCAGAATCCTTTCGCCAAATACTAGTTTAAGTTGAGAGGGGACAAAAGTTAAAGAAGATTGATGAAACAGTATTGTGAATGGGAGGGGGAGCAGCCAGAAGCTGTGGAACATATTAGTACCAACGACATAGGAAGAAAAAGAGAGGAGGTCCTGAAAAACTACAAAGGGAGTTAGGAAGGAAGCTGAGAAGCAGGATCTCAAGGGTAGTAGTCTCAGGATTTCTGTCTGTGCCATGCGACAGTAAGGATAGGAATAGAATGAGGTGGCAGGTGAATGTGTGGCTGAAGAATTGGAGCAGAGGGCAGGGTTTCAGATTTCTGGATAACTGGCACCTCTTCCAGGGCAGGTGTGACCTGTACAAAAGAGACAGGTTGCATTTGAATCTGAGGGGGACCAAGATTCTTGCAGGCAGGTTTACTAAAGATGTTGGGAGTGGTTTAAACTGATACGGCAAGGGAATGTGAACCAGGATGATAAAGCTGAGGATGAGCCAGCAGGTTTACAAGTAGATGATGGGTGTAACATGAATGTATGGAAGGTCAAACCAATGATTGGGTACAAATGCAGACAGAATAAAGAGTTAAATTGTACCACAGAGGCAAAATTCAAAAGGGCGAAGAATGCAGGACTGAAGATGCTGTTTTTAAATGCATGTTGCATTCGGAATAAGGTGGATGAACTCGTGGTACAATTACAGATTGGTCAGAATGATGTTGTGGGCATCACTGACTCGTGCCTGAAAGAAGGCCACAGTTGGCAGCTTAACATCAAAGGATATACTTCTTATCAAAAGGACAGGCAGGAAGACACAGGGAGTGGTGTGGCTCTGTTGGTAAGAGATGGAATTAACATCTTTAGAAAGAGTTGACATAGGGTCAGAGAATGTCGAATCTTTGTGGTTGAAGTTAAGAAACTGCAAGGGTAAAAAAACATTATGGGAATCATTTATAGGCCAAAACATTAGAAGCCTAGATGTGGGATTGAGATTGCAAAGGGAGCTGGAAAAGGCATGTAATAAGGGTAATGACAATTGTAATGGGGGACTTCAAAATGCAAGGGGATTGGGAAAAATTGGGTTGGTGTCCGATCACAACAGGGGTAATTTGTTGAATGCCTACAAGATGGCTTTTTAGAGCAACTTGTGCTTGAGCCTACTTGGGGAAAGCCCATCTTAGATTGGGTGTTGTATAATAACCCAGATCTTATTAGGGAGCTTGATGTAAAGGAACCTTAGGAGACAGTAATCATAATATGATTGAATTCATACTGCAATTTGAGAGGGAGAAGCATATCTCACATGTATCAGTATCACAATGGAATAAAGGTATTACAGAGACATGAGAGAGGAGCTTGTCCAGGTGGATTGGAGGGGGATACTGGTGGGAATGATGGCAGAGCAGGGGTAAGACCATGAGATCGTAAGATATAGGAGGAGAATTAGGCCATTTGGTTCATAGAGTCTGCTCTGCCATTTCATCATGACTGATATATTTTCCCTCTCAAACACAATCTCCTGCCTTCTCCTAAAATCCCTTCATACTCTGACTAATCAAGATGCTATCAAACTCTGCCTTAAACATACCCACTGACTTGGCCTCCACAGATGCCTGTGGTAATGAATTTTACACATTCACCACTCTCCGGCTAAAGAAATTCCTCCTCATCTCCATTCTAAAGTGACTTCCCTCTGTTTGAAGGCTGTGTCTTCTGGTCTTTCACTCCCCTCCCCATCATGAGAAACATCCTCTCCACATCCACTCTATCGAGCCCTTCCAACAATCAATGAGATCACCCATCATCTGAATGGCTGAAGTTTCTGGGAATAGTTCACAAGGTGCAGGATAGATAGGTCCCACAAAATAAGTTCTCAAATGGCAGGGGTAGGTAACTGTGGCTGACAAAGGAAGTAAAAGCCAAGAAAAAGGCACACAAGTTAGCAAAGTGAACAGGAAGTTGGAATAGAGGACTGGAGGATTGGAAATGTCACTCTGCTCTTTAAGGGTGGAAGGCTGTTATGACACTGGGATCCAATCAGAGATCTAGTACAGTGCACACAGTGATATTAATTGAGTAACGAATCCTGAGGTGTAAACAAAGTCGGCATCGAAGTTCAGGCAGAGATCAAAACATCCAGAGAAATCTATAAACCAGAATTGGAAACAGGCAGAGTTTAATGTTCAGGAAAACCCACTGGCACAATCTGGCAACAAATAGGTGAAAACACAGGACTGAAATACACTGAGCAATAAGCAGAGAGGCAGATGATAGGTGGAGCACAATGAGACACAGGTGGCAGCAATACAGGTAATAATGAGAAAGATGAGAGACGGAGTACTCAGTGATACAGGGGCTGGAGCGGAGACAGGAGCACATGGCAACACAAAACCACAGACTGACAGCTGGGGGAAACACACAAAAAGACAGAGTTCAACTGGAGGTACTAACAAATGCAAAAGAAAACAAATTATAGGCTAGTTAGCCTAATCCAGTGGGTGGGAAAGTGCTAGAATCTATTAAACAGTTTTCATGATAAAATAAGTCAAAGTCAGCATGGTTTCTGTACAGGGAAATCTTGCCTGACAAGTCTGTTAGAGTTCTTTGAGGAAGTAACAAGCAGAGTGGATAAAGGAGAGGGAGTGGATGGCATTGACTTGGATTTTCAGAAGGCGTTTGATAAGGTGCCACACATGAGGCTGCTTAACAAGATAAAATCCTGTGGTGTTACAGGAAAGACACTGGCATGGATAGAGGAATGTCTGACAGGCAGGAGGCAGCGAGTGGGAATAAAAGGAGCCTTTTCTGGTTGGCTGCCAGTGACTAGTGGTGTTCCTCAGGGGTCAGTTTTGAGACCACTACCTTTCATATTGTTTGTCAATGATTTAGATAATGAAATTGATGCCATTGTGACGAAGTTTGCGGATGATACGAAGATGGGTGGAGGGGTAGGTGGAGCTGAGGAAGCAATACATTTTCAACAGGACAGACAAATTGGAAGAATGGGCAAAAAAGTGGCAGATAGAATACAGTGTTGGGAAATGTATGATCCTGCATTTTGGTAAAAGGACCAATAGTGCGGACTACTATCTAAATGGGGAGAAGGTTCAAACATCAGAGGTGCAGAGGGACTTAGGAATCTTCATGCAAGACTCCCAGAAGGTTAATTTACAGGTTGACTATGGTAAAGAAGGCAAATGCAATGTTGGCATTTATTTCAAGGGGAATAGAATATAAAAGCAAGAAGATAATGCTGAGCCTTTATAAGACACTAGTCAGGCCACACTGGAGTATTGTCAACAGTTTTGGGCCCCATATCTCACAGATGTGTTGTCATTGGAGATAATCCACAGGAGGTTCATGAGGGTGATTCCGGGAATGAAGGGGTTAATATATGAGGAGCGTTTGGCCGCTTCGGGCTGGTAGTCACTAGAATTTAGAAGAATGCGGGGGGATCTCATTGAAACCTAGCGAATGTTGAAAGGACTAGATAGGGTGGATGTGGGGACGAAGTTTCCTCTGGTGGGGGTATCCACTCTAGAGGGTACAGCCTCAACATTGAGGAGCAACCTTTTAGAACAGAAGTAAGGGGTAATTTTTTTTTAGCCAGAGAGTAGTGAAGCTGTGGAATGCTCTGCCATAGACTATGATGGAGGCCAAGTCTGGAGGTATATTTAAAGTAGAATTTGATAGTTTCCTGATCCATTGGAGCATCAAAGTTTATGGCGAGAAGGCAGGTGTATGGGGTTGAGTGGGGTCTTGGATCAGCCATGATGGAATGGTGGAGCAGACTCGATGGGCTAACTGGCTTAATTCTGCTCCCATGTCTTGTGGTCTTGTGGACAGATTCTTTGCTTTTTTACATCTGGAGCTGTGGCTGTATGGAACTCTCTGCCGGGGAGATGGTAGAAGGACGAGGCATTTAGACAGACACACAAACAGGCAGTGAACAGAGGGATATGGAGTTTGAGCAGACGTGAGGCATTAGTTTAGGTTGACATGATGGTGGGTGCAGACATCGTGGCTCCAGGAGGAAGTTACTCTTCTGTAGTGTTCCCTGTTCTGTGCTCTGTCACCAACACTAATCCATAATGATTGTGACGTTTCCTATCTTTCTCTTTACAAATCAGTGAAGAGTGATGCTTCTGTTGGTCTGTGTTGATCATGAATGTTGCATCCTAGATGTCTATGTATGTATAGGCAAGACAGGGCAGTATGATATGGAGCCCAAGCTGTTGCCTGTGTAGCTGGCTCCCCCTGTCCTCACAGCTGATGAAGCCAAAGGAAAGGCAGAGACCGATACAGTTGGGCACCAGCGGTGTCACAGGAGTTGCCGGTCAGCGTTGAACTCGGTGTAGGTCTGACTTAGGGACTCCAGCTCCGGATTTTTTCCTTTGTGTTACTTATGAAGTGAGCATATTCGCAAGTCAGCGGATGTTTAAGATCAGAGTTTTCCTTCTTCCAGATGAGCTGCCAATCATAGCTGATGACTCCCATCTGCCCAGAAACATCAGTATTGTGTTAGCAATCTCTCAACTCTGTCACTGCAGCTCTTTCTGAAATTTTCCATCTCTGCCCAAAGTTTTTTAACATGCTTGGATTGATTTATCCAGAGCCATGGTTTATCCTCTGTGAACTATGCTATTTACTCTAGCCCCAAATCTTCATATAACAGTATTTATTCCTCATCATCCAATTGTTTTACTTGATATTTATTTATTGATATGACACGGTACACACCCTTGCGCCCAAGGAGCCACACTGCCTAGCAGCCACCTACCTAACACTGGCCTAATCACACGACAATTTTCAATGACCAGTTAACCTGTTAACCATTTTGACTTTAGACAGAGAGGAAACTGGAGCACTCGGAGAAACCTCACACAGTCACGGGGAGAATGCACAAACTTCTAACAAATGGCATTGGAACTAAACTCGAAACTTCTGTGACCCAAGCTGTAATAGTATTGTGCTAGCCACTACCTACCATGACGCCCATCTTCCTGACTAACGCGAGCATTTCTACTAAGTCACTGCAGTACTTGCTGCCTGTTCTTTCAGGCACCATTCAACTCTAACATTCTGCTTTTTATTGATGTGTCCATGAAGTATTTTGATGTTCCTTGACAATTTGATTTAATAGTTGGCCTTACCTTCCTAATTGTTCTGTTTTGTCTCTGTCTTAATTTTCTCAATTCTCTTGTATCAATATTTTCTGCTGCTTGTCTGCTTAACTGCAAACATCCCCTAATACCGTTATTCATCCAGTGAGTCTCTGAGTGTTCATCCTTCCTTCCAGCTGCATCCCTTTCTGCACATTTTCCCCACTGTAGGTCTACACAGCCATTTGTCATTTTGTTGTGAGTCTTATCCTCCCAAGTTCTAAACCCAGTCACACAAAATCACTTTCCAATCCATTATCTTTGCCCTTTAATTAGGGGTTTGCATAAAGTGCGATGATGCACTGGTCAGTTTCATTTCCTGCTGCTGTCTGTAAGGAGTTTGTTTGTTCTTCCCGTGACTGTGTGGGTTTCCACCAGACGCTTTGGGTTACTTTCATATTCTAATGACATACGGGTTAGGCTTACTGAGCTGTGGCACACTATGTTGTCGTTGGAAGTGTGGTGACAACTGTGCACTGCCCCCGGCACATCCTCGGACTGTGTTGTTCATTGATGCAAATGATGCATTTCACTCTGTTTCAATGTACGTGTGACAAATAAAACTAATCTTAAATTTTAAAAAATCTGTCTTACTTAATTCCTCCTCCATTATCATTTGAGTTATGGTTACTATTGCCCAGATGCTCCCCAGTGCCTGATTCTCTGATCTATTCTGCTTCATTCCTCATCATTGCCCTTATCATATTGCATTAGGAAGGAGTTCTGTACAATCACTAGCAACTCCATTCTTGCACAAATTCTACCTACCTCCACACTCCAATTAGCATTGTGAAATCTCCTGCAATTGCTAGTCTGTTTTGAACTCATTTTCATAATTTTCCCACTTATTATTTTTTCTTTCTCTCTTCCATGAGCTGGCCGTTTGTAAACTGACTATCAGTGTGATTCATCCTTCATTAAATTTTTAGCTGAATCCACGTGGATTCCATTTTTATCTTCCTGATAGGTTTTTGTTTCACTGCCATCTCATTGGCTCAAATGAGAACCATCATTCCAACTTTGTAGAATTATTCTGTATTCTTTACGAAACACATGAGACCTTGCTGAGTTTAATATCTGGGTGATTTTTTCTGAAGCCAAGTTTCAGTTGATGCCCAGTCCCAGTGTGAAGCTTGTGGCCAGAGTTAGAGGCAAGACAAGGGACAAGGAGCCAAGGCTAGTTCACATGATGTGCTGACTGAGAGGTTGAATGGCCTAGAGTTACAGAGACGTAGAACGCTACAGCACTTTTAGTCCGTGCTGAACTATTAATCTGCTTAGTTACTTTGACCTGCACATGACCCTAGCCCTCCATACCCCACCCAGCTATGCACCTACTCAGATTTCTCTTAAAAGTAGAAATTGAACCCACATCTGTCAATCATTCCACACTTTCACCACCCTGTGAGTGAAGAAGTTCCCCCTCATGTTCCCCTTAAATATTTAATCTTTCACACTTAACCCATGTCCTCTGGTTCATGTCAGTGAGAAAAGCCTGTCTGCATTTATCCTATCTTGGCTGACAAATTTGTTAGAGTTCTTTGAGGAAGTAACAAGCAGGGTGGACAAAGAGGCAGTGGATGTTATTTACTTGGATTTTCAGAAGGCATTTGATAAGTTGCAGCGCATTAAACTGCTTAACAAGATAAAATCCTTTGGCGTTATAGGAGAGATACTGGTGTGGATAGCGGGATAACAGAATGCCTGAAAGGCAGGAGGCAGTGAGTGGGAATAAAAGGGGCTTTTTCTTAGAGCAAACACGAGGAAATCTGCAGATGCTGGAAATTCAAACAACAGCACACACAAAATGCTGGTGGAACACAGCAGGCCAGGCAGCATCTTTAGGAGAAGCACTGTTGACGTTTCGGGCTGAGACCCTTCGTCAGGACTGAAACTCGGCCCGAAACGTCGACAGTGCTTCTCCTATAGATGCTGCCTGGCCTGCTGTGTTCCACCACCAGCATTTTGTGTGGGCTTTTTCTTCTTGGCTGCCGGTGACTAGTGGTGTTCCTAGGGGTCAGTATTGGGACCACTACTTTCCACATTGTTTCTCAATTATTTAGATAATGGAATTGATGGCTTTGTGGCAAAACTTGCAGCTAATACAAAGATAGGTGGAGGGGTGGGTAGTGCTGAGGAAGCAATGTTACTGTAGCTGTACTTAGACAAATTGGAAGAATGGACAAAATGTAGTAGATGGAATACAGTGTTGGGAAATGTATGATGATGTATTTTGGTAAAAGGAACTATTATCTAAATGGGGAGAAGTTTCAAACATCAGAGATGCAGAGGGACTCGTGCAAGACTCCCAGAAGGTTAATTTACAGGTTGAGTTTGTGGTAAAAAAGGCAAATGCAATGTTGGCATTTATTTCAAAGGGAATAGAATTTAAAAGCAAGGAGCTAATGCTGAGCCCTTATAAGATACTAGTCAGGCCGTACTTGGAATATTATCAATAGTTTTGGGCCCCATATCTCAGAAAGGATGTGTTGCCATTGGAGAGAAGGTTCATGAGGATGTTTCCGGGACTGAAGAGGTTAACATATGGGGAGTGTTTGGCAGCTTTAGGCCTATGCTCTTGCTGGAATTTAGAAGAATGTGAGGCGATCTCATTGAAGCCTACAGAATGTTGAAAGGACTGGATAAGGTGGATGTGGAGAGGATGTTTCCTATGGTGGGGGTATCTAGAACTAGAGGGCAAAGCCTCAAAATTGAGGGGCAACTTTTTAGAACTAAGGTAAGGAGGAATATTTTTAGCCAGAGACTAGTGAATCTGTGGAGTGGTCTGCTACAGACTGCGGTGGAGACCTAGTCCATGGGTAAATTTGAAATGGAAGTCAATAAGTTTCCTGATGTGTTGGCTAAGAGGTTAAAGCATTGGTCTAGTGATCTGAAGGTTGCTAGTTTGAGACTCAGCTATGGCAGCGTATTGTGTCTTTGAGCAAGGCACTTAACCACACATTGCTCTGCGACGACACCGGTGCCAAGCTGTATCGGCCCTTGCCCTTCCCTTGGACACCATTGGTAGTGTGAAGAGGGGAGACTTGTAGTGTGGGCAGCTGCCGGTCTCCCGTACAACCCTGCCCATGCCTGCGGCCTGGAAACTTTCCAAGGCACAAATCCATGGCCTCTCGAGACTTAACGGATCCCTATTTATTTATTTTGGTTTCCTGATTGTTCAAGGCATCAAAGGATATGACGAGAAGGCAGGTGAATGGAGTTGAGTGGGATCCGGGATTAGCCATGATGTAATGGTGGAGCAGACTTGATGGGCTGAATGGGGTCTTATCTGTACCCCTAATAATTTTGTATACACCGTTATCAAATCTCCCCTCAGTCTTCTACATTGTAGGGATTAAAGTCCTAACCTAGTCACCCTTTCCCTATAACTCCCGTCGTCAAGTCTCAGCAACATCCTTGTAAATTGTCTTGGCACTCCCTCAATCGTATTGATGTTTTTTCCAGTTTAAGGTGGTGCTGGTGAGACACACTGATGACTTGCTGGCAACAAATAAAAGCTATTAACTACATTTAATCACATTTTTTCTCGGAAATGATCACTGCAGTCAATGGGCCTATAACTTTCCTTTTGGAGTTGAGCTTTTGAGCTGCCTGTACTACCTGACATTTTTATGGTTAGAATTGCAGTCTTGAAGGCTCAGGATGGTTGAGGCATGGTGGGTATGGGTTGAACTGAGACGGGGGCCTGACCCCAAGAGCGAAGAATGGGCCACTGGAGCTTGGTGAGGTTTACTCATCTCTGCACTGAACTGAGGCTGTGACCTGCAACTAATGGGCTGAAGTTATGGCTGGCTTCGTGGCTGTGAACTTCAATTATGAATGTCATTTACTTAATGTTAATATCTGCACAATTTGTTTTTTCTGCACATTGCGTGTTCTTTTTTAAATGGTTTCTTTTGTGTTTCTTTGTTTTGTGGCTGCCTGTAAGGAGACAAATCTCAAGGTTGTAGACAGCATATATACTTTGATTAACAATGTACTTTAAACGCTGACAGGTGACCATAACTGTAAATACTCCTCCAGATTGGGCCTCACGAGTATCTTCTACAACTTCGGCATGACACATCTCCTGTACTTTGATTTTCAAAGGCCAGCGTGTCAAAGGCTCTCTTTATGACCCCACCTGCCTGTGACGCTGCTGTCAAGGCCGACTCCTGCTCTTGTTCCTTTTCTTCTGCCTACTGCCTGTCCAACTGACTCATCCTCTTTCTTTCCTGGGCCTCATGAAGTGCCATGATTGTATAATGTTTCATCTGTTCCACTCTCCATAGATGCTGCATGAACTGCTGAGCATTCCTAGTATTTAATATTTTTATTTCAGATCTCAAACGTCAGTACTTTTGTTGAATTTTCCCTGACAAGGCAGGAGTTGGTTTCATTGTAATGGAGAAGGATAAGGGGAAACGAGATTGAGGTGAGCTAGACAGGGAGAGGGTCCTACAGAAAGAACAGGAAGGAGTGATGTCCCTTTGTAGAGAGGCTTAGATTTAAACTAATTGGGGTAGGTTTAGTAGGGAATTGAGGAATCAGGAAGTGGCGAGGACATTAACTCATCATGTTAGCCTTCGTTAGTCAGGGGTTGAGTTCAAGAGCTGTGAGGTGATGTTGCAAGTCTATAAACCACACTGGAGATATTGTGTTCAATTCTGGATTCCTCTCATAGCCAGCATGTGGAAATTTTAAAGAGGGTGCAGAGGAGGTTTACCAGGATGCTGTCTGGATTAGAGTGCATGTTTTATGAGGGTAGCTTGAGTGAGCTGGGGCTTTTCTCTTAGGGGTGAAGGAGGATGAGAGGTGACTTGGTAGAGGTTTATGAGATAGTAACAGGCATAAATCAAATGGACAGCAGGAGTCTTTTCCTGGGGCAGAAAGGGTTAATATAAGGGGGCATAACTTTAAGTTAATTGGGGGTAAGTAAGTAGAGGGGGCAGTGTCAAATGTAGGTTTTTTACACAGGGAGTGTTGGTTGTTTGGAATGTCCTGCCAGGGGTGGTGGTAGGGGCTCATACATATCGACACTTAGGAAACTCTTAGATAGGCACATGGATGATAGAAAAATAATGGGTTATGCAGGAGGGAAGGGTTAGGTTGATTTTAGAATAGGATAAAGGGTCGGTACAACATTGTGGGCTGAAGGGTCTGCACTGTGCTGTAATGTTCTATGTTGGATCAGTGGGATATGGAACAGTGGTGGGGGGGGGGGGGTGTGTGTGTGTGTGTGTGTGTGTGTGTGTGTGTGTGTGTGTGTGTGTGTGTGTGTGTGTGTGTGTGTGTGTGTGTGCGTGCGTGCGTGCGTGCGTGCGTGCGTGTGTGTGGGGAGAGAGACAGCTGGCAAATAGGAGCATTCTCTGCAGCTCATTAATGGTTGGCATAGATAGAATGGCCGAACAGCCTTGCACTGTCCTGTAAATTCTCCTGCACTGTGAATCCCACAGACTCCCCGTCTCTTGGGGTCGAGGGAGTTTCGATTATAACTACTTTTATCAGAAACAAGAAACAAATCTTTGAATTATTGATCTTGGTGACCCGTTTATTTCAGCTTGCTTTAACTCTCCTGGGATATCCTGTCAACCGAGGCAGTAAATATTTCAGTGACGTCTATTGACATCACTGTCTCTTTGAAAGGTTTCTGTCTCAAGGTCGATGATAAAGAATTTCAGAGAAATTTAAAAGTTGATAATTGAATTTTAACTGTGGCTCCCAAGACAGCAGAGAAGCCTCGTTCAGACCTGTTTCTCTGTAGTTTATAAATCCCAGTGAAATACGGAGAGAATGCAGCTCTGAGCAAGGCCAGTGAAGAGGAACGGTCACACTGTGGGAGGGGTGGTATTGAGGGTGGGGTCACACTGTGGGAGGGGTGGTACTGAGGGTGGGGTCACACTGTGGGAGGGGTGATACTGAGGGAGGGTCACACTGTGGGTGGGGGTGGTACTGAGGGAGGGTCACACTGTGGGGGGAGGTACTGAGGGAGGGGTCACACTGTGGGAGGGGTGGTACTGAGGGTGGGGTCACACTGTGGGGGGGCGGTACTGAGGGAGGGTCACTATGGGAGGGGCGGGTACTGAGGGAGAGTCACACTGTGGGGGGGCGGTACTGAGGGTGGGGGGGTCACACTGTGGGAGGGGTGGTACTGAGGGAGAGTCACACAGTGAGAGGGGTGGTACTGAGGGTGGGGTCACACTGTGGGAGGGGTGGTACTGAGGGGGGTCACACTGTGGGGGGGTGGTACTGAGGGAGGGTCACACTGTGGGAGACGCGGTACTGAGGGTGGGGGGGGTCACACTGTGGGTGGGATGGTACTGAGGGAGAGTCACACAGTGAGAGGGGTGGTACTGAGGGAGGGTCACACTGTGGGGGGGTACTGAAGGAGGGTCACACTGTGGGAGGGGTGGTACTGAGGGTGGGTCACACTGTGGGGGGTACTGAGGGAGGGTCACACTGTGGGAGGGGCGGTACTGATGGAGGGTCACACTGTGGGGGGGCGGTACTGAGGGTGGGGGGTCACACTGTGGGAGGGATGGTACTGAGGGAGGGTCACACTGTGGGAGGGGGTGATACTGAGGGAGGGTCACTGTGGGGGGTGGTACTGAGGGTGGGGGGGGTCACACTGTGGGAGGGGTGGTACTGAGGGAGAGTCACACAGTGAGTGGGGCGGTACTGAGGGAGGGTCACACTGTGGGAGGGGTGGTACTGAGGGAGAGTCACACAGTGAGTGGGGCGGTACTGAGGGAGGGTCACACTGTGGGAGGGGCGGTACTGATGGAGGGTCACACTGTGGGGGGGCGGTACTGAAGGTGGGGTCACACTGTAGGGGGGTGGTACTGAGGGTGGGGGGTCACACTGTGGGAGGGGGTGATACTGAGGGAGAGTCACACAGTGAGAGGGGTGGTACTGAGGGAGGGTCACACTGTGGGAGGGGGTGGTACTGAAGGAGGGTCACACTGTGGAAGGGGTGGTACTGAGGGAGGGTCACATTGTGGGAGGGATGATATTGAGGGGTGGTTCATACTGTGGGAGGGGTTGTACTGAGGGAAAGTCAGACTGTGGGAGGGGTGGTACCGAGGGAGGGTCACTGTGGGAGGGGTGGTTCTGAGGGAGGGTCACTCTGTGGGAGTGGTGGCGCTGATTGTGGGGTCACACTGTGGGAGGGGTGCGCGAGGGAGGGTCACACTGTGACGGGTTGATACTGTCGGAATGTCACACTTTGGGAGGGGTTGTAAGTGAACCAATAATAATAAAAAATGATACAGAAAACCTTTTCAGATATACAATATCAAGATTAAAAGAGAGTTTGGACCACTGTGAAGTTGCACAGGAGAGTTAGTATTAGGGAATAAGGAAATGGCTGCCAGATTAAATCACTGTGATAGACAAGCAGTATGCTGGAAGTTTGAGAGTATCAAGGGGCATGAATGAGTGTTGTTATTACTAAGGAGACATGCTTAGGAATTGAAAGGTCAGGCGGTAGATAAGTCAACTGGACCAGATGGACTACGCCCCAGGATTCTGAAAGAGGTGGCTGAAGAGATTGTGTAGGAATTAATAATGATCTTTCAAGAGTTCCTAGATTCTGGAATGTTTCCTGAGGATCAGGAAGTTGCAAATGTCACTCCACACTTTAAGAAGGAAGGGAGTCAGTAGAGAGGAATTTATAGGCCTGTTAGCCTGTCTTCAGTAGTTGGAAAGATATTTGAGTTTATTATTAAGGATGTTTTGGGGTACTTGGATAAAATAGGCTGAAGTCTGCATAGTTTTCTAAAGAGAAAAGCTTCGTTGACAAATCTGTTGGAATTCTCTGAGGAACTAACAGGCAGGATAGAGAAGGGAGAGTCAGTGGATGTTGTTAATTTGGATTTTCAGAAATCCATTGACAATGTGCCACGCAGGAGGCTGCTTAACAAGGTAAGAGCCCATAGCATTCCTGGGAAGGTGTGCTATGGGTAGTTGACTGGCTGACTGTCAGGAGGCAAAGAGTGGGGATAAAGGAGACCTTCTCTGGTTGGCTGCCAGTGACTAGTGATTTGCCCTATGGGTCAGTGTTGGGACTGCGGCTTTTCACAGTCACTTCAATGATTTGGATGAAGGAATTGATGGCTTTGTGACCAAGTTTGCAGATGAGATGAAGATAGGTGGAGAGGCAGGTGGTGTTGAGGAGCAGGTGTCTGCAGAAGGACTTAATCAGAATGGGGAAATGCACAAAGAAGTGGCAGATGGAATATAATGTGGACTATTTTCTAAGTGGGGAGAAAATTAAAAAATCAGAAGGGCAAAGAGACTCGATTTCCTAAAGGTTAACTTGCAGCTTGAGTTGGTGGTGAGGAGGGCAAATGTGATGTTAGCATTTATTTCAAGCGAACAAGAATATAAAAACAAGGATGTAATTTTGAGGCTTTATAAAGCATTGATCAGACTACACTTTAAGTTTTGTGAGCAATTCTAGGGCCCTTATCAAAGAAAAGATGTGCTGGCATTAGAGAGGGTTCAGAGGAGATTCAGAAGAATGTTTCTAGGAATGAAAGGGTTAATCCATGAGGAGCGTTTGATGGCTCTGGGCTTGTACCATTAGTGTTTAGATGAATGAGGGGTGACTTCATTGAAACCTAACGAATATTGAAAGGCGTAGATAGAATAGATGTTGAGAGGATGTTTGCTGTTGTGGGGGAGTCTAGGATCAGAGGGCACAGCCTCAGAATGAGGGATGTCTATTTAGAACAGAAATGTGGAGGAATTTCTTGAGCCAGACAGTGATGAATCTGTGGAATTCATTGCCACAGATGGGTGTGCAGACCAAGTCATTGGGTATATTTAAGTCAAGGTTGATAGGCTCTTGATTAATCAGGGCATCAAAGTTGACAGGAAGAAGACAGAGAATGGGGTTGAGAGGAATAATGAGTCAGCCATGATGGAATGGCAGAGCAGACTCTATGGACCAAATGGCCAATTCTGCAGCTTTGTCTTATTGTCTAATATTCCAAATGTGGTCCAACCAAGTGTGGTCCAACCAGAGTTTTATAGAGCTACATTTCTTCGAGACTAATGATACAATAAGTCAAAGTCAGCATGGGAAATCTTGCCAGACAAATCTGTTAGAGTTCTTCAAGAAAGTAACCAGCAGGCTGGACAAAGGAGAGGCAGTGGCTGACATTAACTTGGATTTTCAGAAGGCGTTGATATGTGGCCACACACGAGGCTGTTTAACAAGGGTACAGGAAAGATACCGACATGGATAGAAGAATGACTGACAGACAGGAGACAGTGAGTGGGAGTAAAGGGGGCCTTTTCTGGTTGGCTGCCGGTGACTAGTGGTGTTCCTCAGGGCTCCTGTTTTCAGTGCTCTTCAGTTCGTAAAATCCACCTTGATCAAAAGCTCATATCCCGAGGAGTAACATCTCATACCTGTCTGGGCAACCTATGACCAGATGGCATGAATATTGATTCCTCTGGCTTCCAGCATTCCTCCCACCTCCCTATTCTCCCTATTTCCATTCCCTAATCTAGTTAGTCTCTTACTCCTTCTCTTCCCTACATCTGCCTCAACCCCTTCCTTCACTTTCTCCCATGGTTCACTCTTCTTCAGCCCTTTACCACTTCCACCTATCACCTCCCAGCTTCTCACTCCATTTCCCTTCTCCCCCACCCACCTTCCCCCTCACCTGCTCTCACCTGTCACTTGTCAGCTTGTACTCCGACCACCCCCCAACATCCTTATTCTGGCTACTTTCTCCTTTCTTTCCAGTCCTGGTGAAGGGCCTCAGCTCAAAACATCGACTGTTTGTTCATCTCCATCGATGTTGCCTGACCTGCTGAGTTCCTCCACATTTTGTGTTTGTGGCATCTGCAGAATCTCTTGTAGTCAGGAAAATATCATGGAAATACCTCAGACATGACCTTCCTGACAGGTGAAGCTCACCCAGGGGACAGACGGAAATACCTCAGACTGGACCTTCCAGACAGGTGAAGCTCACCCAGGGGACAGACGGAAATACCTCAGACATGACCTTCCTGACAGGTGAAGCTCACCCGGGGGACAGACAGAAATACCTCAGACTGGACCTTCCTGACAGGTGAAGCTCACCCAGGGGACAGACGGAGGTACCTCAGAGTGGACATTCCTGACAGGTGAAGCTCACCCGGGGGACAGACGGAAATACCTCAGACTGGACCTTCCTGACAGGTGAAGCTCACCCAGGGGACAGACGGAAATACCTCGGACTGGACATTCCTGACAGGTGAAGCTCACCCAGGGGACAGACGGAAATACTTCAGACTGGACATTCCTGACAGGTGAAGCTCACCCAGGGGGACAGACGGAGGTACCTCAGACTGGACATTCCTGACAGGTGAAGCTCACCCGGGGGACAGACGGAGGTACCTCAGACTGGACATTCCTGACAGGTGAAGCTCACCCGGGGGACAGACGGAGGTACCTCAGACTGGACATTCCTGACAGGTGAAGCTCACCCGGGGGACAGACGGAAATACCTCAGACTGGACATTCCTGACAGATGAAGCTCACCCGGGGGACAGACGGAGGTACCTCGGACTGGACATTCCTGACAGGTGAAGCTCACCCAGGGGACAGACGGAAATACCTCAGACATGACCTTCCTGACAGGTGAAGCTCACCCAGGGGACAGACGGAGGTACCTCAGACTGGACATTCCTGACAGGTGAAGCTCACCCAGGGGACAGACAGAGGTACCTCAGACTGGACATTCCTGACAGGTGAAGCTCACCCAGGGGACAGGCGGAGGTACCTCAGACTGGACATTCCTGACAGGTGAAACTCACCCGGGGGACAGACGGAGGTACCTCAGACTGGACATTCCTGACAGGTGAAGCTCACCCGGGGAACAGACGGAGGTACCTCAGACTGGACCTTCCTGACAGGTGAAGCTCACCCGGGGGACAGACGGAGGTACCTCAGAGTGGACATTCCTGACAGGTGAAGCTCACCCGGGGGACAGACGGAAATACCTCAGAGTGGACATTCCTGACAGGTGAAACTCACCCGGGGGACAGACGGAGGTACCTCAGACTGGACATTCCTGACAGGTGAAACTCACCCAGGGGACAGACGGAGGTACCTCAGACTGGACATTCCTGACAGGTGAAGCTCACCCAGGGGACAGACGGAGGTACCTCAGACTGGACATTCCTGACAGGTGAAGCTCACCCGGGGGACAGACGGAGGTACCTCGGACTGGACATTCCTGACAGGTGAAGCTCACCCGGGGGACAGACGGAGGTACCTCGGACTGGACATTCCTGACAGGTGAAGCTCACCCAGGGGACAGACGGAAATACCTCAGACATGACCTTCCTGACAGGTGAAGCTCACCCAGGGGACAGACGGAGGTACCTCAGACTGGACATTCCTGACAGGTGAAGCTCACCCAGGGGACAGACAGAGGTACCTCAGACTGGACATTCCTGACAGGTGAAGCTCACCCAGGGGACAGGCGGAGGTACCTCAGTCTGGACATTCCTGACAGGTGAAGCTCACCCAGGGGACAGACGGAAATACCTCAGACATGACCTTCCTGATTGGCAGATCTCACCCAGGGGACAGATGTATGATTCTTTCTGTTGTATGTCCTTAGACTCTTAAAATCCACCTTGATCTAAAGCTGTTGCCTTTTACAAACAGAGGTTTAATCTTCAGGAGATAAGCTTCCCGAAATATTCATCTCACAGCTGATAATCCATTGTAACATCAATACGAGACCTCAGCTGAGAAAATTAATCCTTCTACACATGACAAGACAGTATTTAGAATATCAGAACAAGCTGAGGCAGGGTGTTCACTGTTATATCAACAGAACGGCAACTTTAACAAATGTATTCAAGTCCTTTGAGGGTATAATTAGTGAGGTGACAAAGGGAAAGTGAGTGGACATCTGAATGCATACATTAGGGGCAAGATTAAGCCAAGTTCACTTGCTAGTAGACAAGATGACAGTTGGTTCAAATCCAGTCTCACCTATCCCAATAACCTTTCACCCAGTAGCTCATCAAAATCTTTCTGTCTCAGAAATATGCTACTGTCCTTTGAGGAGGAGAATTTCAAAGACAACAGTCAGATAATACTTTTCCTCATCTCTCCCTTAACAAACTGTGCCCTTGTTTTGAAAACAGTGACTAGATTCTCCAACTAGCAGAAACAACCTCTCCACATCCACCATCCACATCGTAGAGTTATAAAGTCAAAGTACAGCACAGAAGCTCTTTAGCTCATCTAGTCAATGCTAGATCATTTAAACTACCTACTCCCATTGACCTGCACCTCGAGCACAGCCCTTCACACCCCTACCATTCCAAACTTCTCTTAACCATTGAAATTGAGCTCACAAGCACCACTTGTGCTGTCAGCTCGTTCTGTATTTTCACAACGCTCTAAGTGAAGGAGTTTCTCTTCATTTTCCTCTTAAGCTTTTAACCTTTCATATTTAATCCTTGACCTCTGGTTATAATCCCACTCAACTTCAGTGGAAAAAGCCTACTTGCGTTTACCCAATCTATTGTCCTCATAATTTTGTATACCTCTATCAAATCTTCTCTCTATCTTCCACGATTCAAGGATTAAAATCTTAACCTATTCAATCTTTGCTTATAACTCAGGTCCTCCAGGCCCGACAACCTCCTTGTAAATTTTCTCTGTACTCTTTCAATCTTATTTACTTCTTTCCTGTATGTAGGTGACCAAAACTGCACACAATACTCCAAATTAGGCCTCACTAATGTCTTAAACATAATATCCCATCTTCTGTTCTCAATACACTGACTTATGAAGGCCAATGTACCAGGAGCTTTCTTTATCACCCTTATTCAGTCCATTTTTCTCTTACTCCACTAAACTGAGTGGATTCAGGGCCAGAGTTTCTTCAGAAGACACCCCTGCTTGTCCAGGCATCAGGCCACAAACGTTGTCCCAGTACACTGAATGGATTCAGGACCAATACTCTTTCAGAAGACCCCCTCCGTGTCTGGGTGTCAGAATAGTAAATCTTCTGCAAACAGCTTACCATGCATCAATATCCTTTGGCATATACTTGGTGGCCTCTGAGTCTTTGTTCATGGTCTTCTGCTGCTGTCACACATTCACATCACAACATAGAAACATAGAAAACCTACAGCACAATACAGGCCCTTCGGCCCACAAAATTGTGCTGAACATGTCCCTACCTTACAAATTACTAGGCTTACCCATAGCTGTCTATTTTACTAAGCTCCATGTACCTATCCAAAAGTCCATTAAAAAACCCTATTGTATCCGTCTCCACCACCGTTGCCAACAGCCCATTCCATACACTCACCACTCTCTGTGTAAAAAACTTACCCCTGACATCTCCTCTGTACCTACTCCCCAGCACCTTAAACCTGTGTCCTCTTGTGGCAGCCATTTCAACCCTGGGAAAAGCCTCTGACTATCCACACAATCAATGCCTCTCATCATCTTATACACCTCTATCAGGGCACCTCTCATCCTCCATTGCTCCAAGGAGAAAAGGCTGAGTTCACTCAACCTGTTCTCATAAGGCATGCTCCCCAATCCAGGCAACATCCTTGTAAATCTCCTCTGCACCCTTTCTATGGCTTCCACGTCCTTCCTGTAGTGAGGCGACCAGAACTGAGCACAGTACTCCAAGTGGGGTCTGACCAAGGTCCTATATAGCTGCAACATTACCTCTCGGCTACTAAATGCAATTCCACAATTGATGAAGGCCAATACACCATACGCCTTCTTAACCACAGAGTCAACCTGCACAGCTGCTTTGAGTGTCCTGTGGACTCGGACCCCAAGATCCCTCTGATCTTCCACACTACCAAGAGTCTTACCATTAATACTATATTCTGCCATCATATTTGACCTTCCAAAATGAACCACTTCACACTTATCTGGGTTGAACTCCATGTGCCACTTCTCAGCCCAGTTTTGCATCCTATCGATATCCCGCTGTAACCTCTGACAACCCTCCACATATTCAGTCTTGAAAGTTCATGCAGGATTGGAATTGCAGTTTCCAGTGTCATCTTACACCTGCCGTTTTTGCCCCTTTTCTCATCACTGCAGGGCTTGATGAGTGGCCGGGGAGGACGGTCGTAGACATGGGCGTGTCCTTCGGCCTGCGCAATGTTTTTTTTAGGTGGAGTGCAGTGTGCGCGGTACTGGCCCCACCCTTTACACCTGGGGTTCATCTGCCATAGCCTAGCAAGCTTGGACGGTGACAGTGATGTCCTCGGGTTGTAGGAGTTACGTCGGAGTGTCCTTCTCCTCGGTGGATGGCCTGACAAGGCTGTCGAGCCCCACCTGCCCGGGTTTGGAGTCAGAGTTGTCCTTCTCTTAGGCTGGCTGCCAACCAAGGCTAACAAGTCCAGCCTACCCATCCAGTTATACCGCCGGACACTCGGTCGCGTCATGACGTAGCAAACTCGGTGGAAACAGGGGAGGTGTGGCACCGACGAGAAGGTGTTGCTACGGACGCAGTGGTGTAGGAGAGGCCATTTGCAGTGGCCTCCCACCTAGCAGGCCAGACAGTGACCACGCGGTGATCACTACACCGGGAAAGGAGAGGAGATGTATTGCACGTGCACTTTCCCTGGGCGAGCGGGACGTCAGGCCCAGACCTTAGCGGCCCCCCAATATCCCTGTTACTATTGGATGGCCAATAAAAACCACCCTGTAACGTTAATGACCCCTTTCCTGTTCCTAACCTCCACCCACAGAGACTCCGTAGACAATCCCTCCATGGTGTCCACATTTTCTGCAGCCGTGACACTATCTCTGATTAACAGTGCCATGCCCCCACCTCTTTTGCCTCCCTCGCTGTCCTTTGTGAAACATCTAAATCCCGGCACTTGAAGTAACCAATCCTGTCCCTGAGCCATCAAAGTCTCTGTAATGGCCACCACATCATAGCTCCAAGTACTGATCCACGCTCTAAGCTCATCCGCTTTGTTCACAATTCTCCTTGCATTAGACACATCTCAAACTGTCGGACTGAGCGCATCCCTTCTCTGTCACCTGTCTATCCTCCCTCACACACTGTCTCCAAGCTTTCTCTATTTGTGAACCAATGGCCTCTTTCCCACTCTCCTTAGTTCAGTTCCCACCCCCCAACAATTCTAATTTAAACTCTCCCCTGTAGCCTTAGCAAACCTCCCCGCCAGGATATTGGTCCTCCTGGGATTCAAGTGCAACCCGTCCTTTTCGTACAGGTCACACCTGCCCCAAAAGAGGTCCCAATGATCCAGAAATCTGATTCCCTGCCCCCCTGCTCCAATCCCTCAGCCACGCATTTATCCTCCAGCTCACTCTATTCCTATTCTCACTGTCGCGTGGCACAGGCAGTAATCCCGAGATTACTACCTTTTCAGTCCTGCTTCTCAACTTCCTTCCTAACTCCCTGTAGTCTGTTTTCAGGATCTTTTCCCTTTTCCTACCTATGTCATTGGTGCCAATATGTACCACGACCTCTGGCTGTTCTCCCTCCCACTGGAGGTTATCTTGGACGCGATCTGAAACATCTCAGACCCTGGCACCTGGGACGCAAACTGCCATCTGAGTTTCTTTCCTGCGTCCACAGAATCACCTATCTGACCCCCTAACTATCAAGTCCCCTATTACTACTGCCTTCCACTTCCCTTCCCTATCCTTCTGAGCCACAGGACCAGACTCTGTGCCAGAGGCACGGCCACTGTTGCTTCCCCCAGGTAGGTTGTCCCCCCCAACAGTACTCAAACAGGAGTACCTATTGTCAAGGGGTACAGCCACTGGGGTACTCTCTAGTACCTGACTCTTCCCCATCTTGTCAGCCACCAACAACCATTCCACAGTCAAAGTCACAGATCTCATTGTTTCCCCATCCTGATGATTGGTCTGAACAATAAATGAATCTCTTGGCCATGTCTGCATGCTTTTATGCATTGAGTTGTTGCCACATGATTGACTGATTAGATTTTTGTATTAACCAACTGGTGTACAGGTGTACCTAATAATGTGGCCACTGAGTGTGTGTGGAGATGAGAGTGTTGGGGACTCTGATAGCTCAACGAGGACTTCCTTACTGTTGGGTTCAGCTTATTTATTTGGAGATACTGCATGGTATAGGCCCTTACAGCCCTTGAGCCACACCACTCTAGCAACCTCTGACAACCCCGATTTAACCCTAACCTAATCACAGGAACATTTACAGTGACTAATTAATCTGCTCAGTATGTTTATCAACCTCCACTTTAAGTACACTGATATATGCGTCTGAATTTTATAAAACTCTATTGGCTCACTCCTCAGCCTCCTGTTTTCTGGTGAGAACAACCCAGCCTACCCGTCTCAGCTCATAACTCCAGGCATCCATACCATCTGACATACTGATGAACCTCTTGCATTCACTCTCTGTTACTGCCCCCATCTCCAGTGGCATGGTGACCAGAACTGTACACAATATTCCTTCAATTTTGGCTGCCAGAATAGAGATTATATTACATTCCCAGGGTCTTTGACTGGATTTAAGATTGTTCAAATCATGTCCAGTACACAAGTGTAAAGAAGAACAAAATAATTGTTACTCCAGATACAATACAATACAAATAGCACTAATAACAATAAAACACAATAAATATAAATACATAAGACTTTATCTCCATAGATTGATTAAGACCATGATATAGGACAGAAGTAGGCCATTTGGCCCATTGAGTTTGCCATTCAATCATGGCTGATCCAATTCTTTCCCATTCTCCTGGCCCATACCCTTTGATGCCCTGGCTAATCAAGAGCCCATCTATCTCTGCCTTAAATACACCCAATGACTTGGCCTCCATAGCCATTCATGGCAGCAAATTCCACAGGTTATCACCTTCTGACTGAAGTAATTTCTCTGCATCTCTGTTCTAAATGGACGTTCTTCTATCCTGAAGTCGTGCCCTCTTGTCCTAGACTCTCCTAACATGGGAAATAACTTTGCCATATCTAATCTGTTCAGGCCTTTTAACATTTGGAATGTTTCTATGAGATCCCCCCTCATTCTCCTGAACTCCAGGGAATACAGCCCAAGAGCTGCCAGACGTTCCTCATACGGTAACCCTTTCATTCCTGGAATCATTCTCGTGAATCTACTCTGAACCCTCTCCAATGTCAGTATATCCTTTCTAAAATAGGAACCCAAAAGTGCACATAGTTTGTCTGTCCATAGAGTGACGCTAGGCACAGGAGTGTCTATACACAAAATGACTGACAGGAAATGATGAAGATGTGGTGGTTGGGGGTGTGGAGGGGTGGGTTAGTGGGTGGAGGTGTTGATCAGCCTCACTGCTTGGGGAAGGTAACTGTTTTTGAGTCTGGTGGTCCCAGCGTGGATGCTACGCAGCCTCCATCTGGGAGTGGGACAAACAGTGAACCTATCCATATCCCACTGTATTTGAAAGGAACATGCTGAAACTGTTCAGGTCAGGCAGAAGGATTTGAGGACTTCCATCAGAACTGGGAAATGGAACAGAAAAGGACCCTCACCCCTCACTTGTCACCCTTTCCCAGCAATCCTCCATCAACTGGCCATCACCTTGTGTCCTCCAGCACTCAGTGGATGACCTTCAGGCCAGAACGCATCTCATTAGTATCGCGTGTCTCAGGAATCCAATTACACTGATATTACAATCCAAGTTCTCTGTTCAACCCCCCTCTCAGGCAGAAATGTAAAGTGATTCAGAATATTCTCCTGCAGACATGGCAAGGGCAGTGGCCGTGTCTCGTGTTCCATGCATGTAACATGTCTGCACTGAGGTCCTCTCGGCCCTTTCTCCTTCTCTCTGAGACTCCCACCCCATCCACCCACACCTCTCTCCGAGGCCCCACACCACTCCTTTCCCATCTTCATCTCTCTACAGCTCTCCCCGTGACCCCCACAACCCCTCCCTAGTCGCCATACCAATCCATGTCTCTGTAACTCCTCCCATTATCTCCTGGAACCCTACACCCTTCAGTCTCCTCCTGAGACTCCCAGCCTGTCAAACGGCTGTCTTCTTGTGACCCCAACTCTGGCACATCCCTCACTGTCTCTATGTCCTCTACACTACTCCCCATAAATCCCTCCAGCCCCTCTCATCCCTATACTCCCTCTGCACCCTCCCCTACCCTCTCAGTCCCTCATGTCACTCCCTATTTCTTGTGCCTGAAAGAAACAAAATAATTGTTCAATATTATTTTTAGTACACAAGTGTATAGGAGAACAAAATAATTGTTACTCCGGATCCCATGAAGCACCAAAAAAACCACAATAAGATAAGAACACAATAATAAAAAAACAATGCATATAAATAATGAAGATAGTTTCTTTACATTGATTGTATGTCTATAAAGTGACATCAGGCACAGAGTGTCTGTACATCAGGTGACTCTGACAGGAAATGATAAAGTAGTGGTGGTTGGGGGTGTGGAGGTGTTGATCAGCCTCATTGCTTGAGGTAAGTAACTGTCTTTGAGTCTGGTGGTCCTGATGTGGATGCTACGTTGCCTCCTCCCTGAAGGGAGTGGGGAAGCAGTCTATGAGCAGGGTGGGTGGGATCCAGACCCTGACCTGTGACATCTCGCGCCTCACCCTTCTGCCTCCCTCCCTTCCTGCCCTGCCCAGCTGTGTCCTGACTGTGAACTGAAGGTAAATGTGAGTCATTGTTATAGCACAGTCCCTATCTCATTCTCCTGTGGTCCATCCCATGATCCTGTTACCATGGTTACGAATGGCAAACCAATGGGTGGGCTGCATGGGATGGGTGTGTTCTCCCTGTTACTTCTGGGGCTTCTTCAGCACCCAGCACCCTTCCTCATGCTAATTAGTCCTTCCCTCTGCCCCAGTTCAATATAAATTTATTATCAGAGAACATATACTCTCTGTGGCAACTTTTTTAGGGGCAGGAGTGGAAGCAGGTGTGTCTGTAGCCATTCCACTTTAAGGTCCAATATGTTGTGTGTTCAGAGATGCTGTTCTGTACACCACTGTTGGAATGTGTGGTTATTTAAGTTAGTCGCCTTCCTGTCTGCTTGAATGAGTTTGGCCATTCACCGCAGATCTTTCTCATTAACGAGATGTTTTCATCCACAGAACTGTCGCTCACTGGATGTCTTTTCATTTTTCGCACCTTTTGCTGTAAATCTCAGAGAAAATCCCAGAAGATTAGCAGTTTCTGAGATACTCAAACCACCCAATCTGACACCAACAATCGTTCCGTGGAGAAAGTCTGTTAGATTACATTTCTTCCCCATCCTGATGTTTGGTTTGAATAACAACTGAACCTCTTGACCGTGTCTGCATATTTATAGAAAATAGAACATGTGTATGGCCTATGGTCTAATTCTGCTCCTATGTCCATAGCTTATTGCCAGTCCCTTTCCATGCTATCCATCCTTTCTATGTCGAAGTGGCTCAACTGCTCTGAGAAGCCTGTTATGTGGCTTCTGTTGTTAATGCCCACCACGTCAACATTGTACCCTCATCAACTTTATCTATAACTCATCTAAACATTCTCTCAAACTGATTCATCATCATTTATTCCACGCAAATCCATACTGGCGCTTTAATTAATTCCATCTGCTCCTGGTGACTTGAATCTTGTCCCAATCAATGTTTCTGAGAGCTTTCCCGGCAAAGAGTTTAACCCAGTGGCCTGTACTTGTGCATTTATCCTCGTTCTCTTATCTGAATAAGTGAGTATATCTCATTTATTGCAATCGTTAACCAGCGGGTAATCCTGATTCTGTCCAGGACTGAGTGATTCATGTTTCATTTACATTATCCCTGGTTGCAGACAGTTAGTCTCAGGGAGAGCGATTATCAAACACTGAGCTGTACAGTGAGAGAGAGAGAAACCCGGCAGTGTTCAGTCTCACTCACTCACACGCACACACACACACGGCTGTACAGTGAGAGAGAGAGAAACCTGGCAGTCTCACTCACACGCACACACACACACACACACACACACACATGCACACACACGGCTGTACAGTGAGAGAGAGAGAGAAACCCGGCAGTGTTCAGTCTCACTCACACACGCACACACACACACACGCACGCATGCACGCACACACACCCACACACACTTGCACCCACAAATACACAGAAACAGACACACACTCACACCCACACCTACACACTTGCACTCTCTCACACTCATACACACACAAACACACTCACATTTGTACTCTCTCACACACTCATACACAGACACACTCTCACACACATGTACATATACACACTCACACCCACACACAGACACACTCACACACTCATACACACACAAACACACGTGCATGTACTCTCTCACACACCCATACACACAGACACACTCACACACACAGACATTCACATACACAGGCATACACACACAAACACACTCACATTTGTACTCTCTCACACACTCATACAAACACAGACACACTTTCACACACATGTACATATACACACTCCCACCCACACCCACACACTCACACAATCATACACACACAAACACACATGCATTTACTCTCTCACACACTCATACACACAGACACACTCTCACACACACATGCACATATACACACTCACAACCACACACACACTCACATACACAGAGACATTCACATACACAGGCACACGCTCACACAGAGGAATGTACACATTCATTCACATACTCTCACACGTTCTCTTTCTCTTCCTCACACACAGTCTCTCACACAGATACAAAGATTCTCACATATAGACACATTCTTTCTTTCTCTCTCTCTCTCACAGACACACACACTCCCTTTCTCTTTCTCTTGCACACACACACAGTTAATTTCCCTCACTGTAGAACCCTGTCTGTGTGTGTGGGAGTGAGAGAGGGGGGAGAGAGAGAGAGGAGGGAGAAAGAAAGAGAGAGAGAGAGAGAGAGAGAGAGAGAGAGAGAGAGAGAGAGAGAGAGAGAGAGAGAGAGAGAGAGAGAGAGATGGAGAGGTTAGGGGGAATGAATCTCACAAACCCTGCAATCTACTATTGGACATGAGCTCCCACAGCCAGCTGCAAACTTTGACCAGACAGACATTGAAGGATGTATTGGCCCCAAGCCTCGGTGTCTGGCCCATTTCCTGTGTAGCCTAGTAGGATCAGAATGGTCAGGGACTGAGGTCTTTATAATCGGGGTCACAGAAGAGTTAGACATTATCAAAGAGTCAGGCCAGGAATAATTTCACAGATACATTGTTGTTTTAAAGAGATTAGTTTTATTTGTCACTTGTACATTGAAGCATAAGTGAAATGCATCACTTGCATCAACAACCAACATGGTCTGAGGATGTGCTGGGGACCGCCAACAAGCATCGCCATGTTTCCTGTGCCAACATAGCATGCCCACAACTTACTAACCAAATCCAATACATCACTGGAATGTGGGAGGAAACTGGAGCACCCAGAGAATCCCACATGGTCACAGGAAGAACGGATAAACTCCTTACAAGACAATGCTGGGAATTGAACCCTTTTTGCTGATTGTTGATGTTATAAAGCAAATGTGCTAACCGCTATGCTACTTTGCTGCCAAAGCTGTGAATCCAGACACCAGAATCGGATTTAATATCACTGGCATTTATGAATTTTGTTGTTTTGCAGCAGCAGAACATAATATTGCAATACATAATAAAAATAATTAAAAAACTATAACTTAGAATAAAATATATACATTTAAAACTTGAATTAAGTATGTAGTGGAAAAAAAGCAAAAACAGAAAAACACAGCAGAGAGGCGGTCCATGGGTTTATTGCTCATATTGAAACCTGCTGGCAGAGGTGACAAAGCTGCTCCTGAGACGTTGGTTGTTGAGTGTGCATCTTCAGGCTCCTGTACCTCCTAACACTGAACACACACAGCAGATGGAAGCTGTTCCTAAAACGTTGTTCCTGAATTGGCAAGTACTTGTCTTCAGACTCCTGCACCCCTAACGTTGAACACACGCAAGAGGAGGCTGGGTACTACAGAATGGAGGAGAGGAAAAGGTCAGAAAACTGCCCACAGCACAGAATGGTGTGCCGCACACAGCCTGCAGCTTATCATCAAAAAATGACAGATTTATCCCAATGTTTCTGTTAACCAATCTGCAGTCCACAGTACAGACTCAGGTCTCCAGAGCCCTGACACCTGATCTAACCTTTTATGTGCCAGCTTATCAGATGCCTTTTGAAAATCCGTACACACTGCACACTGAAGGGAAGGTAGCGGAATTTGCTGATGATATACACATAGAAAGGAAAGTTAGCTGTGATAAGCAGGGCGAGCTGCCTCAATGACTCTACACCAGTGCCACTCATAACGCTGTGATGAAGAGCTTCAAAAGGCAGGTTTTGCCCAGAATTAACTCCTGCCTGAGCAAGGACCTGGGCCTGCTGCAATTTGCCTATCACCCCGACACCACAAGGCCATAACACAGAGGAGCACAATTACTCCATTGAGTCTGCTCCACCATTCCATCATGGCTAATTTATTTCCACCCTCCTTCCTTCTCCTCATAACATTTGATGTCCTGACTAATCAAGAAGTTTTTAACCTTTGTTTTAAATATGCCCAATGACTTGGCTTCAACAGCTGTCTGTGGCAACGCATCTAGAATGGATACAATCTCATTGGCTTCCTTTTGGCCTTGGATCAGCTGGATAACAGCAATACTTACATCAGGCTGCTGTTTACGGATTACAGTTTAGCGTTCAACACCATCATCTCTTCAGTATGTATCGGTGGAAGTCAGGAACAGGAAGGGAGCAGTTACTCTACTGGAGGTATTCTATAGGCCCCCTGGTAGCAGCAGAGATACCAAGGGGCAGATTGGGAGGCAGATTTTGGAAAGGTGCAAAAATAACAGGGTTGTTATCATGAGTGACTTTTACTTCCCTAATATTTATTGGCACTTGATTAGTTCCAATGGTTTAGATGGGCAGAGTTTGTTAAGTGTGTCCAGGACAGATTCCTGTCACAGTATGTTGACAAGTCGACTAGGGAGAATGCCATACTAGATCTAGTATTAGGTAATGAACCGGGTCAGTACACAGATCTCTTGGTGGGTGAGCACTTGGGGGAGAGTAACCACTGCTCCCTGGCCTTTAGCATTATCATGGAAAAGGATAGAATCAGAGAGGACAGGAAAATTTATAATTGGGGAAGGGCAAATTATGAGGCTATAAGGCTAGAACTTGCGGGTGTGAATTGGGATGATGCTTTTGCAGAGAAATGTACTATGGACATGTGGTCGATGTTTAGGGATCTCTTGCAGGATGTTGGGGATAAATTTGACCCGGTGAGGAAGATAAAGAATGGTAGGGTGAAGGAACCATGGGTGACAAGTGAGGTGGAAAATCTAGTCAGGTGGAAGAAGGCAGCATACTTGAGGTTTAGGAAGCAAGGATCAGATGGGTCTATTGAGGAATATAGGGTAGCAAGAAAGGAGCTTAAGAAGGGGCTGAGGAGAGCAAGAAGGGGGCATGAGAAGGTCTTGGCGAGTAGGGTAAAGGAAAACCCCAAGGCATTCTTCAATTATGTGAAGAACAAAAGGATGACAGGAGTGAAGATAGAACCAATTAGAGATAAACCATATAACCATATAACAATTACAGCATGGAAACAGGCCATCTCGGCCCTTCTAGTCCGTGCCAAACGCTTACTCTCACCTAGTCCCACTGATCTGCACTCAGCCCATAACCCTCCATTCCTTTCCTGTCCGTATACCTATCCAATTTTGCTTTAAATGACAATATCAAACCTGCCTCTACCACTTCTACTGGAAGCTCGTTCCACACAGTGACCACTCTCTGAGTAAAGAAATTCCCCGTCGTGTTACCCCTAAACTTTTGCCTCCTAACTCTGAACTCATGTCCTCTTGTTTGAATCTACTCTCCTACTCTCAATGGAAAAAGCCTATCCATGTAAACTCTATCTATCCCCCTCATAATTTTAAATACCTCTATCAAGTCCCCCCTCAACCTTCTACGCTCCTAAGAATAAAGACCTAACTTGTTCCACCTTTCTCTGTAACTTAGGTGCTGAAACCCAGATAACATTCTAGTAAATCTCCTCTGTACTCTCTCTATTTTTTTGACATCTGTCCTATAATTCGGTGACCAGAACTGTACACAATACTCCAAATTTTGCCTTATCAATGCCTTGTACAATTTTAACATTACATCCCAACTCCTATACTCAGTGCTCTGATTTATAAAGGCCAGCATACCAAAAGCTTTCTTCACCATCCTATCCACATGAGATTCCACCTTCAGGGAACTATACACCATTATTCCTAGATCACACTGTTCTACTGCATTCTTCAATGCCCTACCATTTACCATGTATGTCCTATTTTGATTATTCCTACCAAAATGTAGCACCTCACACTTATCAGCATTAAACTCCATCTGCCATCTTTCAGCCCACTCTTTCTAACTGGCCTAAATCTCTCTGCAAGCTTTGAAAACCTACTTCGTTATCCACAACGCCACCTATCTTAGTATCATCTGCATACTTATTAATCCAATTTAGCACCCCATCATCCAGATCATTAATGTATATGACAAACAACATTGGACCTAGTACAGATCCCTGAGGCACATCACTAGTCACCAGCCTCCAACCTGACAAACAGTTATCCACCACTGCTCTCTGGCATCTCCCATCCAGCCACTGTTGCATACATTTTACTACAATATTAATACCCAATGATTGAACCTTCCTAACTAACCTTCCGTGTGGAACCTAGTCAAAGGCCTTACTGAAGTCCATATAGATAACATCCATTGCTTTACCCTCATCAACCTCCTAGTAACCTCTTCAAAAAATTCAATAAGGTTTGTCAAACATGACCTTCCACGCACAAATCCATATTGACTGATCCTAATCAGACCCTGTCTATCCAGATAATTATATATACCATCTCTAAGAATACTTTCCATTAATTTACCCATCACTGACGTCAAACTTACAGGCCTATAATTGCTAGGTTTACTCTTAGAACCCTTTTTAAACAATGGAACAACATGAGCAATACACCAATCCTCCAGCACCATTCCCATTTCTAATAACATTTGAAATATTTCTGTCAGAGCCCCTGCTATTTCTACACTAACTTCCCTCAAGGTCCTAGGGAATATCCTGTCAGGACCTGGAGATTTATCCACTTTTATATTCCTATAAAGGAATATATTCCTATATTCTTATAAAGGTGGGAAGATATGCCTGGAGGCTGTGGAAGTGAGCAAGGTCGTGAATGAATACTTCTCTTCGGTATTCACCACTGAGATGGAACTTGATGATGGTGAGGACAATATGAGCGAGGTTGATGTTCTGGAGCATGTTGATATTAAGGAGAAGGAGGTGTTTGAGTTGTTAAAATACATTAGGACGGATAAGTCCCCGGGGCCTGACAGAATATTCCCCAGGCTGCTCCACGAGGCGAGAGAAGAGATTGCTGAGCCTCTGGCTAGGATCTTTATGTCCTCATTGTCCATGGGAATGGTACTGGAGGATTGGAGGGTGGCGAATGTTGTCCCCTTGTTCAAAAAGGGTAGTAGGGATAGTCCCGGTAATTATAGACCAGTGAGCCTAATGTCTGTGGTGGGAAAGCTGTTGGAAAAGATTCTTAGAGATAGAATCTATGGACATTTAGAGAATCATGGTCTGATCAGGGACAGTCAGCATGGCTTTGTGAAGGGTAGATCATGTCTAACAAGCCTGATAGAAACATAGAAACATAGAAAATAGGTGCAGGAGTAGGCCATTCAGCCCTTCGAGCCTGCACCACCATTCAGTATGATCATGGCTGATCATCCAACTCAGATAGAGTTCTTTGAGGAGGTGACCAGGCATATAGATGAGGATAGTGCAGTGGATGTGATCTATATGGATTTTAGTAAGGCATTTGCCAAGGTTCCACACAGTAGGCTTATTCAGAAAGTCAGAAGGCATGGGATCCAGGGAAGTATGGCCAGGTGGATTCAGAATTGGCTTACCTGCAGAAAGCAGAGGTTTGTGGTGGAGGGAGTACATTCAGATTGGAGGGTTGTGACTAGTGGTGTCCCACAAGGATCTGTTCTGGGACCTCTACTGTTGGTGATTTTTATTAACTACCTGGATGTGGGGGTAGAAGGGTGGGTTGGCAAGTTTACAGATGACACAAAAACTAGTGGTGTCGTAGATAGTGTAGAGGATTGTCGAAGATTGCAGAGAGACATTGATATGATGCAGAAGTGGGCTGAGAAGTGGCAAATGGAGTTTAACCTGGAGAAGTGTGAGGTGGTACACTTTGGAAGGACAAACTCCAAGGCAGAGTACCAAGTAAATGACAGGATACTTGGTAGTGTGGAGGAGCAGAGGGATCTTGGGGTACATGTCCACAGATCCCTGAAAGTTGCCTCATAGGTAGATAGGGTAGTTAAGAAAGCTTATGGAGTATTAGCTTACATAAGTCGAGGGATAGAGTTTAAGAGATGCAATGTAATGATGCAGCTGTATAAAACTCTGGTTAGGCCACACTTGGAGTACTGTGTCCAGTTCTGGTCACCTCACTATAGGAAGGATGTGGAAGCTTTGGAAAGGGTACAGAGGAGATTTACCAGGATGCTGCCTGGTTTAGAGAGTATGGATTATGATCAGAGATTAAGAGAGCTAGGGCTTTACTCTTTGGAGAGAAGGAAGATGAGAGGAGACATGATAGAGGTGTACAAGATATTAAGAGGAATACATAGAGTGGACAGCCAGCGCCTCTTCCCCAGGGCACCACTGCTCAGTACAAGAGGACATGGCTTTAAGGTAAGGATTGGGAAATTCAAGGGGGATATTAGAGGAAGGTTTTTAACTCAGAGAGTGGTTGAAGTGTGGAATGCACTGCCTGAGTCAGTGGTGGGAGGCAGATACACTAGTGAAGTTTAAGAGACTACTAGATAGGTAGATGAAGGAATTTAAGGTGGGGGGTTATATGGGAGGCAGGGCTTGGGGGTTGGCACAACATTGTGGGCCGAAGGGCCTGTAATGTTCTGTACTATTCTATGTTCTATGTTTTATGCTCCTCAGTACTAATCACCAAGCTTCATAATCTCTGCAATTGAATCCCTGACTTCCTTATCGGGAGATCACAGTCAGTGTGGATTCGAAATAGCATCTCTTCCTCCCTGACAATCAACACTGGTGCACCACAAGTATGTGTGCTTAGCCCACTGCTGTACTCTCTCAACACCAACAATGCAAACGGCGTCTATAAATTTGCCAATGACTTTACTGTCATTCACTCTTCGGGGCACTCCTCTGTTTTTGTGGATGTTTGTGAAGGAGAAGAATTTCAGGATGTATATTGTATACATTTCTCTGACCAATTGCTGTCAGGAACTCAGAAGGTTTGCAGGAGTGAGATTGATCAGCTGGTTGAGGGGTGTCACAACAACAACCTTGCATTTAGTGTCAGTAAGACCAAGAAACTTCATGAAGGGGAAGACGAGGGAACACACACTAGTCCTCATAGGGTGGGGGGCAGTGTTATTCAGCAGTGGAAAGGGTAAGCAGCTTCAAGTTCCTGGGTGTGAAAATCTCTCAGGTTCTATCCTGGGCCCAACATATTGATGCAACTACAAAGAAGGCATTCCAACAGCTATACTTCATCACGAGTTTGAAGAGATTGATGTGACGGCAAAGCCTCTGGCAGATTTCTGCAGATGTATGGTGGCGAGCACTCTGACGAGCTGGACCACTGTCTGGTATGGAGGCTCCAGTGTAGAAGCAACCAACACCAGGGTCGAGGACATCTTTGAGAGCCAATGCTTCAAGAAGGCAGCAATTAAAGACCCTCACTATTTGGAACATGGCTGTTTCTCATTACTACCAGCAGGGAGGAGGTGCAGGAGCCTGAAGACACGTGGCAGACAGTTTAGGAACAGCTTCTTTCCCTCTTCCATCAGATTTCAGACCGGTCCGTGGCCCAGTGACCACCAACTCACATTTCTCTTTGGCACTGTTTACTTATTTTAAGATAATATATTTATTTCTTGCACTGAATTGCTGATTCAAATTCTCAAAGTAAATTTATTATCAAACTACCTTGAGAATCATTTTCTTGCAGATGGAACAAGAAATGCACAGTATTAATGAAAAACTACACACAAACATGGGCAAACAATTAGTGCAAAAGAATGCAAATTGCGCACATACAAAAAACTCAAAATATTAATAAATAAACAAATGGACAGATAAGTAAATAAATACTGAGAACATGAAGTGTAGCATTCTTTAAACTGTGTTCAAAGGTTGTCAGATTCCGACATTGAAGAGTCAAAGAAGCTTAGTTAGTATCTCCCATTCTGAAGTCCCTGGTACACTCCTCACTGCTGTCTGTGTGGAGTGTTCACGTTTTCCCTGCGACCACTTGGGTTTACCCCGGGTACTCCAGTTCCCTCGAACATCCCAAAGACATGGGGGTAGGTGGGTGAATTGTCCACTGTAAATTATCCCAGTGTGCGGATGAGGGGTAGAATCTGGGAGGAGTAGATGGGAATGCGGGGGGAATGAAATGGGATCAATGTAGAATTAGTGTCAATTGTGATTGATTGTCAGTATGGACTCAATGGGCAGAAGGGCCTTGGCTATGTCTGTTCATGGGTTCATGCGCAACATGTATTACACAGGTGAATCTCCTCTGCAGTACTGACACTGTAGAATGTCGGAGTAGACTAACTGCGGATGTGCCAACACTGTACATAAACCACCTGGTGGTCCATTCACCTTCTGTCCACCCACTGAGACCCCTGT
Organism: Hemitrygon akajei; assembly: GCF_048418815.1. Lineage (NCBI taxonomy): Eukaryota > Metazoa > Chordata > Chondrichthyes > Myliobatiformes > Dasyatidae > Hemitrygon > Hemitrygon akajei. The sequence continues at coordinate 2,444,873 of NC_133135.1, read as the reverse complement.
CTCAGAGAGTGATCCCCGTAATCAGACCCTTTCTCTCAGAGTCCCACTGACTCTCAGTAATCAGATAAGAGCTTCTGTTAAACCAGCCAGTGGCCCATCCACTGAGAGCCCCTGTCTCAGAGAGTGATCCCCGTAATCAGACCCTTTCTCTCAGAGTCCCACTGACTCTCAGTAATCAGATAAGAGCTTCTGTTAAACCAGCCAGTGGCCCATCCACTGAGAACCCCTGTCTCAGAGAGTGATCCCTGTGATCAGACCATTTCCCTCAGAGTCCCACTGACCCTCAGTAATCAGATAAGAGCTTTTGGTTAAACGCATCTTCACACAACATACAGTACAACCATTCTCTTTAAATCCCTCGCTCCAAGAGGTTTCTGCCTCTGGTAGCGGATTAAAAACTGATCCGCTAAAGAGCCCGTAATCCGCTGGCTCCCCTCTGTCTTTGATGCTCGGCTGTTCCTGTGGACACACGGGCTGACTGCGCTCTCTTCTCCACTCTAATTAATTAGTAATTGTTTTAAGCCTGCGATTTAGTTTCACTTAGTAAGATCACACAATGTGGAGGCTTCGTAGCATCCACACCGGGACCACCAGACTCAAAAACAGTTACTTTCCCCAAGCAGTGAGACTGATCAATACCTCCACCCACTAACCCACCCCTCCACTCCCCAACCACCACTACTTCATCATTTCCTGTCAGTCAACTTGTGTATAGACACTCCTGACACTCCATGGACATACAATCAATCTATGGAGATAAGCTATGTTATGTATTTATATTTATTGTGTTTTGTTATTATTGTATTCTTTATATTTTGTGCTTTTGTGCTGCATTGGGCCTGGATTCACAATTATTTTTTTCTCCTTTACAGTTGTCAACAGGAAATGACATTAAACAATCTTGAATCTTAAATCTGAGTGCTTGGAGTCGGCACAGGTGAATGAGGCAGTGGCAGAGAAAGCTCCTGCCTCAGGCCTCAGGTGCTGGGCCATTTAGTGTGTGAATGACCACCCCCAGGCTGAATGTTAACAGCCCTCTGACCCGATACAGGCCTATTCCCCATCAGGCCCTCGGACCGGTCTAACATAGCGTGTTCAATCTGTCTTTTACAGGCTGTCATAAGGTGGCTAGATTAAAAGCCTCTCCAACCCAAGGGAGGGGTGCATGGGCTGGTGGGGGTTACAGAGACGGGGAAAGGTGGTGTAGGGATTGGAGGGAGTTACAGGAACAGCAAGGGTGTAGGGATCAGTGAGGATTACAGAAACAGGGAGGGCCATAGAATTGGGAAGGGGTAATGAGCTGGAGAGGGTTGCAGAGATGGTGGAAGGATGTTGGTGCCAGGGGGGTTACAGAGACAGGGAGGGGTTTAGGGGCCATAGAGGATTATAGAGAGGGGGAGGTGTGTAGGGGCCAGATGGAGTTACAGAGACAGGAAGTGGTGTAGGGGCCAGAGGGGGTTACAGAGATGGGGAGGGGAGTAGGGAATGGAGGGTGTTACAGAGACAGAATGGGGTAAAGGAGCCAGAGGGGGTTACAGAGATGGGGAGGGGGTATAGGCTGCAGGGACAGCAAGACGTGAGAGTTGTACGTGCTGGAGGAGGTTACAGAGAGGAGAAGAGCACTGGGTGTCACAGAGATGGCGTGAGGTATAGGGGTCAGAGAGGGTTACAGAGATTGGGAGGCATGCAGCAATGGAGGTGCCTACAGAGACAGGGAGAGGCTTTAGTGGTCAGAGGGGGCTACAGTTAGACAGACTTGTTGGAGCCTATGAAGATAACAGAGATATGGAAGGGAGTAGGGCCAGAGGGGTTTTTAGAGATTGGGTGGGGTGTAGGAGTTGGAGGGTGTTACATAGACTGGGAAGGTTCTAAAGAGGGATGTTGGGGCTGAAAGGGGTTACAGAGACAGGGAGGGGGGCTACAGTGTAGTGGAGATCATTCTAGAAAAGTAATATGCAAAATCCTGATGAGTCTCCTCTGCAACCTCTGTAATGTGATCACTTTGGAACACATTACTCAGGCTGTAGACAAACCCAGGTTCTAAAGCTGCAGCATAACCTTCACTTTATGAAGCTGCATATCCCATCCCCCGTTTTCCCTTCTCTATCTGTGCTTACCTTCATTTATTTTGAATTTGTACACAATACTTGTTCAATCAATACTAGCCTGTGTGTAACCAAACCTTACTAAACCTCCAAAATGCAGCCTGTCAGTGTTTCAGGATTACATTCCACCTGCCATTTCTCTATCGATCTATCCACCTCACTAGTATTGTTCTGTAGGCGAAGATCTGTTACTCACTATGAACAATGCCATGATCTGCCTGTCATCTGCTACTCAGACCCTGCATGCAGACTGTGAATGTGTACCACAAACTAGAAATAGTGTGATCACTCGAGTTGAGTATGATTTTCTCCGAGGCGATTGTCTACTGGTGGGTCCTCTAGTAGCTGTGGAGGCCAGTCTGGGATCGACATGTTCTGGTGCTGTGTGGGCAAGTGTAAGTGTGGCTGTGGTTAGTGCTTGGATTGTTTAATTGTTCAGTCGCTCCTCTTGCAACTGCCACTTATTTTCTGGAGCACAGTAGAGGTGTTTAACAGCAACAATGCTCTGCCTCCAATTGCCATGCCAATTCCAGTCCCAATTTTGCAGCGAGTCCTCTCTCTCTCTCACTGACCTTCACTTTGGGACCAGTTTTCCACATGGGATGCACAGGTAGTTGATGACTGTTGTATATCAGCCTCCCCAGTGACACAACTATTGTTGTCAGAATCTCAGCTGCTGACAAGCAGGAGTACAGCAGTGAGACTCATCAGCTGGTTGAGTGGTGTCACAACAATAACTTTGCACTCAGTGACAGCAAGACCAAGAGACTGATTGTGCACTTCATGATTGGGAAGTTGAGGGGACTCATGCCAGTCCCCACTGAATGGTCAGTAGTACAACATCTCTGAAGATCTACCCTGGGCCTAACATATTGATGTAATTACAAGGAGGACATGCCAGCAGAGAGTTAAAGGAGATTTGGTATTTCAAATGTACGGTGGATAGCATTCTAAATGGTTACATCACCATCTGGTGTGGGGGCACTAAAGCCAGGATTGGAAAAAGATGTAGAGGGTAGAAAACTCACCAGGTGTATGATGAGCATGGGCCTCCCCACCATCGAAGGCACTGGAAAAATTCAATGCCTGAGTGAAGCAAGTGGGAATTTGTCATGAACCGCCCGGAAGTGGCCTGGCCAGATCAGTTCTCCAGTATCTTGTTGTAGTGGCTCTGGATTTCCAGCCACTGCAGAATCTCAGGCGCTGATAATAAATCTGATTCTGAATCTAATGCTCACAGCTCTCGTCAACACACCCAGTCATTTCAAAAAAGAAAATCAGATAAAAAATCTGTAATGAATCACCACTGACTATCGCTGATACTCCCCAGAACAAATGCCATTGACAATCATCGATCCCTCACTGACTATCCCTCATCCCTCACTGACTAACCCTCATTGTCCCTCACTGACTATTCCTTGTCCCTCACTGACAATCTCTCATCGTCCCTCACTGACTATCCCTCATCGTCCCTCACTGACAATCTCTCATCGTCCCTCACTGACTAACCCTCATTGTCCCTCACTGACTATTCCTTGTCCCTCACTGACTATCCCTCATCGTCCCTCACTGACAATCTCTCATCGTCCCTCACTGACTATCCTCATCCTCTCCATTTACAGATGAATCTGTTTACTCAGAGTGTTGCCCAGTTTTATTTGCCAGTTTTTACAAGATTGACAGCTCAGATTTGAAACTGTAAGCCTTCTCTCTTGCTCTGGTAGCTCACTTCAAACAAATGCTATCAATGCTCTCGCCAGAGTTCAAACACTTAAAATATTCTTTAAATCACCGATTTAGCTGATGGTTTCTGAATCAGCTGTTCCTGTCGTTCGGGCAGATGGGGCTCGTCAGCTCTGTTTGGCAGCTCATCTAGGAGCAGAAACTCTCTGATCTCAGTGTCCGCTGCCTCGCAACTATACCCACTCATGGGGAAAGGTTAGGAGTTAACCCCAGGGAAAACTCCAGAGTGGAGTGCCTAAGTCAGGCTGTTGAGTTCAATCTGACTGGTAACTTCTGCGATGCCGCTGATGCCAAACTATATCGGTCTCTGCCGTTCCTTTGGGTTCATCAGCTGCCTGGGCAACTGCTCGGTCTCCGTATCTAACCACGCTGCCTTGAGCAGCCGGCTCTGACACAACAACCATGGCGGGCCCGAGAGGCTCTGACACAATGACCATGGCGGGCCCGAGAGGCTCTGACACAACGACCATGGCGGGCCCGAGAGGCTCTGACACAACAACCATGGCGGGCCCGAGAGGCTCTGACACAATGACCATGGCGGGCCCGAGAGGCTCTGACACAACGACCATGGCGGGCCCGAGAGGCTCTGACACAACGACCATGGCGGGCCCGAGAGGCTCTGACACAACAACCATGGCGGGCCTGAGAGGCTCTGACACAACAACCATGGCGGGCCCGAGAGGGCCCCACTTTTTCATGTCAGTTGGTGCTGAGGAACTTTCTGTATCTCAGAGAGAGAGGGAGAGAGAGAGAGAGAGAGAGAGAGAGAGAGAGAGAGAGAGAGAGAGAGAGAGAGAGAGAGAGATATCCGTGCCACTGAGATTCTCCATCATTGCCACACATTCTGACCATAAGCAGAAGGTTTATCCATCCACAGCAAATGGAAAAACGCTGAATTCTCTCTGTATTTTCTACTGAAGTGTCTGCCTGTGAATTCCAGTCACTCCGATTAGTAAATCTCTCCAGGAAAGCACTTATGCATCCGGTATCATTAAGGCATCTGTCTTGTTCTGCGAGGCTCAGCATTCCTGGTTTCTGAGCCCGGCCTGTTGGCTCATCACTGGACAGTGATTTCCTTTGACTGATTGATTTATCAGTCTGCTCAGGAAAACAACAGCCTTTACGCAAACCAGTTCTCCCGCATTCTGTGTCTGATAATATGGGTGTCTCATTCTGTGTATAATAATATGGGGTGTCTCATTCTGTGCATGATACGGGGTGTCTCATTCTGTGTATGATACGTGTGTCTCATTCTGTGTATGATATGGGGTGTCTCATTCTGTGTATGATATGGGGTGTCTCATTCTGTGTATGATACGTGTGTCTCATTCTGTGTATGATACAGGGTGTCTCATTCTGTGTATGATACGTGTGTCTCATTCTGTGTATGATACGGGGTGTCTCATTCTGTGTATGATACGTGTGTCTCATTCTGTGTATGATACGGGGTGTCTCATTCTGTGTATGATATGTGTGTCTCATTCTGTGTATGATATGGGTGTCTCATTCTGTGCATGATACGGGGTGTCTCATTCTGTGTATGATATGGGTGTCTCATTCTGTGTATGATACAGGGTGTCTCATTCTGTGTATGATATGGGTGTCTCATTCTGTGCATGATACGGGGTGTCTCATTCTGTGTATGATACGGGGTGTCTCATTCTGTGTATGATATGGGGTGTCTCATTCTGTGTATGATATGGGGTGTCTCATTCTGTGTATGATATGTGTGTCTCATTCTGTGTATGATATGGGTGTCTCATTCTGTGCATGATACGGGGTGTCTCATTCTGTGTATGATATGGGGTGTCTCATTCTGTGTATGATATGTGTGTCTCATTCTGTGTATGATACGGGGTGTCTCATTCTGTGTATGATATGGGTGTCTCATGCTGTGTATGATATGTGTGTCTCTTTCTGTGTATGATACAGGGTGTCTCATTCTGTGTATGATATGTGTGTCTCATTCTGTGTATGATACGGGGTGTCTCATTCTGTGTATGATATGTGTGTCTCATTCTGTGTATGATATGGGGTGTCTCATTCTGTGTATGATATGGGTGTCTCATTCTGTGTATGATACAGGGTGTCTCATTCTGTGTATGATGCGGGGTGTCTCATTCTGTGTATGATATGGGGTGTCTCATTCTGTGTATGATACAGGGTGTCTCATTCTGTGTATGATATGGGTGTCTCATTCTGTGTATGATATGGGGTGTCTCATTCTGTGTATGATACGGGGTGTCTCATTCTGTGTATGATATGGGGTGTCTCATTCTGTGTATGATATGGGTGTCTCATTCTGTGTATGATACGGGGTGTCTCATTCTGTGTATGATATGGGGTGTCTCATTCTGTGTATGATACGGGGTGTCTCATTCTGTGTATGATATGGGGTGTCTCATTCTGTGCATGATACGGGGTGTCTCATTCTGTGTATGATATGGGGTGTCTCATTCTGTGTATGATATGGGGTGTCTCATTCTGTGTATGATACGGGGTGTCTCATGCTGTGTATGATATGGGTGTCTCAGTAGCCCAACAGTTAGTGCAATGCTTTTACCCATTGGGACATCAGAGTTCAAAATTGAAATTTGCGTACAAACAAAAGTTTTGTATGTTTCTTCCTGTGTGCAAGTGGATTTCGTCCAGGTGCTATGGTTTCCTCCCAAGTCCAAAGGCGTACCGGTTAGTAGGTTAAAGGTCAGTGTAAATTTTCTTATGATGAAGTTGTGGTTTAATCGGGGGATTGCTGTGTGGTTTGGCTCGTTGGGTTGGAAGATCCTGTTCCATACTGTGTCTCTAAGAAAGTAAGTAAATAAATAAATATTATTTACATGTTTCACATGAGTAGAGACCCCGAGTTTACTGGGAATCTGAGGATGCATCATGATGTGTTTACCGTAAGTTCAGGCGGGAGAACTGCCAGGATTACTGCGAATCTGGGAATGGATCCCTACCGTGATTACCTGGAAAATGTGTTATGATCCCTGACATGTTTACTGAAAATCCAGGGAACTGATCCCTGCCATATTTACCATGAATCCGATGCCTGATCCATGCCATGTGTACCAGGAATCTGGGAGGCCGATTCCTGCCAGAATTACCAGGAATGGATCCCTGCTGAAATGACTGGGATTCCGGGGGCCGATCCCTGCCAGGGTTGCAAGAAGATGGTGCCAGTGAACAATGCTACCAAAGGTGAGATCACAAAGCTACTCCTTTCACTTCTTTTACAATTATTTAATTTCAGACAGGGCTGTGCTACTGTTCGAGCCTGTTATCCATACTCTGGTGATGTATTTTCAGGCTGATCAGGTGATCTGGTGCTTTGTTCTCTCTGAGAGTGTTCCAGGAGGCTCTCAGCAAAGCATGTGGTGTGGATGCCAGGCAGCCTGGAGACAGGGTGTGGGCCCGTAATGCAAGTGAATAGCAGCCTCTACCAGCTCTCTTTTGCTGCTGTTGGAGGAGGGCGTCTTTCTCATCCTCTTGCTCGCTGCCCCCAAAGGAATGTTTTAGCGTTGAGTGTCCCTTTCAATGCTGTCGGAGGATGGTATCATAGCAAAGTTTTATTGATGTGGTTTGGGGATTGTGGACTCTAATTCATGTTTATGATGTGTCCTAGTTTCTGGTCGCTCCCTTTATTTGGGTGAATTTTGAATCAGGGAGGCATGCAGATAATGAATATTGAGCTGAACTGAAATTTGCCGTTTGATTTTGTCATAGGGTACTAGAGGACTATGGCACAGAAACTGGCCTTTCTGCCCATCTAGTCCATGCTGAAACTATTTAAATAGCCTAATCCCATTTGTCAGTGGAATGGGAACTGGAATGAAGGCACTTAGGATAGGACAGATGGTGTATCAGTGCATTAGGGATGAGAAATCACAAACGGCAGCAAATACAGTACTCAAGGTGTTATATCCCAATGTGCAGAGTACAAGAAATAAGGTGGATGATCTTGTTGCACTATTACAGATTGTCGGATATGATGTTTTGGCCATCACCGAATTGTAGCTGAAGGATGGTTGCAGTTGGGAGCTGAATGTCTAAGGTTACACTTTGTATCAGAGGGATAGGATGGTCGGCAGAGGGGGTGGTGTGGCTCTGCTGATAATGAGCGGCATCAAATTAGTAGAAAGATGGCATCAAATCAGTGACATAGGCTTGGAAGATGTTGAGTCCCTGTGGGTTGAGTTAAGAATCTGCAAGGATAAAAGGGCCATGATGGCCATTATATACAGGCCTCCCAACAGTTATGGCAGTCATGGGAGATTATAACATGCAGGTCGATCAGGAAAATCAGGTTGGAAATAGATCTCAAGAGAGAGTTTGTTGAATGCCGACAAGTTGGATTTTTAGAGCAGCTTGTTGTTGAGCCTACTAGGGGACCAGCAACACTGGATTACACTATATAATGTAATGAACTGGAGGCAATTAGGGAGCTTAAGGTAAAGGGACCCTTAGGAGTCAGTCATCGCAATATGATTAAGTTCAACTTGAAATTTGATAGGGAGAAAGTGAAGTCAGATGTAGCAATATTTCAGTGGAGTAAAGGAAATTACAGTGGTACGAGAGAGGAGTTGGACAAAGTAAGTTGGAAGGAGCTGCTGGCAGTGATGTCAGCATCAGAGCAGCAATGGTGTGAGTTTCTGGGAAAAATAGGGAAGGTGCAGGACAGATATATTCCAAAAATGAAGAAATACTCAAATGGCAAAATAGTACAGCCATGGCTGACAAGGGAAGTCAAAGCAAAAGTAAAAACAAAAGAGAAGGCATACAACAAAGCAAAAATTAGCAGAAATACAGAGAATTGGGAAAGTTTTAAAAACCTACAGAGAGTAACTAAAAGAACCATTAGAAAGGAAAGGATGAAATATGAAAGCAAGCTAGCAAACAATATCAATGTGGATAGTAAAAGCTTTTTCAAGTATATAAAAAATAAAAGAGATGAGAGTGGATATAAGACCACTAGAAAATGAGGCCAGAGAAACAATAACAGGGGACAAGGAGAAGGCAAATGAACAAAGCGAGTATTTTACATCAGTCTTCATTATGGAAGACACTAGCAGTGTGCCAGATGTTGTGCATGAAGGAAGAGAAGTGGGTGCAGTTACTATTACAAGGGAGAAGGAGCTCAAAAAGCTGAAAGACCTAAAGGTACATAAGGTTCTGAAAGAAGTAACAAGAGAGACTGTGGAGGCATTAACAATGATCTTTCAAAAATCATTGGACTCTGGCATGATACCAGAGGACTGGAAAATTGCAAATGGCAGTCGGCTCTTTAAGAAAAGAGAAAGGCAGAAGAAAGGAAATTATTGACCAGTTAGCCTGATCTCACTGGTTGGGAAGATGTTAGATTCAATTGTTAAGGATAAGGTGATGGAGCACTTGGTGACACAGGACAATATAGGATGAAGTCAGCATGGTTTCCTTCAGGTAAAATCTTGCCTGAGGAAAATGTTGGAATTCTTTGGGGAGATTACAAGTAGGATAGATAAAGGGGATGTAGTGGATGTTGTATATCTGGACGTTTAAAAGGCAACTGTACCACACATGAGTCTGCTTACAAAAGTTCGACGGAGCTTTCATTGTGTGCTGCGTCTACGAGGCTGAGTCGGGCGGTGCTGTGGAAGTCCATAGCGGGGGTATTCCTTTCTGCTGCCTGCGTTGGATAACGAGTCTATCGGGACTCTGAGGACTTGTGGAAACTGTGTGGTGGTTTCTTTCGAACTTATAGTCTTTTAACATCTTTAGACTATTTTTACTGTGCCCATGGTATGTTTTTTTAATCAATTATGCTATTGTTTGCGCTGTTGTAACTATATGTTGTAACTATGTGGTTTTGTGCAGGTCTTGTAGCTTTAGTTTTTGGTCTTGTTTTATCTGGTGGGTTTGGAGCTCCTTTCCAAGACCTGGTGGGTTTGGAATGTGCTAAGATGGTAGCGTGATATTAATACGCAGCAGCCTCTCCGGACTCTGGATTGGGGATTGCCAAATGTTATGTGGATTTTCTGGTGTAGTCTGTTTTGTCATATGCTTTTGTGATATCATTCTGGAGGAACGTTGTCTCATTTTTTAACTGCATTGCATTTGTGGTTTTTAAATGATAATAAACTGAAACTGAACTGAACTGAAAATTAAAAGCCCCTGGTTTTACTGGCATGGTTAGAGCATTGGCTGATTGGTAGGAGGCAGAGTGGAAATAAAAGGATCCTTTTCTGGTTGGCTGCCAGTGACTAGTGGTGTTCTGCAGGGGTTGGTGTTGGAACTGCTTCTTTTTATGCTGTATATAAAAGATTTAGATGATGGAATAGATGGCGTTGTTGCCAAGTTTACAGATGATATGAAGATTGGTAGGGGATGGGGGAAACAGGAAGGCTACAGAAGGATTTAGACAGATTGGGAGAATGGGCAAGGAAGTGGCAAATGAAATACAATGTTGGAAAATACATGGTCATGCACTTTGGTCATAGAAATAAGTGTGCAGTCTATTTTCTAAATGGGAGAAAATCCAAAAATCTGAGATGCAAAGGGACTTGGGAGTCCTTGTGCAGAACACCCTAAAGGCTAATTTGCAGGTGTAGTCAGTGGTGAGGAAGGCAAATGCAATGTTAGCGTTCATTTCAAAGAATACAAGAGCAGGGATGCGATGCTGAGGCTTTAGAAGGCACTGGTGAGGCCTCACCTTGAGTATTGTGAACAGTTTTGGATTCCTCATTTAAGAAAAGATGTGCTGGCATTGGAAACGGCGCAGAGGAATTTCACAAGGGTGATTCTGGGAATTAAAGAATTGAATTGAATTGACTTTACATTCTTCACATACATGAGGAGTAAAAATCTTTATGTTACATCTCTAAATGTGCAATGTGAAATCAGAAAAATTTATAATAATTTATAATAAATAGCACAGTCCATGCACTCAAATCAGCGTGAGTTAATCAGTCTGATGGCCTCTAGTGGAAGAAGCTGTTTCGGAGCCTGATGGTCCTGGCTTTTATGCTGCGGTACTGTTTCCCAGATGGTTGCAACTGGAATAGATTGTGGTTGGAGTGACTCGTGTCCCCAATGATCCTTCAGGCCCGTTTCTCACATCTGCCTTTGTAATTGTCCTGAGTCATGGGAGGTTCATAACTACAGACGCCCTGGGCTGTCTGCACCACTCTGTGCAGAGTCCTGCGATTGAGGGAGGTACAGTTTCCATACCAGACAGTAATGCAGCCAGTCAGGATGCTCTCAATTGTGCCCCTGCAGAAAGTTCTTAAGATTTGGGTGCCCCTCCCAAAATTCCTCAACCATCTGAGGTAAAAGAGGCGCTGTTGTGCCTTTTTCACCACACAGCCACATGAGGTCCTGGGTGTTGTGGATGCCAAGGAACTTAAAGCTGTTACCCTCTCAACCCCTGATCCATTGATGTCAATAGGGGTTAGCCCGTCTCCATTCCACCCGTAATCCACAATGGCTCCTTTGTTTTTGCAACATTGAGGGAGAGGCTGTTTTCTTGACACCACTGTGTCAGGGTGATGACTTCTTCTCTATAGGCCTCCTCGTTATTGTTTGAGATAAGGCCAATCAATGTAGTGTTACCAGCAAATTTAATTAGCAGATTGGAGCTGTGGGTGGCGACACAGTCAGGGATATACAGGGAGTTAAGGAGTGGACTTTGTACATAGCCCTGAGGGGCTCCTGTGTTGAGAGTCAGAGGGTGGAGGTGAGGGAGCCCACTCTTACCTTCTACCGGAGATCTGACAGGAATGCCAGGATCCAGCTGCACAAAGCAGGGTGAAGGCCGAGGTCTCTGAGCTTCTTGTCGAGACTGGATGGAATTGTGGTGTTGAGTGCTAAGCATTCTTCTTCTCCAGATGTGTAAGGTCAGTATGTAAAGCATTGGCTATTGTGTCATCTGTCAATCAGTTGTGTTGGTAGGTGAATTGTAGGCAATGTTCCCTCTAATATTTAGTAGTCAGTATGCACAAAAATCTTCTCTTCTGCAAATTTTTTTTCCTGTGACAGAAGTATGTGTGCACTGAATGCACACATGGCACAGTTTATGTAGGTTTACAAAATATTTGACATAAAACTGCACAAAATAACAACAAAATAACATACATATTTAAGTCACTCAGTTATTTTTTCTCTCTCCTGTCTTTGGCATTTATCCATTCTTTGTAAACTCTATCTAGACTAATAGAACTTCCATCCAATTGATAGCTTTTGATTCTTATTAACATATCCAAATGACATTCACCTAAACGGTTTCTCAGCTTGTATTTGAGTTGATTCATTAGGCTAAAACCTCACTCACAGTCTGCATTAGAAGCAAGAAAGGTTCCCCCAGTGTCTGTCAACTGTGCAAGGTTGCAAAAAGTTTCTACTATTTTATTAAGTCAATCAACTTTAAACAAATTTGCAGTTCTTTTGCACTTCACGCCCTTTGCTTCTTTTGAATTCAACTTAGTGAATCAATCTTTTTTCAATAAAAACTTAGTAAGCTATCTACAGTATTTGAAACAGATCTTTGTAAACATTGCGATATGAACACTGTCCGCCAAAGATGGCTGCCGCTGTGATGCAGCTGTACAAACCAGAAAGGGAAAGGTGAGAACATAGAATAGTACAGCACAGTACAGGCCCTTCGGCCCACAATGTTGTGCTGACCCTTAAACCCTGCCTCCCGTATATCCCCCACCTTAAATTCCTCCATATACCTGTCTAGTAGTCTCTTAAATTTCACTAGTGTATCTGCCTCCTCCACTGACTCAGGCAGTGTATTCCACGCACCAACCACTCTCTGAGTAAAAAACCTTCCTCTAATATCCCCCTTGAACTTTCCTCCCCTTACCTTAAAGCCATGTCCTCTTGTATTGAGCAGTGGTGCCCTGGGGAAGAGGCGCTGGCTGTCCACTCTGTCTATTCCTCTTAATATCTTGTACACCTCTATCATGTCTTCTCTCATCCTCCTCCTCGCCAAAGAGTAAAGCCCTGGCCCCCTTAATCTCTGATCATAATGCATCTCTAAACCAGCTAGTTTTCAAAGAACTGATCCTTATGGGACACCACTAGTCACAACCCTCCAATCCGAATGTGCTCCCTCCACCATGACCCTCTCTTTCTGTAGGCAAGCCAATTCTGAATCCACCTGGCCAAACTTCCCTGGATCCCATGCCTTCTGACTTTCTGAATAAGCCTACCATGTGGAACCTTGGCAAATGCCTTACTAAAATCCATGTAGATCACATCTACTACACTACCCTCATCTATATGCCTGGTCACCTCCTCAAAGAACTCTATCAGGCTTGTTAGACACGATCTGCCATTCACAAAGCCATGCTGACTCTCCCTGATCAGACCATGATTCTCTAAATGCCCATAGATCCTATCTCTAAGAATCTTTTCCAACAGCTTTCCCACCACAGACGTAAGGCTCACTGGTTTATAATTACCTGGACTATCCCTACTACCTTTTCTGAGGTGATGTAAATTAATTATGTGCATTATGGTATTTGAAAAATGGACTAACTAGTTAACAGAAACATTTAGCTAAAAGTTTATTTTCAATAAGTATAATTATTAATTACTACATTATTTTAGGTAACTAACCTTTTGTGCGCACATTAATTTCCTTTGTGTGCTGGTTGAAAAATGTGTGTGTGCACACACACGTGCACAGTTTAAAGGGAACACAGATTGTAGGGGGTCCAGTTTGGGTGGTAGCAAGCCGCAGATGTAATCCCGGACCAGCCTCTCAAAGTATTTGCTTATTATTGAGGTGAGTGTGACAGGACGCCAGTCATTCAGGTATGTTACCTTGGTCTTTTTTGGTACAGGGACAATGGTGGATAATTTGAAGCAGGAGGGCACTCTACACTGGGAGAAGGAGAGGTTAAAAATATCAGTAAACACACCTGCCAGTTGTGCTGCGACATCCTGAGTACTCACCCTGGGATATTGTCCAGTCCTGCAGCCTTGCGACTGTCCACTCGTTGGAAACATCTGCTACCTCAGCCTCAGAGATGACTAAGTTGTAGGTTGTAGCGGTGGCTTTCCTCGGAGGCTCAGAGTTAGCGACATCAAACTGAGTGTAAAAGCGATTGAGCTCATCCGGGAGAGAGACCACAATGTTGGCGGCACCACAACGTTTGGCTTTGAAGTCTGCGATGGTATGCAGCCCTTGCCACAAGTCACATGTGCTATTCGTTGTGAATCTTGACCCAATCTTCTCCATATATGGTTGTTTCGTAGCCTTGATGGCTTTGAGCAGATCATAGCTGCTTTTCTTGAGCTCCTGCTGTTGCCGGCGATGTAAACTCTATGTCGCGTGGTAAGTGCTGTTCACACGGAACTATTGATCCAGGGATTCTGGATCAATATGTTATCATATGAAGAATGTTTGATGGCTCTGGGTCTGTACTCGCTGGAATTTAGGAGGATCTCATTGAAACCTTTTCAATGTTGATAGGTCTAGACAGAGTAGATGTGGAAAGGATGTTTCCCATGATGGGGGAGTCTAGGACAAGAGGGCACAGCCTCAGGATAGAGGTGAGTCCATTTAAAACAGAGATGCGGGGAAATTTCTTTAGCCACAGGGTGTTTAGAAATTATTACCACAGGCAGCTTTGGAGGCCAGGTCATTGGGTATATTTAAGGCAGAGATTAATAGGTTCTTGATTGGAGATGGTGTCAAAGGTTACAGGAGAAAGATGGGGAATAGGGCTGAGGAGGGGGAGAAAAAGGATCAGCCATGATTGAATTGCAGACCAGACCTGATGTGCCAAGGTCTAATTCTGCTCCTATGTCTTATGGACCTGGACTGGGAACATAGCCCTCCAAACCCCTACTATCCATGTACCTATCCAAACTTCTCACATTTTGAATTCGAGCTAGCATGGACCACTTGTACTGGCAGCTCATTCCGCACTCTCACAACCCTCTGAGTGAAGACATTTTCCCTCCCGTTCCCTTTAAATTTCTCACCTTTGTCCCTCAACCCATGACCTCTGCTTGTAGTTCCACCCAGTCTCAGTGGAAAAAGCCTGCTTGCAGTTATCCTTCCTTTATCCTTCATATTCTGTATGCCTCTATCAAATCTCCCCTAATCATCTACATTCTAGTCCTAACCTATTCAATCTTTCCTTATAACTCCCAGCAACATCCTTGTAAATTTTCTCTGCACACTTTCAACCTTCTTTATATCTTTCCCGTAGGTAGGTGACCAAAACGGCACACAATATTCCAATGCCTCACCAATGTCTTATGCAACTTCAACATAACATCCTATCTCCTGTACTCAATACATTGGTTTATGAAAGCCAAATTACCAAAAGCTCTCTTTTCAAATCTATCTACATGTGATGCCACTTTCAACGAATTATGGACCTATATTCTTCGATTCTTTTGTTCTACCACATTACTAAGTGCCCTACCGTTCTCTGTGTAAGACCTACCCTGGCTGTTCCTGTGGAAATGCAAACTCCTCACACTTGTCTACATTAAGTTCCATCAGCCATTTATCCAGCTGAAGCAGATCCCTCTGCAAGCCATGATAGTCTTCCCCACTGTCCACTGTACCCCCAGTCTTGGTGTCCTTTGCAAAGTTATTGATTCAGTTAATCACATTATCATCCAGATTATTGATATAGAGGACAAACAACAATGGACCCAGCACTGATCTCTGCCACAGCTATCTACTACCACTCTCTGGCTTCTCCCACAAAGCCAGTGTCTAATCCAATTTACCACCTGTGGTGAACTACATATACCTGTCTGGACATGCCCCCTGCTGACTGCTCCTGTGGCTCCTCCCACAGACCCTGGTATAAAGGCGATTGAGGCCTGAGCCTGGCCCTCATTCTCCAGGATGTAGTATGGTGGTCAACTACTGCTTGTTCTTTCTTCCAGTCAATAAAAGCCGATATCTCGACTTCACGTCTCAGAGAGAGTTATTGATGGTGCATCACCACCTCATCCTGAATGCCAAACGACTGTACCTTTTTGATCAGTTTCCCATGTGGAACCTTGTCAAATAAGATCACAAAATACAAGAGCAGATCTAGGCCACTTGGCCTATTGAGTCTGCTCTGCCATTTTATCATGGCTACTTCATTTTCCCTCTCAGCCTCAATCTCCTGCCTTCCCCAAATATCCCTTCATTCCCTGACCAATCAACCCCTACCTTAAATATACGTAAAGACATGGCCACCACAGCTGCCTGTGGCAAAGAATCCCACAGATTCATCACTCACTGGCTAAAAAAATTCCTCCTGATCTCTGTACAAAAAGGACGCCCCTCTATTCTGATGCTGCATCCTCTATTCTTAGACTCTCCCACAATAGACAACAACCTCTCCGCACACACTCTATCAAGGCCCTTCACTATTCCATAGGTTTCAATGAGGTCACCGTCATTCTTCTAAAGTCCATGTAGATGACATACACTGCCTTGCTTTCATCCACTCTCCTGGTAACTTCCTCAAAAAACTCTATAAGATTGGTTAGACATGGCCTGCCTTTCACGAAGCCATGCCGACTATCCTCAATCAGTCAATGTTTATCCAAATAATTGTATATCCGATCCCTTAGAATATCTTCCAATAACTTTCCCATGACTGATGTTAAACTTGCCGGCCTATAATTGTTTAGAAACCTAGAAACATAGAAAACCTGCAGTACAATACAGGCCCTTTGGCCCACAATGCTGTGCTGAACATGTACTTACTTTAGAAATTACCTAGGGTTACCCATAGCCCTCTATTTTTCTAAGCTCCATGTACCTATCCAAAAGTCTCTTAAAAGACCCTATCGTATCTGCCTCCACCACCATTGCCGCAGCCCATTCCACGCACTCACCACTCTCTGCGTAAAAAACTTACCCCTGACATCTCCTCTGTACCTACTCCTCAGCACCTTAAAACTGTACCCTCTCATGTTAGCCATTTCAACCCCAGGAAAAAGCCTCTGATTATCCACACAATCAATGCCTCTCATCATCTTGTACGTCTCTATCAGGTCACTTCTCATCCATCGTCGCTCCAAGGAGAAAAGGCCAAGTTCACTTAACCTATTCTCATAAGGCATGCTCCCCAATCCAGGCAATGTCCTTTTAAATCTCCACTACACCCTTTCTATAGATTCCACATCCTTCCTGTAGTGAAGTGACCAAAACTGAGCACAGTATTCTAAGTGGGGTCTGACCAGGGTCCTATATAGCTGTTATGTTACATCCCGGTTTTTAACCGCAATCCCACAGTTGATGAAGCCCAATGCACTATATGTCTTCTTAACCACAGAGTCAACCTGTGTGGCAGCTTTGAGCATTCTATGGACTCGGACCCCAAGATCCCTCTGATCCTCCACACTGCCAAGAGTCTTACCATTAATACTATATTCTGCCATCATATTTGACCTACCAAAATGAACCACCTCACACTTATCTGGGTTAAACACCATCTGCCAATTCTCAGCCCAGTTTTTCATCCTATCAGTATCCTACTGTAATCTCTGACAGCCCTCCACACTATCCACAACACCCCCAACCTTTGTGTCATCTGCAAGTTTATTAACCCATCCCTTCACTTCCTCATCCAGGTCATTTATAAAAATCATGAAGAGAAGGGGTCCCAGAACAGATCCCTGAGGCACACCACTGGTGACTGACCTCCATGCAGAATATGACCCATCTCCAACCACTCTTTGCCTTCTGTGGGCAAGTCAGTTCTGGATCCACAATGCAATGTCCCCTTGGATCCCATGCCTCCTTACTTTCTCAATAAGCCTTGCATGGGGTACCTTATCAAATGCCTTGCTGAAATCCATTTACACTACATCTACTGCTTTACTTTGTTATAGCACAACTTCCAGCCAACCTCTGATTCGTAGTCATTTTGTTGTAGAACATTACAGCATTGAGACAGACCTTTCAGCCCATTTAGACCTTGCTGAACTAGTAATCTGCCTCGGGTCATCGACCTGCAACCAGAACGTAATCCTCCCATCCATGTACCTATCCAAATTTCTCTTAAGTGTTGAAATTGAACCCACATTCACCACTTCCACTGGCAGCTGGTTTGACACGCTTACCACTCTGAGTGAAGAAGTTTCCCATTAACATTTCACTTTTCACTGTTAACTTATGACCTTAACCTATTAACTTAAGTCTTAACCTAGTCAACTTTTCCCAATAACTCAGATCTTCAAGTCCCAACAACATCCTTGTAAATTTTCTCTGCACTCTTTCAATCTTACATCTTCCCTGTAGGTAGGTGACCAAAACACACACAGTTCTCCAAATTAGGCCTCACTAGTGGCTTATACAATTTCAACAGAACATTCCAACTTCCGTACTCAGTACTTCAATTTATGAAGGCTAACGTGCCAAAAGTTTTCTTTATAATCCTATCTACTTGTGACACCACTTTCAAGGAATTATAGATTTGTATTCCCAGATCCCTTTGCTCTACCACATTCCTTTGTGCCCTACTGCTCACCGTGTAAGGCCTACCATGGTTTGTCCTCCCAAAGTGCAACACCTCAAACCTGTCTGCATTAAGTTCTATCTGCCACTTTTCAGCCCATTTTCCCAGCCAGTCCAGATCCTGCTGAAAGCTTTGACAACCTTCCTTGCTGTCTACTACACTCCCAATCTTGGTGTCATCTGAAAATTTGCTGATTCATTTTATTAAGTTAGCCAGCTTGTTGAAATAGATGACCAACAACAAAGGATCCAGCACCAATCCCTACATTATGCCAATATTCATAAGCCTCCAACCATCGATGATTACTCCCTTGCTTCTCCCTTGAAGCCAATTTACTATTGGATTTTGAATGCCAAATGACTGAAACTTCTTGCCCAACCTTCCATATGGGACCTAGTCAAAGGCCTTGCTAAAGTCTATGTAGACGACATCCATTAGCTTTTCTTCATCAACATTACTGGTAACTTCCTTCAAAAAATCAATAAGATTGGTTAGACACAACTCACCACGAACAAAACAGTGTTGACTAATCAGGTCCTGTCCATCCAAATACTGAGAGATATGGTCCCTTAGGAAACACAGAAACATAGAAAACCTACAGCACAATACAGGTCCTTCAGCCCACAAAGCTGTGCTGAACATGTCCTTACCTGAGAAATTACCCAGAATTACACATAGGCCTCTATTTTGCTAAGCTCCATGTATCCATCCAGGAGTCTCTTAAAAGAACCTGTTGTATCCGCCTCCACCACCGTCATCAGCACCACTCTCTGTGTGAAAAACTTACCCCTGACATCTCCTCTGTCCCTACTTCCAAGTACCTTAAAACTGTGCCCTCTCGTGTTAGCCATTTCAGCCCTGGGAAAAAGCCTCTGATTATCCACACAATCAATGTCTCTCATCATCTTATACACCTCTATCGGGTCACCTCTCATCCTCCTTCGCTCCAAGGAGAAAAGGCCGAGTTCACTAAACCTATTCTCATAAGGCATGCTCCCCTATCCAGGCAATATCCTTGTAAATCTCCTCTGCACCCTTTCTATCGTTTCCACGTCCTTCCTGCAGTGAGGCAACCAGAATTGAGCATAGTACTCCAAGTGGGGTCTGACTAGGGTCCTATATAGCTGTAACATTACCTCTCAGCTCTTAAACTCAATCCCATGATTGATGAAGGCCAATACACCA
Organism: Hemitrygon akajei; assembly: GCF_048418815.1. NCBI lineage: Eukaryota > Metazoa > Chordata > Chondrichthyes > Myliobatiformes > Dasyatidae > Hemitrygon > Hemitrygon akajei. The sequence continues at coordinate 2,425,369 of NC_133135.1, read as the reverse complement.
TATGCCTTCTTAACCACAGAGTCAACCTGTGTGGCAGCTTTGAGCGTCCTATGGACTCGGAGCCCAAGATCCCTCTGATCCTCCACACTGCCAAGAGTCTTACCATTAATACTATATTCTGCCATCATATTCAAACCTACCGAAATTAACCACTTCACAATTATCTGGGTTGAACTCCATCTGCCACTTCTCAGCCCAGTTTTGCATCCTGTTAATGTCTGGCTGTAACCTCTGACAGCCCTCCACACTATCCACAACACCCCAACCTTTGTGTTATCAGCAAATTTACTAACCCATCCCTCTTCATCCAGGTCATTTATAAAAATTGCAAAGAGTAGGGGTCGCAGAACAGATCCCTGAGGCACACCACTGGTTACCGACCTCCATGCAGAATATGACCCGTCTACAACTACTCTTTGCATTCTGTGGGCAAGCCAGTTCTGGATCCACAAAGCAATGTCCCCTTGGATCCCATGCCTCCTTACTTTCTCATTAAGCCTTGCATGGGGCACCTTATCAAATGCCTTGCTAAAATCCATATACTGCACACTACATCTACTGCTCTTCCTTCATCAATGTGTTTAGTCACATCCTTAAAAAATTCAATCAGTCTTGTAAGGTATGACCTGCCTTTGACAAAGCCATGCTGACTGTTCCTAATCATATTATGCCTCTCCAAATGTTCATAAATCCTGCCTCTCAGGATCTTCTCCGTCAACTTTCCAACCACTGAAGTAAGACTCACTGGTCTATAATTTCCTGGGCTATCCTTACTCCCTTTCTTGAATAAGGGAACAACATCCACAACCCTCCAATCCTCCAGAACCTCTCCTGTCCTCATTGATGATGCAAAGATCATCGCCAGAGGCTCAGCAATCTCCTCCCTCACCTCCCACAGTAGCCTGGGGTACATTCTGTCCGGTCCCGGTGACTTATCCAACTTTATGCTTTCCAAAAGCTCCAGCACATTCTCTTCCTTAATACCTACATGCTCAAGCTTTTAAGTCCGCTGTAAGTCATCCCTACAATCGCCAAGATCCTTTTCTGTATTGAATACTGATGCAAAGTATTCATTAAGTACCTCTGCTATCTCCTCTAGTCCCATACACACTTTCCCACTGTCACACTTGATTGGTCCTACTCTCTCATGTCTTATCCTCTTGCTCTTCACATACTTGTAGAATGCCTTGGTGTTTTCTTTAACCCTGTCCGCCAAGGCCTTCTCATGACCCCTTCTGGCTCTCCTAATTTCATTCTTAAGCTCCTTCCTGCTAGCCTTATAATCTTCTGGATCTCTATCATTACCCAGTTTTTTGAACCTTTGTTAAGCTCTTCTTGTCTTCTTGACTAGATTTACAACAGACTTTGTACACCATGGTTCCTGTACCCTACCATCCTTTCCCTGTCTCATTGGAACGTATCTATACAGAACCCCATGCAAATATCCCCTGAACATTTGACACATTTCTTCTGTATGTTTTCCTGAGAACATCTGTATCCAATTTATGCTTCCAAGTACAGTACTGCCTGATAGCCTCACATTTCCCCTTAATCCAATTAAATATTTCCCTAACTCATCTGTTCCTATCCCTCTCCAATGCTATGGTAAAGGAGATGGAATTGTGATCACTATCTCCAAAATGCTCTCCCACTGAGAGATCTGACATCTGACTAGATTCATTTCCCAATACCAGATCAAGTACAACCTCTCCTCATATTGTGTCTAGAAACCTTCCTGAGCACACCTAACAAACTCTACCCCACCTAAACCCCTCTCTCTAGGGAGATGCCAATCAATATTTGGGAAATTAAAGTTCCCCACCACAACAACCCTGTATTATTACTCCTTTCCAGAATCTGTCTCCCTATTTGCTCCTCGATGTCCCTGTTACTATTGGGTGGTCTATAAAAAACACCCAGTAGAGTTATTGACCCCTTCTGATTCCTAACTTCCATCCACAGAGACTCAGTAGACAATCCCTCCATGACTTCCACCTTTTCTGCAGCCGTGACACTATCTCTGATCAGCAGTGCCGTGCCCTCTCCTCTTTTGCCCCCCTTCCTGTCCTTTCTTAAACATCTAAAACCTGGCACTTGAAGTAGCCATTCCTGCCCCTGCACCATCCAAGACTCTGTTATGGCCACAACATCATAGCTCCAGGTGCTGATCCACGCTCTAAGCTCATCCACTTTATTCATGATACTCCTCGCATTAAAAGAGACACATCTCAAACCATCGGACTAAGTGTGTCCCTTCTCTATCACCTGCCTATCCTCCCTTTCTCCAAGCTTTCTCTATTTGTGAGCCAATCTCCCTTTCCTTTGTCACTTCAGTTCGGTTCCCCCCTCCCCCCGCAATCCTAGTTTAAACTCTCCCTAATAGCCTTAGCAAACCTCCCCGCCAGGATATTGGTCCCCCTCAGATTCAAGTGCAACCCGCCCTTTTTGTACAGGTCACACCCACCCCAGAAGAGGTCCCAATGATCCAGAAATCTGAATCTCTGCCCCCTGCTCCAATCCGTCAGCCACACATTTATCCTCCACCTCACTCTATTCCTATACTCACTGTCACGTGGCACAGGCAGTAATCCCGAGATTACTACCTTTGAGATCCTGGTTCTCAACTTCCTTCCTAACTCCCTGTAGTCTGTTTTCAGGAACTCCTCCCTTTTTCTACCTATATCATTGGTACCAATATGTACCACAACCTCTGGCTGTACTCCTTCCCACTTCAAGATATCATGGACATGATCAGAAACATCCTGGACCCTGGCACCTGGGAGGCAAACTGCCATCCGCGTTTCTTTCCTGCGTCCACAGAATCGTCTGTCTGACCCCCTAACTACAGAGTTCCCTATCACTGCTGCCATCCTCTTCCTTTCTTTACCATTCTGAGCCACAGGGCCGGACTCTCTGCCAGAGATACTTCCCCCAGGTAGGCTGTTCACCCCAACAGTACTCAAACAGGAGTACTTATTGTTAAGAAGTACAGCCACTGGGGTACTCTCTAGCATGTGACTCTTGCCCTTCCCTCTCCTGACTGTTACCCTCTTATCTGTCTCCCGAGGCCCCTGAGTGACTACCTGCCTATAGCTCCTCTCTATCACCTGCTCACTCTCCCTGACCAGACAAAGGTCATCGAGCTGCATCTCCAGTTCCCTAACACAGTCCCTAAGGAGCTGCAGCTCGATGCACCTGGTGTAGATGTGGCCGTCCGGGATGCTGGAGTCTCCCGGACCTCCCACATCTGACACCGAGCACAGAAAACCGGCCTCACACACATACTTTCTGTCGGTATTCTACACAGATAATTTACCTTGTCTCGACCCATTAGCACCTAAGCTCCGTTGAGCCAAAGCCTTCCTACTCTGTCTCCCTCTACTCTGAAGCCCACTCCTCAGACGCTCGCTCTGTAAAGCTGTCTTCTTTTCAAACTCTTCCCGCTGTTCTCACTGGCTGACCTCCTCACGCTTGCACAGTCGTGCCCTGTTCAAACCGCTGAAGAAATAACCTTCCAATAATTTTCCCACTACTTTCAGGCCCACCTGCTTCAAATTTCCTGGTTTATTCTTAGTCCATCATTATCAATAAAGACCATTAGCTATCTTCCAATCCTCTGGCACCTCAGCCATTGCTATGGATATTTTAAATATCTCTGCCAGAGCCCAATATCTCTTCTACAGCCCAGTTTTTCAGATTTCTAGTTTTTATTGATTTTCATTTTTGTTAATTTTACAGATGATTAACTTTATGATTAGCAATGGTGTACAATTTGGATTTCTGAAACAAATTATTGATGTTGTATGTATATAGATAATATTTTCAGTATTACACATCACAAAGTATTTACTCATGATCCCAGGGTTGTTGAGAAGGTTCCTCAGTCTGGGTCACTCTGTTTCACTGGGGGTTTCAGTCTGGGTCAGTCTGGGTCACTCTGTTTCACTGGGGGTTTCAGTCTGGGTCAGTCTGGGTCAGTCTGGGTTAGTCTGGGTCACTCTGTTTCACTGGGGGTTTCAGTCTGGGTCAGTCTGGGTCAGTCTGGGTTAGTCTGGGTCACTCTGTTTCACTGGGGGTTTCAGTCTGGGTCAGTCTGGGTTAGTCTGGGTCACTCTGTTTCACTGGGGGTTTCAGTCTGGGTCAGTCTGGGTCACTCTGTTTCACTGGGGGTTTCAGTCTGGGTCAGTCTGGGTTAGTCTAGGTCACTCTGTTTCACTGGGGGTTTCAGTCTGGGTCAGTCTGGGTCAGTCTGGGTTAGTCTGGGTCACTCTGTTTCACTGGGGGTTTCAGTCTGGGTCAGTCTGGGTTAGTCTGGGTCACTCTGTTTCACTGGGGGTTTCAGTCTGGGTCAGTCTGGGTTAGTCTAGGTCACTCTGTTTCACTGGGGGTTTCAGTCTGGGTCAGTCTGGGTCACTGGGGGTTCCCATTATAATTCCATCTCCATGCAAGCTAAGGCCAGAGGGATTGTAACAAGGTTTAATATCACTGCCATATCTCATGAAATTGTTGTTTTGTGGCAGCAGTACATTGCAATACATAATAAAAATTGTAAATTACAATTAAAAATATAAAAATCTTAAGTAAGTAGTGTAAAAAGAGAGGGAAAGCAGTGGGGTGGTGTTCATGGGTTCATTGTCTGTTCAGAAATCTGACAGCAGAGGGGAAGAAGCTGTTCCTGGAAAATTGAGTGTGTGTCTTTAGGGTGTACCTCCTCCCTGATAGTAAGAATGAGATGAGGGCATTTCTGGGGCGAAAGGCAATTATAATAAGGAGATGGCAGCAAGTATTTTGTTTGAAGTTATGGAAAAAATCACAGCAAACTTTTCAGAAATAGTGGAGGATCACAGATGCACCATGCATGAAGAAGTCAAAGGAATTGTAATTAATGTTGGAGAAGCTAATGGGATTGAAAGTCAGTCTGTACCAGGACCTGATGGATAGAGGCTATCCACACATTCTGCACTAATATAGCATGCCAAAAATGCTCAGCAGAATAACGCAAGCAACAGCACCAGAAGCTCACCAGCACCTGTCCCTTCCCGAGGAGGCTGCGGAGAGCTGGACTCTGCACACCTATACTCACCTCACTCTACAGGTGCCCAGGAGAGAGCACCCCGACAAGCTGCAGGGTATGGAATCTGCACTGGGGCAGACAGGAAGAGTCTGTAACAGTTAGTCAGACTGCTCCACGCATCACCAGCATCAGCCTCGCCACCTCTGGAAAAGGACAATGACATCATGAGGGATGTCAACACTCTGCTCATCAGAGAGGAGGCTCTGTCGTTTCCTTACAGAGTCACATTGTGGACATAATGAATCAATGTACAGGAACTACGGGCCCAACAGACAGAGAGGGAGACAGAGGGGTAGAAGGTGAGGGAGAGGAGGTGGGAAAGGAGGGGAGAGGGAGGGGGAGAAGGGGAGATAGAGAGAGGGAGAGGAAGAGCAAGAGGGTAACAGAGGGAGGGAGAGGGAGAAGAGAGAGGGAGGGTAGAGGGCTCAGAGCGGGAGGAAGTGGATGAGATGGAAGGGGAGAGGGAGAGGAAAGGGACTGGAGAGAGGGGGAAGGGAAAATAAGGGACATGGGAGAAAGAAAGGGCGGTGGAAAAGGAGATGCAGAGTGGAGGGGGAGAAAAAGAGGATGGAATGGGAGAGGCAAGGGGAGAAACAGAGGGAGAGAGAGGGTGGGAGAGGGAGGAGTTGGAGGGGGGTAGAGAGGGGAGGAGAGGAGGAGAGTGGGGCAGAGGAAGAGGGAGGGGGAGTGGAGACAGGGTGGGAGGGAGAGTGTGGTGAACTAGATATACCTGTCTGACTGCTCCTGTGGCTCCTCCCACAGACCCTGCTGACTACTCCTGTGGCTCCTCCCACAGACCCCTGTATAAAGGCGACTGTGGGCTGCTGCTCTCCCTCATTTTCCCCAGGATGTAGTGCTGTTTATTCTTCCAGTCAATAAAAGCCGATATCTCACTTCCTAAGTCTCAGCGTGAGTTATTGATGGTGCATCAGAGAGAGAGGGTGGGAGAGGAAGAAAGAGTGAGAGGGGGAGAGGGAAAAGAAGGGACAGGAGAGAAAGAAAGGGAAGCGGAGGAGAAAAAGGGTGGAAAGGGAGAAGGAGGAGGAGAAAAAAGGGAGAGAGATGCAGGGGAACGGGAGAGAGGGAGATGGAGAGGGGCTGTGGATAGAAAGAGGAAAGGGAGAGGGGAGAGAAAGGGAAGGGAGAGAGAAAGGAGAGGGAGGAAAAGTGAGGGAGAGAGAGAGAGAGGGAAGTGGAGAGGGACAGGGTGGGAGAGGAAGAGAGGGAGGGCAGGGGTAGAAAAAGGAGCAAAGAGGGAGTGGGTCAGAAAGGAGAGGTAAGGGAAGGGTAGAGAGGGTGGGGACGGGGAAATGAAGGGTGAGAAGGAGAGGGTGAAGGGGTAGGAGTTGGAAGAGGGGAATGAGGGGGAGGGGAGTGGGCGAGAGGTGAGAGTGGGAGAGGGAGATGCAGGGAGAAAGAGAAGGGGGGAGAAAAAGAAGGAACTGAAAGGGAGAATGTGATGCAGGGAAAGAGGTGAAGGGAGAGGGAGAGGGAGTGAGGGTGGGAGAGTGGGGAGCAAATGGACCAAAATGTGAGCTCCAACATTGCGCATCAGACTGTTTCATTAAAATGGGCCCTTTTTCTTTTTAATTTCTTCACTAACCCTGTAGTCAGATCTGGGATCAGAATCAGAATCGTTTATTATCACCGGCATGTGATGTGAAATTTGATAACTTAGCAGCAGCACTTCAATGCAATACATAAACTAGCAGAGAAAATAATAATAAATAAGATAAAAATAATAATAATAAATGGACAAGTAAATCAATAGATTAAAAAACGTGCAAAAAAAGAAATACTGTATATTAAGAAAAAAGTGAGGTAGTGTCCAAAGATTCAATGTCCATTTAGGAATTGGTTGGCAGAGCGGAAGAAGCTGTTCACTGAGTGTGTGCCTTCAGGCTTCTGTATCTCCTACCTGATGGTAACAGTGAGAAAAGGGAATGCCCTGGGTGCTGGAGGTCCTTAATAATGGACGCTGCCTTTCTGAGACACTGCTCCCTGAAGATGTCCTGGGTACTTTGTATGCTAGTACCCAAGATGGAGCTGACTAAATTTACAACCTTCTGCAGCTTCTTTTGGTCCTGTGCAATAGCCCCCCCCCCCCCAATACCAGACAGTGATGCCACCTGTCAGAATGCTCTCCATGGTAGAACTATAGAAGTTTTTGAGTGTATTTGTTGTCATACCAAATCTCTTCAAACTCCTAATAAAGTATAGCCACTGTCTTGCTTTCTTTATAACTGCATTGATATGTTGGGACCAGGTTAGATCCTCAGAGATCTTGACACCCAGGAACTTAAAACTGCTCACTCTCTCCTTTTCTGATCCCTCTGTGAGGATTGGTATATGTTCCTTTGTCTTACCCCTCCTGAAGTCCACAATCAGCTCTTAAATCTTACTGACGTTGAGGCCCAGGTTGTTGCTGTAACACCATTCCACTAGTTGGCATGTTTCACTCCTGTACGTCCTCTCGTCACCATCTGAGATTCTACCAACAATGGTTGAATGGTAGATTTATAAAGTTCAATCGTTTAATTGCATATGGTGTACTGTCTGATATTTTGCAATTTGGATTTGTAACTGGGCAACACATCACGCAGTATCCACACAAACGAGATTTCTCAGTTTGTCTGGGCCAGAGGCTGTCTTACCCTAGACAAACATATGCTGGCCAAACCTCAGCGTTACAATTGTGGAGGTATCGTTCCAGGATTGATTCCATTGAATGCTGTGCCCTGAGCATTGAACCAGTGGGTAGTGTGTTTAAATCTGTGCCATTATGGATACTGGCGGGGTGGAGTGCTGCTGTGCCTCCATGGGATTACCTGTCACTAATGTGTGCCTGTTGAGTGGGGTGGATATTCGTACCTCGGATGAATTGTTAATTCAGTTTTTTAGTATGGTTAAAGCTATTGGCAAAGTTGGGGTTGCAGCGTGGATGTTTGATAAAATGGCAGGCTCAGACCTTGTTTTAGTTCAGACAAGCGCTGATGTAACAGTAGTGGAACTGCCTGCTTCTATTGGTGTTCCAGGTGAGGCAGGGCTGTGGCCTGTCCATACTGTGAGGGAGAGGGAGAAGGTAGCGGAGTGGGACGGGTCACAAGTCGAGCTTCCCGTAGCTGGGGGTGGAGACTTCAAAGACAGGATTCATTCCTTTCTGAGGAGTGAGGGGAAAGAGTGGTTGGATTTGGAAAGTTTAATTAGTTCCCGTCCCACAGTGAAGAGTGAGAGTTCTGAGTTGGCATCAGCCCTTACCTCTCTGGTGAATAAGTGGCCCAGTGCACAGGCAGAGGGTTCCTACCAGAAGCTAAGAATATTCTCTGGAATAACACCTACCCCCAAGGGGGAAGAGGGGTATGAGACTTGGGTGGAGCAGACCTCTCAGTTGTTAAATGAGTGGCAGTGCTCTGATGACGTAAAGAGACAGAGATTGGTTGAAAGTTTGAGGGGGTTGGCTGCTGACGTGGTGAGAGCTATGAAAACACAGCAATCCCGAGCCAACACTGCCGACTATCTGGGTGCATTGGAGAGCACTTCTGGTACGACGGGGACCCGCCTGGAGCTCATGGCGGGGTTTCAGAACATATGTCAAGAGAAGAGGGAGAAACTTTCTGCTTACATTTTTCAGCTAGAGAGGGAGCTAAATTGTTTGCGGAGCCAGGGGGTCTTTCAGGCAGCTGAGGTGGATAAGTTAAGGATGGACCAGACAGCGAAGGGCGCCCAGTCCCAGGACATGATTGCTTGGGGTCGCCGACAGTCCCGTAAGACACACCCCCTCCCTCCTTTGTTGAGCTGATTAGAGAGGTACGGGAGGAGGAGAACGCGTCGGAGACGCGGGAGGGCTCTGTCAGCAGGGTACAGTCCTCAGTAGTAGCCCCTTGTCCTGAAGTGACCACAACTAGCTGAACCCGGGGAATGGTAAAGGAGACTGTGGCAGAGCTGAGAACTGAGATGTCCCGGGTGTTAACAGCGGGTGTGGACCCCCATTATGAAAGGATGGGTAGAGACAGACCCCCTAAGGGGTCAGACTACGCAGAGGGCTGCGGGTGGCCAGGGTTCCATGAGAAAGGAGGGGCAGGATCAAGTGGTGCATCAATTGGGGGCTTCTGATGATGCCATTCCCCAAGTTTACTGTAACGTGACTGTTCTAAAGACAAATTAGCTGCTGGAATTGAGTTTCGGGGAAGTGGCAGCTGCTCAGTGAAATGATCCAGGCTTCGGTACCATTTGGTCAGCGGTTAAAAAGGGAGACATGGCTCAGGCAGAGAAGACGAAACATGCGGTGCTGCCTCGTTGGAGTTGAGGAACCAGATCCTACACCGGGTCACATCACCTCTGGACCCAATTGGGTTTCTTTACTAACCCAATAGTCAGATTAAGATTTATAAAGTTCAGTCGTTTAATTGCATATGGTGTACTCTCTGATATTTTGCGGTGTGGATTTGTAATGGGGTGACACCACGCAGCATCCACACAAATGAGATTTCTCAGTCTGGCCGGGCCAGAGGCTGCCTTCCCCTAGACAAGTGTATTCTGGCTGTACCTGAGGGTTAAGTACAACATCCACTGCATCCCCTTTATCTATCTGGCTTGTAATCTCCTCAAAGAATTCTAACAGGTTTGTCAGGCAAGATATTCCTTTAAGGAAACTATGCTGACTTTGACCTATCTTGTCCTGTGTCACCAAGTACTCCATCACCTCATCCTTAACAATTGACTCTAACATCTTCCCAACCACTGAGGTCAGGCTAACTGGTCTATAATTTCCTTTCTGCTGCCTTCCTCCTTTCTTAAAGAGTGGAGTGACATTTGCAATTTTCCGGTCCTCTGGTAGCATGCTGGAGTCCAATGATTCTTCAAAGATCATTACTCAAGCCTCTACAATCTCTATTGCTACCTTTCTCAGAACCCTAGGGTGCAGTTCATCTCGTCCGGGCTACTTGTGTACCTTTAGGTCTCTCAGTTTTTTGAGCACCTTCTCCCTTGTAAACTTAATTGCATTCATTTCTCTTCCCTCCCACCCGTCAACATCTGGCACACCACCAGTGTCTTCCACAGTGAAATCTGATGCAAGATATTCATTTAGTTCATCTGCCATCTCCTTGTCCCCCATTATTATTTCTCCAGCCTCGTTTTCTAGTGGTCCTATAGCCACTCTCCACTCTATTTTTTTTAATATAATTGCAAATGCTTTTTCTATCCATCTTGATAATAATGGCTAGCATGCTTTTATATTTCATCTTTTCCCTCTTAATAATTCTTTTAGTTGCTTTCTGTAGGTTTTAAAAGCTTCCCAATTCTCTAACTTCCTGCTAATTGTCGTTTTGTTGTATGCCCTCCCTTTTGCTTTTACATTAGCTTTGACTTCCTTTGTCAGCCACGGTTGTACTGTTTTGCCATTTGAGTATTTCTTTGTTTTTGGAATACATCTACCTTGCTCCTTCCTCATTTTCCCCAGAAACTCATGCTGTTTCTGTTCTGCTGTCATTCATGCTAACATCTCCTTCAAATTTACTTTGGCCAACTTCTCTCTCATAGCACTGTAATTTCCCTTACTCCACTGAAGTACTGCTATGTTAGAATTTACTTTCTCCCTCAAATTACAAGTTGAACCATCATAATGTGATCACTGGCTCCCAAGGGTTCCTTTACCTTAAGCTCCCTAATCACCTCTGGTTCATTACATAACATCCAATCCAGTGTAGCTGATCCCCTAGTAAGTTCAATGACAAACTGCTCTAAAAAACCATCTCATAGACATTGAACAAACTCACTCTCTTGAGATCCATTACCAACCTAATTTTCCCAATCGACCTGCATGTTAAAATCTCACATGACTATCAAAATATTTCCCTTTTGACACACCTTTTCTGTTTCCCAGTGTAATCTGCAGTCCACATCCCAGCTATTGTTGGGAGGCCTGTACATAACTGTCATCAGGGTCCTTTTACCCTTGCAGTTTCTTAACTCAACCCACAAGGTTCAACATCTTCTAATCTTATGTCACATCTTTCTAATGATTTAATACTATTCTTTACCAGCAGAGCCACACCACCCCTCTGCCCAGCTCCCTATATCTTTGATGCAATGTGTAACCTTGAACATTCACCTCTCTACTACAACCATCCTCAGCCATGATTCAGTGATGGCCACAACATTATACCTGACAATCTGTAATAGTGCAACAAGATCATCCACCTTATTTCTTATACTCTGTCCAATGAGATATAACACTTAGAGTCCTGTATTTGCTACCCCTTTTGATTCTGCATCCCTAATACACTCCTGCCAAAGGGTTTCGACCTGAAATGTTGACTGTACTCTTTTCCATAGATGCTGCCTGGTCTGCTGAGTTCCTCTAGTATTTTGTGTGTGTTGCTCAGATTTCAAGCATCTGCAGAATATCTGCAGAAATGATCTTGTGTTTAAGATCAATTTAACCCTTCCCTCTCACATAGCCCTTCACCATACCTGACAATCTGTAAAAGTGCAACAAGATCATTCACCTTATTTCTTATACTCCGCGCATTGAGATAGGACACTTTGAGTGCCGTATTTGCTGCCCTTTTTGATTCTGCATCCCTAATGCACTGATATTCACCCTGCTGGCTGCAATTTTGCCCTATTATCTGCCTGCCCTTCCTGACAGTCTGATTACATGGTATCTTTGCTTTTTTACCATCTGTCCTATCCTGAGTCCCTGCATTCTGGTTCCCACCCCCTTGCCAAATTAATTTAAACTCTTCCCAACAGCTCCAACAAACCTGCCTGTGAGAATATTGGTGCCCCTTGGGTTCAGGTGCAACCTGCCACTTTTGAACAGATCATACCTCCCTGGAAGAGATCCCAGTGACCCAAGAACCTGAAGCCCTGTCCCCTGCACCAACTTCTCAGCCACGCATTTATCTACCAGATCATCCTGTTTCTACCCTCACTGGCGCATGGCACAGGCAGCAATCCAGAAATTATTACCCTGGAGGTCCTGTTTCTCAGCCTTCTACCTAGGTCTCTGAATTCTCTCCCAGTGTGGTTTCCTCTGACATTCCAAAGACGGGTTCAGGTTAGTGAGTTGTGGGAGTGCTATGTTGATGCTGGAAGCATGGCAATGCTTGTGGACTTCCCAGCATTATCGTTGCTGATTTAATTTGACACAAACAACACGTTTCACTGTGCGTGCAATGTATACGTGACAAAAAAAGCTAATCTTCATCTTCATCATTGAAAGGACATTTGGATAAGCCAATGGAGAGGAGGGGTCTAACATGGCTTGAATGAACACAGTGGTCAGTATAGATGAATTGGGCTGAAGGGCCTGCTTCTACTCTGAATTACTCTGTGAGAACACAGATTCAATGTCTTCATCTGTTCTGGTTAGGACAGCTGATCCCAGGAATCATCTGCGTGGATGTCTCCTGGACTATCTCCAGCTGCAGGATGCGCTGAGGTTGAAAACACTCTCAGTCCTTGGGCCTACTGCTATTTCTGGCACCGCAATCAGCCTCTTCCTTCAATTCAGACTATTTTTAATTTCTCCTGTCAGCCACCGATGAATCATTTTTCCTGTTGGGTTTCTGTGCCTGAGAGAAATGTATATTTTCTGCAAATTGTGCATTATATCTTTAAATGCTAACATTGTCTTTCCATCCTTTTCAACCTACTCTCCCAGTAACCTGCACCCACATCTCCTCATCCAGCTCCTCAGAATCCTCATTTTAGATCTGAGGCCTCAGTTTTACATTGAACTGCATCACAATCAAAGCCATTTTATATGTTTTTGTTAAATTAGAGATACAACATGCTAATAGGCCATTTGGCCCAGCAAGCCTGTGCCACCCAATTACACACATGTGACCAATTCATCTACTAACTTGTACATCTTTGGAATGTGGGAAGTAACTGGAGCACCCGGAGGAAACGCACACATTCACAGGGAGAATGTAAAACCTCCTTGTCACTTGATATAGGTGTACAAGAAGATAAGAGGTATAGATAGAGTGGACAGCCAGAGCATTTTCCCTGGGCAGAAATGGACTTAACTTTATGGTGATTGGAGGAAAGTAGAGGGATGTCAGAGATAAGTTTTTTTACACAGAGAGGGGAGGACATGTGGAACAACCTGCCGAGACTGATGATAGAGGCAGATATGTTAGGGAAATTTAAGAAACTCTTGGATAGGCACATGAATGATAGAAAAATGGAGGGTACTGTGGGAGGGAGAGGTTAGATTGATCTTAGAGCAGGTTGAAAAGTTGTCACAACAAGGGTCTGTGTTGTGCTGTAATGTTCTGTGTTCTGGAGTCATAGAACATTACCACACAGAAACAGTCCATTTGGCCCATCTAGTTCAGGCTGAACCATTATTTTGCCTTGTTCTATTGACCTGCACCTAGACCATAAACCCCCATACCCCTCCCATTCACGTACCTACCCAAATTTCTGTTAAATGTAGAAATTGAAACCACGTCCACCACTTCCGCTGGCAGCTCGTTCCACACTCTCACCATGCTCTGAGTGAAGCAGTTACCCTCAAGTTCTCCTAAAATGTTTCACTTTTCACCCTTAACCCATGACATCTAGTTCTAGCCTCATCCAACCTCAGTGGAAAATGACTGCTTGTATTTACCCTCACTGGATCCCTCATAATTCTGTATACTTCTATCAGATCTCCCCTCATTCTCCAGCACTCCAGGGAATGTTCTAACCTATTCAACCTTTTCCTATAACTCAGGTCATCAAGTCCCAGCAACATCCTTGTAAATTTTCTCTGCACTCTTTCAATCTTAATGATTCCTTTCCTGTAGGTAGGTGACCAAAACTGCACAAGATACTCCAAATCAGGCCAGACCAACATCTTGTAAAACTTCAACATACTAACTCCTGTATTCAATATATTGATTGATGAAGGCCCGTGTGCCAAAAGCTTTCCTAACAACCCTATATAACACCACTTTCAAGGAATTATGGACCTCTATTCCCAAATCCCTCTGTTCTACCAGGCTTCTCACTGCCCTGTGTAAGTCCTGCCCTGGTTTGCCCTCCCAAAGAGCAACACCTCAAAATTTTCTGTATTAAATTCCATCTGCCATTTTATTAGAGTCTTGATGGAAGGGTTCAGCCCAAAAATGTTGACTGTTTATTCCTTCCCATAGATACTGCCTGACCTGCCGAGTTCCTCCAGCATTTTGTGTGTGTTACTCTGGGTATCCAGCAACTGCAGAATAAATGATGGATGTAACCCTTGAGGCCTTGTGAAAATGTGGATTTGAGTGAAGACCAGCCCACTTTGTCCAATCTCTCCCTGCAAACACAGCTCCATTCCAGGCAAAATCCGATGAAGCAGTCTTCTACCTTATTACTGTAAATTTAATCCAGCGTGATCAGGACTTTGCAGGGTGGCAGATTTTACTGACTATTGGAGATTATTCCACATATTATCTCAAACAGCCTTTAATTCACTATTTTAAAAAATAGATCATTTTCCAGTAAACCCCTGAGTTTTGAACCGTGGGAAGCAGAGGCCAGGTATGTTTTGAAATTTTAAGGACAGGACCTTGTAGGCCAGATGCTGGAGCTTTGGACAATTGGACAGAAGGTTATTAGAGTTTTTCACTGCATCGATTTTTATCTACCACGATCATTGAATAAAACAATAAGACCTCAAGAAACAGGAGCAGAATTAGGCCATTCAGTCCATCAAATCTGCTCTACTATTCCATCATGGCTGACTTATCTTCTCTCTCATTTTCTCCTGCCTTCTCTCCATAATCTTTGATGCCCTGACTAATCAAGAACATGCAAGACCATAAGACACAGGAGCATAATTAGGCCATTTGGCCCATCAGGTCTGCTGCTCTGTTTCATCATGGCTGAACCATTTCCCCTTTCAGCCCGGTCTCCTGCCATCTCCCCATAACCCTTCATGTCCTGATTAATGAAGAAGCTAAACCCTCCTCCTTAAATATACCCAATAGCCCTTTCATTTCTTCTACCAAAGTGCATGGCTATACACTTCTGTGTTCCATCTGCCACTTCTTTGCCCATTCTTCTAATCTGTCTAAGTCCTTCTGTAGCCTTTTCACTTCCTCAAAACTACCTGGCTCAACCTACCTTCATATCATCTGCAAATTTTGCAACAAAGCCATCAATCCCATCTTCCACATCATTGACATATAACGTAAAAAGAATGGGTCCCAACTCAGACCCCTGTGGAACACCACTGGAATGCTTCCTTTAGTCCCATTCTTTACCTCGTGCCAATGTCATTGCTTTATCCATGCTAAAATCTTTCCTGTAAAACCATGGGCTCTTACCTTCTAGTTCTGTGTAATATTCTGTAGGGCCAACACCATTTCTCATCCTCTGTTTTCACAGTGGAACACAAACCCCGGTATTCATTGAGGCATACAGCATTGACATAGGTCTTGCAGTCCACTGAAACCTTACTGACCCACAGGCACGCTCTCTCTTGTCACCTCCCCTTCCTAAATGTCAAATCCCAGACTTCAGAGACTCTGCGCCTCGTGTGCCAAGACAGTTGATAGCAAGGCTGTGTGTGATTTGTTCATTAATTAATTTATCTTGTATAGGTAACTTTGCATTTTAAATTGTATTTTATTTTATTAATTTATTGTTGGCAATATTTTGTTTTATGTTCCGTGTGTCATATACGTTTTGTAGGTTTGAGGAATGTTGTTTTATTTGGATGTATATATGTATGGTCAGATGACAATAAACTTGAATTTGTTTGTCTATAAACCACACAACTATTACAGACTTTTGTGTAAATTTTAGATCAATCCTCCATTGTTTTTTGATTTCAATTATGTATAGGATGTATATATTTTAAGAATGGTCTGACATATTTAAATATTTCAAGAATAACTATTGTATTTTTGGCTGACGCACTCAGGGCACCATTTTGTCATTTGAACATCCTGTACTTTAACCTTTTGATATTTGACTTTTATTTATTTTTAATTAGAGATCCTGCACAGTTACAGGCCCTTCCAGCCCAAGGAACCCACGCTGGCCAGTTTAACCTATGTGACCAATTAACCTACTAATCTGCACACCTTTGGACTGTGTGAGGATACTGGAACACCCGAAGGATACCAACATCATCACGGGGAGAATGTGGAAACTTCGTACAGACAGCAGCAGAATTTTTCTAACTTACCCCTTTGACTCTCTTCTCCCTGAATTCCCTCTGCAGTTACTACTTGGCACCCAGCTGTTCTAAGCCCTCCCCAGGAACTCTAGAGTTCTTACAGAGATATTTGTTTTGCTCGGATAGGGCAATTTTGTCTGATTCCTGTCCAACAACTGTCCCAAAGACAACATTATAAGATTGAAGGTTATAGGAACAGAATTAGGCCATTTGGCCCATTGAGTCTGCTCCGCCATTCAATCATGGCTGATTTATTATCCCTCTCAACCCCATTCTCTTGTCTTCTCCCCATTACCTTTGACACCCTGACTAACCAAGAACCTATCAACCCCCGCTTCAACTATACCCAGTGACTTGGCCTCCACAGCCATCTGGGGCAATGAATTCCACAGATTCACCACCCTCTAGTTAAAGAAATTCCTCCTCATCTCTGTTCTAAATGGACATCTGAGGCTGTGTCCTCAGGTCAGAGATTCCCCCACAGTAGGAAACTTCCTCTACACATCAACTCTATCTGTACCCTTCAATATTTGACAGGTTTCAATGAAATCCCCATCATTCTTCTAAGCTCCAGTGAGTAGAGGCCCAGAGCCATGAAATGCTCCTCATATGTTAACCCTCCTGCTGCCAGAATCATTTTTGTGAACCCTCTCCGATGCTAGCACAACTTTCCTTCGGTAAGGGTCCCTTATTATTCAAAGTCTCCGAAGTTGCAGAGGTCTGAAGGCCTGACTGCAGCAGCTGCTGTAGACCGACTTGCTGCAGGAACTCAGCAGTGCAGGGTCTGTTTCTGTTACTCAATCAGTCAGCGGTCCAATCTGTACCGAGCTCGGGTGACGGGTGGAAGAAGGATGATGAGCTGGGGTGAGAGTGATGGGATGGAGTGACAGGGTCGGGGTGGGGATGGCAAGGTAACTGTGCAAAGTGATAGGGTGGGGTAATGGTGCTTTAGGGGTGACAGGGTGGAGGTAACAGGATTCAGGGTGACAGGGAGGAGTTCAGTAGTGTGGTATATTGACCATTCTCCCGAGTTGCTCTCTGTCCCAGTCCCATCGCCTTGACAGGTGGGGATGGGTAGGTAGCAGTTTTTAGAGTGATGGAGTAGGTTGACGCTGTTCCTGGGTGGCTCTCTCCCAGCCCATCTCACTGGTGCTGTGACTCCCTCCCTGCACACTGCTTGGTGGGGATCGAGGGTGATGGGGAGCAGCCTGGTCACTCCCCATCTCACTTCCTCCCTGCACACACACACACACACACCAGTGCCCCGGGAATCCGGGAGCTCACAGTGTAATATTGAAGGTGGGAAATAAATGGATTATCCGTGAGTTTATTGGTTTATTGCAACCTGGCGCGTCACCATGGAAACAACACCGAGACACAGTGAAGACATAATGTGCCTCTAAATCGATCAGAATGGATGAACATTGACGAGGCGAGGAGTCTGTTTACGAAAAGTGCTTCAGCTCAAGAGGCCTTTCGCTCCATTGGGCTGGCTTTGGCCATTCGTTCCATTGGGCTTCTGCCGGCCCTTAGTTCCACTGGGCTGATGCTGACCCATTTCTGTCAGGCTGCTGTTGGCCCATCAATCCACCAGAGCAGTCCTGTCCCTTCACTCCATCACGCAGCTGCTTGCCCTTCAGTTCATCAGGCCACTGCAGGCCTTTCGCTCCAATAGGCTTCTGCTGGCCCTTTGATCCATTGGCCCAGTGCTGACCCATCAAACCATCAGCCTGGTGCTGACCCTTCGATCCATCAACTCGGTGCTGGCCCTTTGATCCATTGGCTTGTTGCTGGCCCTTTGATCCATTGGCCCGGTGCTGGCCCTTCGATCCAGCGGCCTGGTGCTGACCCTTCGATCCATCAACTTGGTGCTGGCCCTCTGATCCATTGGCTTGGTGCTGGCCCTTCGATCTGTCGGCTCGTTGCTGGCCCTTTGATCCATTGGCCTGGTGCTAGTCCTTCGATCCATCAACCTGGTGCTGACCCTTTGATCCATCGGCCCGGTGCTGACCCTTCGATCCATCGGCCCGGTGCTGACCCTTCGATCCGTTGGCTCGTTGCTGGCCCTTTGATCCATTGGCCCACTGCTGATCCTTTGATCTATCAGCCCACTGCTGACCCTTCGATCCATCGGCCCGGTGCTGACCCTTCGATCCATCGGCCCACTGCTGATCCTTTGATCCATCAGCCCACTGCTGACCCTTTGATCTATCAGCCCACTGCTGACCCTTTGATCCATCGGCCCGGTGCTGACCCTTTGATCCATCGGCCCACTGCTGACCCTTTGATCCATCAGCCCACTGCTGACCCTTTGATCCATCGGCCCACTGCTGACCCTTTGATCCATCGGCCCGGTGCTGACCCTTCGATCCATCGGCCCACTGCTGACCCTTTGATCCATCAGCCCACTGCTGACCCTTTGATCCATCGGCCCACTACTGACCCTTTGATCCATCAGCCCACTGCTGACCCTTTGATCCATCGGCCCACTACTGACCCTTTGATCCATCAGCCCACTGCTGACCCTTTGTTCCATCGGCCCGGTGCTGCCCTTGGGCTGTGTTTGTCCTTGAAAAGAGTCTGTCATTAAGAACTCATTAAGTATGAGCACTTAACAGGCTGTTCACCCCTGTGATCACATGTTTTGTATTTTAATGCTGGTCCCTGTGCTGCTGACCTTTTATCCAATCCACAAACAACTGCACTAGTTGTGAGGGGGTCTTGTAGAGACCAGTACGGACATTGCCACATGCTCTGAGATACCCCAGAAATGAGAAGCCCAATAGAGAGGGAGATAGACTTCTCCAGGGGCTTGGGTAGGGACCACTCTGACTGGGGGAGACTGGATCTGGCCCCGGTTAACAGCAAGCAACATGTGGCAGGAAAACACATCCTAAACAGAAGAGATTGTGCAGGTGCTGTAAATCCAGAACAACACACACAAAATGCTGGAGGAACTCAGCAGGTCAGGCAGCTGCTATGCAGAGGAATAAGCAATCGATACTTCAAGCTGAGACCTTTATCATTTGATGGCCCTGGACCTGTTCTCACTGGGGTTTAGAGGAATAAGGGGGGAGGGATCTCATTGAAACTATTCAATAGCAAAAGGCCTAAATAGAGTGGATGTGGAGAAGATGCTTCCTATAGTGGGGGGAAGTCTAGGACCAGAGGGTACTGTGGTGAACTACATATACCTGTCTGGACACGCCCCCCCTGCTGACTGCTCCTGTGGCTCCTCCCACAGACCCCGGTATAAAGGCGATTGGAGACACAGCCCCGGCCTCAGTCTCCAGGATGTCATGTGATGGTCATTTGCTGCTTGTTCTTTCTTCCAGCCAATAAAAAGCCTACCTTAACCCACGTCTCAGAGTTATTGATGGTGCATCAGGTACAGCCTCAGAATAGAGAGACATCCCTTTAGAACAGAGATAAGGAATAATTTCTTTAGCCAGAGAGTGGTGTATCTGTAGAATTCATTGCCACAGGCAACTGTGGAGGTCAAGTCATTGGGTGTATTTAAAGTGGAGGTTGCTAGATTCTTGATTAGTCAGGGTGTCAAAGGTTACGGGGAGAATAAATCAGCCATGATGGAATGACAGAGTAGAGTTGATAGGCCAAATGCCTAATATGGTTTTATGGTCTTGCATGGACGGGAAAGGAAGGGGGACTGAAGCCCAAATAAGAAGATGGGGAGGAGTGGAAAGAGTACACACAGGAATGTGATAGGTGAGAACAGCTGAGAGCGGAGGTGGGTGTGTTGAGGAGGGGAAACTTGTTAATGAGGCTTTAGTGTGCAGACACATCCCTATCCATGCATCACCGCAAGGGAGACGAGGGGAGTGAAGTCAGAGATCCCTGGATGAGCAGAGGGTGAATCAAACAGAGGGAAAGAGCAGCGAACAGATGCCAGTTTGTCAACACAAGTGAGATGCAGCCTGATCACAGAATGTTCGAGGGAATGCAAAGGAAATGAGAGCGGCCAAGTGACACAAGAGGAAGAGCACCTCAACACAGAGATGCTGAAACCTGGTTGTACAATCTACCCTGATGAAGGGGTTCCAGCCGAAACATCAGCAAGCCCACTCCTCCCACAGACGCTTCCTCACCTGCCGAGTTCCTCCAGCAGACTGGAACACCGGATAGTTTACAACCCCACCCAGTACGAACAGTGAAATCTCCTGCCAGAGGTAAAGCCCTCCCCCTCTTTTCCATCTCTGCTCTCTTGATCTCCACAGCTCCCCCTCCACATTCCCTACTTTCTTTCTCTTCCCCCACCCAGTTAAAGGGTTAGCACTACATTGCAGACGAAGGGCCAGTACTGTGCTGTACTGTTCAATGTTGTGCCAACCTTTTAACCTATTCCAAGATCAATCAAACCCTTCCCTTCCACGTATTTTCTAAAATTCGTTTACCTGTCTCGGTCCGGTTCGGCCCATGGCTCGTCGGGGTGCTTTCGCATGTCTCAGACTGGAGCAGCCTGGCAGTGCCATCATGCTCCAGGCCAGACCACAGCCGACGTCCTCCACCCTGGTGGCTCGCCCTGGCCTCCCACACGTGGCCGTTGCAGTTCTTTGGGGAACTCATCCGCCCTGGCTGGTGGCTTCGTTGATGAGGTCCTTTGCCCAGTGGCACCATGTTAACTCCACCACCTCAGATCGTTAGCCTCCCAGCTGAAGCCCTGTACCAGGATGAGCCACTTGGAGGAAGATGGCAGGGATTTAGGAGATGGATGAAGACCAGTGATGTCCTTCCTCCCTTCTAGGTAAAGTGCAGCTGCCGGACATCAAAGGTACTGCCCCTATCCAAACCCCCTACACCTTATCTAAGAGTCTCTAAGATGTTCCTACCACCACCCTGGCAGGGCTTTCCATGCCCCTTTACTCTCTGTGTAAAAGAAGTACTGTTGACATTCACCCCAATACTTCCCTCCAGTCACCTTAAAGTTATGCCTCTCTGTCCTGGGGAAAAAGTCTCTGGCTGGTTGTACACCTCTCGATCTTCTTCACTGCAGAGTGAAAAGCCCTGGTTGCTCAGCCTATCCTCATGAGACGTGCTGTCCTATCCAGACAGCGTCCTGGAAAATCACCTCCGCACCCTCTCTAAAGCTTCCACATCCTTCCTATAGTGAGGCAACTGCAACTGAATGTAATACTCCAAGTAAATAGGGTTTGTGGTCACAACATTTTTCCTGTGGTACAGGGCATCAAAAACAAGAGGGCACAGGTACATGATAAGAGGAAGGAGTTTTGAAGAATAAAATTTGCTCACAGAGAGAGGGTGGTATCAGGAATGTACAGCAAGAGGAGGTCGTGCAGTCAGTTACAGTCAACACACATAAAATGCTGGAGGAACTCAGAAGGCCAGGCAGCGTCCGTGGGAAAGAGAACAGTCGACGTTTCGGCTGCGACCTTATAGCAGAACTGATACAGTCACTGTATTTGAGGCACTTAGACAGACATGTAAATAGACAAGGATTGAAAGAACATGGTCCTACTGGGGCAACGTGTTGCTTACTGAAGCACCCCATGGACATGACTCTCAATTTCAGATGTGTCGGGATATTTAACAATTCCCCTTGGAGCTGCCAGCAAAGAGTTGTCACTTTCCAGCACTGTCTTGAAAGGTGATTCCTCAAAGAGGGGGCATCCATCTTTAAAGACCCTCACCACCCAGGACATGCCCTCTTCTCATTGCTACCAACTATGGAAATGAATAAGTAGTTGATGATTCAACAGAGACCCTTCATCAGGACTGAAAATGAAGGGGTAAGATGCCAGAATAAAAAAGGTGGGGGGAGGGACCTTGAGCATCATCTCATATTCCATCTGGGTAGCTTCCAACCTGATAGATTTCTCCTTCCAGTAAAAAAAAACCCTCCTCCTCATTTCTTCTATTCCCTAATCTGGCTTTTTTTTTTACCCCTTCTCACCAGCCCACGACCTCAGCCTGGGTCCCCTCCTCCTTCCCTTTCTCCTATGGTCCACTCTCCTCTCCTATCAGATTCCTTCCTCTCCAGCCCTTTATTTTTCCCACCCACCTGGCTTCACCGATAACGTTCTAGCTTGTCTTCTTTCCCCTCTCCTCCCACCTTTTTATTCCGGCATCTCCCCATTCCTTTCCACTCCTGAAGAAGGGTCTTGGCCCTAAACATCGATGGTTTATTCATTTCCATTGATGCTCCCTGACTGTGAGTTCCTGCAGTGTTTAGTGTGTGTTGCTCTTTTTATAGACAGATAGATAGAGATACCTTATTTCTGATTGTGATTTATTGTATTATCATGAATTGAAATGTACTGTTGCTGCAAAACAGCAAATTTCACAATGTATGCCAGTGATATTTAACCTGATGCTGATGGGATGAGTGTAGACAGGCATAAAGGTCGACATGGAGATTGTGGGCTGAAGGGCCTGGTTCTGAGCTGTACAACTCTGTGACAGCAAATATCACACCCTTGTTCAAAAAAAAGTGTGGTGTGATAAAGCCAGTAACTTCAGACTTGTCAGTTTAATCTTGGCAGTGCAGAGTATACTAGAAAAACATCAGTGACAAGATGCACTTATTGGGCAGGTTTCATTGCTAGTGAAAGGCTGCCGATATGTGTTAAAGGAACAGCCAGGTCAACGGGGAAAATGCAGATAAGGTGGTAAATCAGGAGGCGATGAGGTGTCAGCGAGGGTGGCAACGGCGTAGATGGAAAACTGGCCCAGTTACAGGAAAGACATGAAAGACATGTCATGCACAAAATGCTGGAGGAATATCAGTAGGTCAGGCAGTATCGATGGAGGGGAATAAGCAGTCAATGTCTCAGGCCGAGACCCTTCATCAGAGCTGGAAAGGAAGGGGGAAGGGGGCCAGAATAAGAAAGTGGACTATAGAAAGGAGGACAAGCTAGCAGGTTATAGGTGAAGCCTGGTAAGGTGGGCAGGTGGGAAGGGGGGATAAATTAAGAAGCTGGGAGGAGATAGGTTGAATAGGTAACGGGCTAAAGAAATAAAAAATCTAGTAGAAGAGGAGATTGGACCATGGGGGAAAGGGAAGAATGTGGGGAACCAGAGAGAGGTGATGATGGGTTGGTGAGGAGAAGAGAAGGGGGTGACAAGGAGGCCATCATGGATAATGGAAAAGAGAGAAGCGGGAGGGGGAGAAATGATCAGAACTTGATATTCACACCATCAGGTTGGCGGCTACCCAGACAGAATTTGAGGTATTGCTCCTCCACCCTGAGTTTAACCACAACATTGCAGTAGAGGAGGCCATGGACTGACATGTTGGACTAGGAATGAGTTGAAATTAGAGGCCTCTGGGAAAAGCTGCTTTTAGCAGTGGACCTAAGGATGGTGTTTGACAAAGCAGTTCCCTCAATCTACATCGGTGCTCCCCTGGCCGCCCTGGGACCAGCAGGTACAGAATATGACTCTGATAGACTTGCAGGTGAAGTTTTCCTCTCCTGGACAGATCCTACTTCAAGGCACATCTTTACCTCCCTCTTCCACTTTCCATTGGGATTGTGTTCTGTGCACCTTCTTCAAGATTTGCAGAATCCCTTGTGAGTAGGAACGAGGCGTCACAGTGAATGCAGGATGAAGTATCACATGGATGTGTGTGGTCATCCAGGGCAAAGGAACCGAGGGTTCTGTCCACGGTGATAGGCGTGAGGAGTGACCTTGCTCAAAGGAACCGAGGGTTCTGTCCACGGTGATAGGCGTGAGGAGTGACCTTACTCAAAGGAACCGAGGGCTCTGTCCACGGTGATAGGCGTGAGGAGTGACCTTGCTCAAAGGAACCGAAGACTCTGTCCACGGTGATAGGCGTGAGGAGTGACCTTGCTCAAGGAACCGAGGGTTCTGTCCACGGTGATAGGCGTGAGGAGTGACCTTGCTCAAAGGAACCGAGGGCTCTGTCCACGGTGATAGGCATGAGGAGTGACCTTGCTCAAGGAACCGAGGGTTCTGTCCACAGTGATAGGCCTGAGGAGTGACCTTGCTCAAAGGAACCGAGGGCTCTGTCCACGGTGATAGGTGTGAGGAGTGACCTTGCTCAAAGGAACCGAGGGTTCTGTCCACGGTGATAGGCGTGAGGAGTGACCTTACTCAAAGGAACCGAGGGCTCTGTCCACGGTGATAGGCGTGAGGAGTGACCTTGCTCAAAGGAACCGAAGACTCTGTCCACGGTGATAGGCGTGAGGAGTGACCTTGCTCAAGGAACCGAGGGTTCTGTCCACGGTGATAGGCGTGAGGAGTGACCTTGCTCAAAGGAACCGAGGGCTCTGTCCACGGTGATAGGCATGAGGAGTGACCTTGCTCAAGGAACCGAGGGTTCTGTCCACAGTGATAGGCCTGAGGAGTGACCTTGCTCAAAGGAACCGAGGGCTCTGTCCACGGTGATAGGCGTGAGGAGTGACCTTGCTCAAAGGAACCGAGGGTTCTGTCCACGGTGATAGGCGTGAGGAGTGTCCTTGCTCAAAGGAACCGAGGGCTCTGTCCACGGTGATAGGCCTGAGGAGTGACCTTGCTCAAGGAACCGAGGGTTCTGTCCACGGTGATAGGCGTGAGGAGTGACCTTGCTCAAAGGAACCGAGGGTTCTGTCCACGGTGATAGGCGTGAGGAGTGACCTTGCTCAAAGGAACCGAGGGTTCTGTCCACGGTGATAGGGTGAGGAGTGACCTTGCTCAAAGGAACCGAGGGCTCTGTCCACGGTGATAGGCGTGAGGAGTGACCTTGCTCAAAGGAACCGAGGGTTCTCTCCACGGTGATAGGCGTGAGGAGTGACCTTGCTCAAAGGAACCGAGGGCTCTGTCCACGGTGATAGGCGTGAGGAGTGACCTTGCTCAAAGGAACCGAGGGCTCTGTCCATGGTGATAGGCATGAGGAGTGACCTTGATCAAAATGAGAAGCTCCTGAGCTCTCTCTCACAGCACAGGTGTCAAAATTCTCACTAGGCTGTGACCCTATGAAGGTTTATAAAATTACCAGGGCACAGATAGTGTCGATAATCACAATCTGCTCATGCAGTGGAGGGACTCAAGATTTGAGGGCACAGATTTAAGGTGAGGGGGAGAAAAGTAAGGGGACCTGAGGGGCAACTTCTTCACACAGAGGATGGTAGGTATACAGAACAAGCTGCCAAACGATGTGGATGAGGAAGGTGCTTTTACAATGTTTACAAGGAACTTGATTAGGCAGAGGGACCGGAGAGGTTTAGAGGGAAGTGGGCCAAATGCAGTCAAATGGGAATAAGTTACACTGGCATCATGGTCCGAGTGGGCTTGGTCAACTGGATGGCCTGTTTCATGCTATGCGATTCCATGGGCGAGTGGGACAGTCACAGAATCCCAGGCTGAATGGCCTGTTTCATGCTATGTGATTCCATGGGCGAGAGGGACAGTCACAGAATCCCAGGCTGAATGGCCTGTTTCATGCTATACGATTCCATGGGGGAGTGGGACAGTCACAGAATCCCAGGCTGAATGGCCTGTTTCATGCTATGTGATTCCATGGGCGAGAGGGACAGTCACAGAATCCCAGGCTGAATGGCCTGTTTCATGCTATGCGATTCCATGGGAGAGTGGGACAGTCACAGAATCCCAGGCTGAATGGCCTGTTTCATGCTATGCGATTCCATGGGAGAGAGGGACAGTCACAGAATCCCAGGCTGAATGGCCTGTTTCATGCTATGCGATTCCATGGGAGAGAGGGACAGTCACAGAATCCCAGGCTGAATGGCCTGTTTCATGCTATGCGATTCCATGGGAGAGTGGGACAGTCACAGAATCCCAGGCTGAATGGCCTGTTTCATGCTATGCGATTCCATGGGCGAGTGGGACAGTCACAGAATCCCAGGCTGAATGGCCTGTTTCATGCTATTCGATTCCATGGACGAGTGGGACAGTCACAGAATCCCAGGCTGAATGGCCTGTTTCATGCTATGCGATTCCATGGGAGAGAGGGACAGTCACAGAATCCCAGGCTGAATGGCCTGTTTCATGCTATGCGATTCCATGGGAGAGTGGGACAGTCACAGAATCCCAGGCTGAATGGTCTGTTTCATGCTATGCGATTCCATGGGAGAGTGGGACAGTCACAGAATCCCAGGCTGAATGGCCTGTTTCATGCTATGCGATTCCATGGGAGAGAGGGACAGTCACAGAATCCCAGGCTGAATGGCCTGTTTCATGCTATACGATTCCATGGGAGAGAGGGACAGTCACAGAATCCCAGGCTGAATGGCCTGTTTCATGCTATACGATTACATGGGCGAGTGGGACAGTCACAGAATCCCAGGCTGAATGGCCTGTTTCATGCTATGCGATTCCATGGGAGAGAGGGACAGTCACAGAATCCCAGGCTGAATGGCCTGTTTCATGCTATGCGATTCCATGGGAGAGTGGGACAGTCACAGAATCCAAGGCTGAATGGTCTGTTTCATGCTATGCGATTCCATGGGCGAGTGGGACAGTCACAGAATCCCAGGCTGAATGGCCTGTTTCATGCTATGCGATTCCATGGGAGAGTGGGACAGTCACAGAATCCCAGGCTGAATGGCCTGTTTCATGCTATGCGATTCCATGGGAGAGTGGGACAGTCACAGAATCCCAGGCTGAATGGCCTGTTTCATGCTATGCGATTCCATGGGAGAGAGGGACAGTCACAGAATCCCAGGCTGAATGGCCTGTTTCATGCTATACGATTCCATGGGAGAGTGGGACAGTCACAGAATCCCAGGCTGAATGGCCTGTTTCATGCTATGTGATTCCATGGGCGAGAGGGACAGTCACAATCATGGAGAATAAGCAGATCATCTGTCAGAACTAAGGTGCATTGAAATGTCTTCTCTAGAACTCTCTGCCTCCTTGGGGTATTGGTGGAGTTTGACTCATTGGAAATATTGAAGATGAAGATTGAGGACTTCAGGGATTGGAGAGCTGGCACAGTACAGAACCTGTGGAATGAGCCGCACATGGAAATGGATGCAGGTTCAATTGCATTATGTAAGAGATTTGGATGGGTATGGAAGGCTGTGGTCCGGGTGTGGGCCAATGGGATGAAACAGAATAACAGGTTGGCATGGACTAGATGGGCCAAAGGCCAATTTCTGTGCTGTAGAGCTCTGTGACTCTGAGAGGAACTGGGGGCAGAATTGATCACCATAATGATACTGATGGGGGCACAGTCTAGAGGAGCCTCGTTTCCTTGGGATTTATGTCAGAGCCGCTCTGTCTCTGTACTCAGATGTGGGGCAATTTTACACTGGACTTTCTCTAGATCAGATATGGACCGTTTCCTTCTTGGTCACACATCGATGACTTGTCTTTGGGTGTGCAGACAGATAGACGCAAAGATTCAACGTACATATGTTATCAAACTATATACGCAGTATGTAACCCTGACATTTGTTTCCCCATAGACAGCCACAAAGCAAAGAACTCGTTCAAAGAGAATCATCAGTCCCAATCCTGAAATGCAAAAATACACAAATTGCTCAAACAGAAAAAAAACAAGCAAAAATCACAGAATATAAAATACAAAAATGAAAGAGTTCAGGAATATTCAGTTCAGCTCAGCGTTCGTAAGCTGCAGGCCACCTCGATTGCAAGTCGCCCAAGGAAAGCTGTGTCTCGAAACCAGAAGCACATCATACCATGAACTGCAGAGGCTAATGCACAAATTGCAACAATTAAACTTTGCCCAAGGCACAGGACCCTGGTACCATCCTCCGACAGCATCAAGGGGACTTTCTTTGGAAGCAGCAAGTGAGAGGGAGAGAGAGAGCATCACACTTAGACACCTTCCTTGGGCAGCAGCGAGTGGGGCTGGTAGACAGTGCTGAACGCTTGCCTCGATGATTGCCTCAATTTCCCTTGGTACTTTAATTGGTGAAGTCAGCAAGAAATAGAGTCAGGGCTTGTGCCCTGTCTCCAGGCCTTTTGGCCTCAAGGCCTCAGAGTTCTGCAAAAACCCCCTCAGAAACAGCAAAATGCCAGATCATTCAATTGGCCCAAAAACACACAATCAAAATATAGATCACAGACTCCAACAGCAGAGTGAAAGAAAAAGGAGATGTATATGATGTAAAAGTAGCCAATCGATGAACCATCTGGAGGACGTTGCCCCGGTAGTATTATTCGCTGGCGCCATCTCTTCTGGATACTCAAACCTACCTAATACTGAAGGCCAAAGGTTGAATATTTTTAGAGTGTAACTGTGTAACCCTGTAGGTTCTTCAGTATGACTACTTGGGACTTCTCTGGTCCTGGTACCCACTTCTGGAGAAAGAAAATGCATGCCAAAAGGGCAATATTACAAAAGTCATGAGGGATTTCAATATGCAGGTAAATTGGGAAAATCATTTTGGTGTTGGATTGCAAGAACGGTAATTTCCAGAATGTCTATGAGATGGCTTTTTAGAGCCGCTTGTGGTTGAGTCTACTAGGGGATCAGCTATTCTGGATTGGGTGTTGTGCAATGAACCAGAATTGATTTGAGAGCTTAAGGTAAAGAACTCTTAGGGGATCAATAATTATAATATGATTGAATTCACTCTGAAATTTGAGAAGGAGAAGCTCAAGTCAGATGTAGGGTTTCTCAGCCTAAAACAGTGACTGGTTGATTTCCTTTGCTAGATGCAGCTTGACCTGCTGAGTTCCTTCAGCATTTTGTGTGTTACTAAGATTAAAATGATTGCTTCTATTTGCTGGGCATGAACTTGCTCCCTACTTTGAACTCCGAGTAATGCTTTTCTCTAGGCCACAGTCCACTGACCCCATCCCTGTATCCAAAGAATGATTATAATCAGTGTTCTGATGATTTCTCCTGTTCTCTCAAAGTTCTAAAACGCATCCTAACATGAACCTGTCAACTTTTCTAATATCTCCATGTTGTCAAATTTCAATAAATGTATAGCACAACTATTTTTAGTTAGAAGCATCTGATTCCTTGGAGGGAGCAGATGTAGAACAGGCATTTAGCATTAAAGAGTTGCCTTCAGCATCTGTGTACAAAGTCTAATTTTTGAATTAACAAAAGAACATTTTGGGGATTTTTGTTCAACGTTGGCAACTAATCTGAAACACTTACTTTGCTCTCTTTGTTTTCAGCAGCCCTCTGATTCAGCCCAGTTCTTGTGGGTATTTACTATTAGAAGCTTAACGTAAGCAACCTTTCTTGCATTAACTTCCTTTATATATTCTGTCATCCAGTGTGATCTGAATTTTATTTTTAACTTGCTCTTTACGGGAATGGTGCTCACCCTTTTTGAACCACCATTTCCTTAAAAACAACCCATTGTTCAGCCACAGTTTTGCTTGTTGAATGAGAATCATTCAAGAACAAGCGGAGCTACCATTCTTTTTAGTGTTAGAGTTTTTAGAGTGGCTTTGGCTCATCAGGCTTGTAAGTTAGTCACTTGCTCCATGTTCTTATTTGTTTATTCCTTATCAATAGTGCATAGTGTAGTGAGAATGGCTCCCGGAGCAGTGTTCTGTACTGTGTGTGGGATGTGGGAAGTATGGCTGACCTCCAGTCTCTCAGATAAACGCATCTGCACCAGCTGCACCAAGCTGCAGCTCATACGAAATGGTGTTAAGGAACTGCAACTGCAGCTCGATGACCTTTGACTCATACGGGAGAATGAGATGATAGACAGGAGCTACAGGGAGGTAGTCACCCCTAGCTTGCAGGAGACTGGTGACAGAGTGACTGTCAGGAGAAAGAGGGAAAATGTGCAGTCAGTGCTGAGTACACCTGTGGCCATTCCCCTCAATATTGTATACAATTTTCGATATTATTGAGGGGGATGACCTACTGGGGGGAGCCACAGTGACCGGGTCTCTGGCACGGAGTCTGCTACTGTGGCTCAGAAGAGCAGAGAGGTGAAGAGGACTGTCGTGTTGCTAGTAGATTCCTTAGTCAGGAACAGAGATGAGAAGATGAGTTCTGTCGGCGTGATAGAGACACCTGGATGGGATGTTGCCTCCCTGGTGCCAGGATCAGGGATGTCTCAGATCATGTCCATGGCATTCTCAAGGGTGAGGGTGAGCAGCCAGCAGTCCTGGTGCATATTAGCACCAATGACATAGATAGACAAGGTGCGGAAGTCCTGAAGAGAGATTTTAGAAAGTTAGGTGAAAGTTGAGAAACAGGACCTCCAAGGTAGTAATCTCTGGATTGCTGCCTATACCACGTACAGAGTGAGGGTAAGAGTAGGATAATCTGGCAAGTGAATGTGTGGCTGAGGAACTGGTGTGGGGGCGGGGTGCAGGAGCTCAGATTTATGGATCATTAGGATCTCTTTTATAGACAATAGACAATAGGTGCAGAAGTAGACCGTTTGGCCCTTTGAGCCTGCACCACCATTTTGAGATCATGGCTGATCATCTACTATCAATACCCGGTTCCTGCCTTGTCCCCATATCCCTTGATTCCCCTATCCATAAGATACCTATCTAACAGTGTAACAGTGGAGTAATGAGAATCACAGAGGCATGAGAGAGGAGTTGGCCAGAATTGATTGGAGAAGAACACTGACAGGGATGACGGCAGAGCAGCCATGGCGGGAATTTCTGGAAGCAGTTCAGAAGGCGCAGGATGTATATATCCCAAAGAGGAAGAAGTACTTTAAACACAATATGATACAACAGTGACTAACTAGAGGTCAAAATCAGCATAAAACCAGAGAGGGCATATAATAGAGCAAATATTAGTGGGAATTTAGAGGATTGCGACACTTTTAAATACCAACAGAAGGCAAAAAAAGTCATTAAGAAGTTAAAGATGGAATACGAAAGTAAACTAGCCAGTGATATTAAAGAGGATACTAAAAGTTTCATCAGATACATAAAGTGTAAAAGAGAGGTGAGAGTGGATATCGGACACTGGAAAACAATGTTGGAGAGGTAGTAATGGGGACAATGAAATGGTGGATGAACTGAATAAGTATTTTGCATCAGTCTTCACTGTGGAAGACACTAGCAGTATGGTGGAAGTTTCAGGTGTTAGGGATCACCAGTGTGCGAAGTTACCATTACAAGGGAGAAGGTTCTTGAGAAACTGTAAGATCTGAAGGTAAATTAGTCAACTGGACCAGATGGACTATACCCCACGGTTCTGAAAGAGGTGGCTGAAGAGATTGTGGAGGCATTAGTAATGATCTTTCAAGTATCACTAGATTCTGGAATGGTTCTGGAAGACTGGAAAATTGCAAATGTGACACCACTCTTCAAGAAGGGAAAGAGCAGAAGTAAAGAAACTATAGGCCAGCTAGTCTGAACTCAGTGGCTGGTAAGATGTTGGAGTCAATTTTTATGGATGTGATCTTGGAGTGCTTGGAGGCACATGACAAAATAGGCTGTATCAGCATGGTTTCCTTAAGGGAAAATCTTGCCTGACATATTTGTTGAAATTCTTTGAAGAAATAACAAGCATAATAGACAAAAGAGAATCAGTTTGGGTACTTGGATTTTCAGAAGGCCTTTGACAGGTGCCACACATGAAGCTCCTTAACAAGCTATGAGCCCATGGTATTACAGGAAAGATACTAGCATGGATAAAGCAATGGCTGACTGGCAGGATGCATAGAGTGGGAATAAAGGGAGCCTTTTCTGGTTGACTGTTGGTGACTAGTGGTGTTCCACAGGAGTCTGTGTTGGGACTGATTTTTTAAAATGTTATACAGTTTGTCAATGATTTGGATGATGGAATTGATGGCTTTGTTGCAAAGTTTGTAGGCAATATGAAGATAGGTGGTAGAACAGGTAGTTTGAGGAAGCAAAGAGGCTACAGAAGGACTTAGATTCGGAGAATAGGCAAAGAAATGGCATATGGAATACAATGTCAGGAAGTGTATGTTAATTAAATTTGGTCCTAGAAATATAAGTATTGACTATTTTCTGAATGGAGAGAAAATAAAAAAAAACTAAGGTGCAAAGTAATTTGGGAGCCGTTGTGCAGGATTCCCTAAAGGTTAATTTGCAGGTTGAGTCTGTGGTGAAGAAGACAAATGCAATGTTAGCATTCATTTCAAGAAGAGTAGAATATAAAAGCAAGGATGTAATGTTGAAGCTTTATAAAACACTGGTGAGGTGTCACTTGGAGTATTGTGAGCAGTTTTGGGCCCCTTATCTTAGAAAGGATGTGCTGAAACTGGAGAGGGTTCAGAGGAGGTTCATAAAATGATTCCAGGATTGAATGGCTTTTCATATGAGGAGGAGCTGATGGCTCTAGACTGGAATTCAGAAGAATGAGTGGTGACCTCATCGAAACCTATAGTACAGTGAAAGGCCTTGATAGAGTGGATGTGGAGAAGATGTTTCCTCTCGTGGGAGAGTCTAAGACTGGAGGACACAGCCTCAGAATAGAGGTGCATCCTTTCAGAATGATGAGGAGGAATTTCCTTAGCCAGAGAGTGGTGAATCTGTGGAATTTGTTGCCACAGGCAGCTGTGGAGGGCAATTCTGTATGCAGAGAATGATAGATTCCTGATTGGTCAGGGTATGAACAGAAGGGGGAGAAGGTAGCAGATTGGGGTTGGCAGGAAAAATAGATCAGTCATGATGAAACGGTGGAGCAGACTCGATCGGCCGAGTGGTCTAATTCTGCTCCTACAGCTTATGGTCTTATGTAATCCTGGTGTCCACTGTGGAGACGTCTCTGGTCCTGGTGTCCACTGTGGAGACGTCTCTGGTCCAGGTGTCCACTGTG
Source organism: Hemitrygon akajei (assembly GCF_048418815.1). Lineage (NCBI taxonomy): Eukaryota > Metazoa > Chordata > Chondrichthyes > Myliobatiformes > Dasyatidae > Hemitrygon > Hemitrygon akajei. The sequence goes on along the minus strand of NC_133135.1, from coordinate 2,392,429 downwards.
GGGCCTTCTCTGGTCCTGGTGTCCACTGTGGAGACTTCCTGGTCCTGGTGTCCAGTGTGGAGACGTCTCTGGTCCTGGTGTCCACTGTGGAGACTTCCTGGTCCTGGTGTCCACAGTGGGGATTTCTCTGGTCCTGGTGTCCACTGTGGAGACGTCTCTGGTCCTGGTGTCCACTGTGGGGCTTGTCTGGTCCTGGTGTCCACTGTGGAGACGTCTCTGGTCCTGGTGTCCACTGTGTAGATGTCTCTGGTGCTGGTGTCCACTGTGGGGACTTCTCTGGTCCTGGTGTCCACTATGGAGACTTCTCTGGTCCTGGAGTCCACTGTGGGAACTTCTCTGGTCCTGGTACCCAATGTGGAGACTTCTCTGGTCCTGGTGTCCACTGTGGGGACTTCTCTGGTCCTGGTGTCCACTGTGAAGACTTCTCTGGTTCCGGTGTTCACTGTGGAGACGTCTCTGGTCCTGGTGTTCACTGTGGGGACTTCTTTGGTCCTGGTGTCCACTGTAGGGACTTCTCTGGTCCTGGTGTCCACTGTGGAGACTTCTCAGGTCCTGGAGTCCACTGTGGAGATGTCTCTGGTCCTGGTGTTCACTGTGGGGACTTCCCCAGTTCTGGTGTGCACTGTGGGGACTTCTCTGGTCCTGCTGTCCACTGTGGAGACTTCTCTGGTCCTGGTGTCCACTGTGGGGACTTCTCTGGTCCTGGTGTCCACTGTGGAGACTTCTCTGGTCCAAGTGTCCACTGTGGAGACGTCTCTGGCCCTGGTGTCCACTGCAGAGACTTCTCTGGACCTGGTGTCCACTGTGGGGACTTCTCTGGTCCTGGTGTCCCCTGTGGAGACTTCCCTGGTCCAGGTGTCCACTGTGGGGACTTCTCTGGTCCTAGTACTCAATGTGGAGACTTCTCCGGTCCTGGTGTCCACTGTTGGGAATTCACTGGTCTTGGTACCCACTGTGGAGACTTCTCTGGACCTGGTGTCCACTGTGGGGACTTCTCTGGTCCTGGTGTCCACTGTGGAGACTTCTCCGGTCCAGGTGTCCACTGTGGAGACTTCTCTGGTCCTGGTGTCCACTGTGGGGATGTCTCTGGTCCTGTTGTCCACTGTGGGGCCTGCCCCGGTCCTGGTGTCCACTGTGGGGACTTCTCTGGTCCTGGTGTCCACTGTTGGGAGTTCTCTGGTCCTGGTGTCCACTGTGGAGATTTCTCTGGTCCTGGTGCCCACTGTGGAGACTTCTCTGTTCCGGGTGTCCACTGTGGAGATGTCTCTGGTCCTGGTGTCCACTGCTTGGACTTCTCTGGTCCTGGTGTCCACTGTGGAGGCTTCTCTAGTCCTGGTACCCAATGTGGAGACTTCTCTGGTCCTGGTGTCGAATGTGGTGTGTCTCTGGTCCTGTTGTCCACTGTAGGGACTTCTCTGGTACTGGTGTCCACTGTGGGGACGTCTCTGTTCCCGGTGTCCACTGTGGGGACTTCTCTGGTCCTGGTGACCCCTGTGGAGACTTCCCTGGTCCAGGTACCCAATGTGGAGACTTCTCTGGTCCTGGTACTCAATGTGGAGACTTCTCCGGTCCTAGTGTCCACTGTGGGGACTTCACTGGTCCTGGTGTCCACAGTTGGGAATTCTCTGGTCCTGGGATGCACTGTGGGGACTTCCCTGGTCCTGGTGTCCACTGTTGGGACTTCTCTGGTCATGGTGTCCACTGTGGAGACTTCTCTGGTCCTGGTGTCCACTGTGGAGACTTCTCTGGACCTGACGTCCACAGTAGGGACTTCTCTGGTCCTGGTACCTAATGTGGAGACTCCTCTTGTCCTGGTGTCCACTGTGGGGACTTCTCTGGTCCTGGTGTCCACTGTGGAGGCTTCTCTGGTCCTGTTGTCCACTGTGGGGACTTCTCTGGTCCTGGTGTCCACTGTGGAGACTTCTCTGGTCCAAGTGTCCACTGTGGAGACGTCTCTGGCCCTGGTGTCCACTGCAGAGAATTCTCTGGACCTGGTGTCCACTGTGGGGACTTCTCTGGTCCTGATGTCCACTGTAGAGACATCTCTGGACCTGGTGTCCACTGTGGGGACTTCTCTGGTCCTGGTGTCCCCTGTGGAGACTTCCCTGGTCCAGATGTCCACTGTGGGGACTTCTCTGGTCCTAGTACTCAATGTGGAGACTTCTCCGGTCCTGGTGTCCACTGTTGGGAATTCTCTGGTCTTGGTACCCACTGTGGAGACTTCTCTGGACCTGGTGTCCACTGTGGGGACTTCTCTGCTCCTGGTGTCCACTGTGGAGACTTCTCCGGTCCAGGTGTCCACTGTGGAGACTTCTCTGGTCCTGGTGTCCACTGTGGGGATGTCTCTGGTCCTGTTGTCCACTGTGGGGCCTGCCCTGGTCCTGGTGTCCACTGCGGGGACTTCTCTGGTCCTGGTGTCCACTGTAGGGAATTCCCTGGTCCTGTTGTCCACTGTGGGGACTTCTCTGGTCCTGGTGTCCACTGTTGGGAGTTCTCTGGTCCTGGTGTCCACTGTGGAGATTTCTCTGGTCCTGGTGCCCACTGTGGAGACTTCTCTGTTCCGGGTGTCCACTGTGGAGATGTCTCTGGTCCTGGTGTCCACTGTGGGGAATTCTCTGGTCCTGGTGTCCACTGCTTGGACTTCTCTGGTCCTGGTGTCCACTGTGGAGCCTTCTCTAGTCCTGGTACCCAATGTGGAGACTTCTCTGGTCCTGGTGTCGAATGTGGTGTGTCTCTGGTCCTGTTGTCCACTGTAGGGACTTCTCTGGTACTGGTGTCCACTGTGGGGACGTCTCTGTTCCCGGTGTCCACTGTGGGGACTTCTCTGGTCCTGATGTCCACTGTAGAGACTTCTCTGGACCTGGTGTCCACTGTGGGGACTTCTCTGGTCCTGGTGATCCCTGTGGAGACTTCCCTGGTCCAGGTACCCAATGTGGAGACTTCTCTGGTCCTGGTACTCAATGTGGAGACTTCTCCGGTCCTAGTGTCCACTGTGGGGACTTCACTGGTCCTGGTGTCCACAGTTGGGAATTCTCTGGTCCTGGGATGCACTGTGGGGACTTCCCTGGTCCTGGTGTCCACTGTTGGGACTTCTCTGGTCATGGTGTCCACTGTGGAGACTTCTCTGGACCTGGTGTCCACTGTGGGGACTTCTCTCATCCTGGTGTCCACTGTTGGGACTTCTCTGGTCCTGGTATCCACTGTGGAGACTTCTCTGGTCCTGGTATCCACTGTGGGGACTTCTCTGGTCCTGGTGTCCACTGTGGAGACTTCTCTGGACCTGACGTCCACTGTGGGGAGCTCTCTGGTCCTGGTACCCAATGTGGAGATGTCTCTGGTGCTGGTGTCCACTGTGGGGACTTCTCTGGTCCTGGTGTCCACTGTGGAGTCTTCTCTGGTCCTGGTGTCCACTGTGGAGACTTCTCTGGACCTGACGTCCACAGTAGGGACTTCTCTGGTCCTGGTACCTAATGTGGAGACTCCTCTTGTCCTGGTGTCCACTGTGGGGACTTCTCTGGTCCTGGTGTCCACTGTGGAGGCTTCTCTGGTCCTGTTGTCCACTGTGGGGACTTCACTGGTCCAGGTACCCAATGTGGAGATTTCTCTGGTCCTGGTGTCCACTGTGGAGGCTTCCTGGTCCTGGTGTCCACTGTGGGGACTTCTCTGGTCCTGGTGTCCACTGTGGAGGCTTCTCTGGTCCTGTTGTCCACTGTGGGGACTTCACTGGTCCAGGTACCCAAAGTGGAGATTTCTCTGGTCCTGGTGTCCACTGTGGCGACTTCTCTGGTCCTGGTGTCCACTGTTGGGACTTCTCTGGTCCTGGTATCCACTGTGGAGACGTCTCTGGTCCTGGTGTCCACTGTGGGGACTTCTCTGTTCCTGGTGTCCACTGTGGAGACTTCTCAGGTCCTGGTGTCCACTGTTGGGACTTCTCTGTTCCTGGTGTCCACTGTGGGGATGTCTCTGGTCCTGGTGTCCACTGTTGGGACTTCTCTGTTCCTGGTGTCCACTGTGGGGATTTCTCTGGTCCTGGTGTCCACTGTGGGGCCTACCCCGGTCCTGGTGTCCGCTGCGGGGACACCTCTGCTCCTGGTGTCCACTGTAGGGAATTCCCTGGTCCTGGTGTCCACTGTGGAGACGTCTCTGGTCCTGGTGTCCACTGTGGGGACTTCTCTGGTCCTGATGTCCACTATGGAGGCTTCTCTGTTCCTGGTGCCCACTGTGGAGAATTCTCTGGTCCTGCTGTCCACTGTGGATATGTCTCTGGTCCTGGTGTCCACTGTGGGGAATTCTCTGGTCCTGGTGTCCACTGTAGGGACTTCTCTGGTCCTGGTGTCCACTGTGGAGTCTTCTCTCGTCCTGGTGTCTACTGTGGAGCCTTCTCTGGTCCTGGCGCCCACTGTGGGGATTTCCCCGGTCCTGGTACCCAATGTAGAGACTTCTCTGGTCCTGGTACCCGATGTGGAGACTTCTCTGGGCCTGTTGTCCACTGTGGAGACTTCCTGGTCCTGGTGTCCACTGTGGGGACTTCCCTGGTCCTGATGTCAACTGTGGAGTCTTCTCTGGTCCTGGTGTCCCCTGTGGAGACTTCCTGGTCCTGGTGTCAACTGTGGAGACTTCCTGGTCCTGGTGTCCACTGTGGGGTGTCTCTGGTCCTGGTGTCCACTGTGGGGACTTCTCTGGTCCTGGTGTCCCCTGCGGAGACTTCTCTGGTCCTGGTATCCACTGTGGAGACTTCTCTGGACCTGGTGTCTACTGTGGGGACTTCTCTGGTCCTGGTGTCTACTGTGGGGACTTCTCTGGTCCTGGTGCCCACTGTGGAGACTTCTCTGGTCCTGGTGTCCACTGTGGAGACTTCTCTGGACCTGGTGTCTACTGTGGGGACTTCTCTGGTCCTGGTGCCCACTGTGGGGTGTCTCTGGTCCTGGTGTCCACTGTAGGGACTTCTCTGGTCCTGCTGTCCCCTGTGGAGACTTCTCTGGTCCTGGTATCCACTGTGTTGATATTTCTGGTCCTGGTGTCCACTGTGGGGACTTCCCAGGTCCTGGTGTCCACTGAGGAGATGTCTCTGGTCCTGGTGTCCGCCGTGGGGACTTCCCCAGTCCTGGTGTCCATTGTGGAGACTTCTCTGGTCCTGGTGTGCACTGTGGGAAATTCCCTGGTCCTGGTGTCCACTGTGGTGACTTCCTGGTCCTGGTGTCTACTGTGGGGACATCTCTGTTCCTGGTCTCCACTGTGGAGACATCTCTGGTCCTGGTGTGCACTGTGGGAAATTCTCTGGTCCTGGTGTCCACTGTGAAGACTTCCTGGTCCTGGTGTCTACTATGGGGACATCTCTGTTCCTGGTCTCCACTGTGGTGACTTCTCCGGTCCTGGTGTCCACTGTGGGGACTTCCCTGGTCCTGGTGTCCACTGTGGTGACTTCCTGGTCTTGGTGTCTACTGTGGGGACATTTCTGGTCCTGGTACCCAATGTGGAGATTTCTCTGGTCCTGGTGTCCACTGTGGAGACTTCTCTGGTCCTGGTGTCCACTGTTGGGACTTCTCTGGTCCTGGTGTCCACTGTGGAGACATCTCTGGTCCTGGCACCCACTGTGGGGACTTCTCTGGTCCTGGTACCCAATGTGGAGACTTCTGTGGTCCTGGTATCCACTGTGGGGTCTTTTCTGGTCCTAGTGTCCACTTTGGAGACTTCTCTGGTCCTCGTGTCCACCTTTGGGACTTCTCTGGTCCTGGTGTCGACTGTGGGGTGTCTCTGGTCCTGGTGTCCACTGTAGGGACTTCTCTGATACTGGAGTCCACTGTGGGGACTTCACTGGTCCTGGTACTCAATGTGGAGACTTCTCTGGTCCTGGTGTCCACTGTGGAGACGTCTCTGGTCCTGGTGTCCACTGTGGAGACGTCTCTGGTCCAGGTGTCCACTGTGGGGCCTTCTCTGGTCCTGGTGTCCACTGTGGAGACTTCCTGGTCCTGGTGTCCAGTGTGGAGACGTCTCTGGTCCTGGTGTCCACTGTGGAGACTTCCTGGTCCTGGTGTCCACAGTGGGGATTTCTCTGGTCCTGGTGTCCACTGTGGAGACGTCTCTGGTCCTGGTGTCCACTGTGGGGCTTGTCTGGTCCTGGTGTCCACTGTGGAGACGTCTCTGGTCCTGGTGTCCACTGTGTAGATGTCTCTGGTGCTGGTGTCCACTGTGGGGACTTCTCTGGTCCTGGTGTCCACTATGGAGACTTCTCTGGTCCTGGAGTCCACTGTGGGAACTTCTCTGGTCCTGGTACCCAATGTGGAGACTTCTCTGGTCCTGGTGTCCACTGTGGGGACTTCTCTGGTCCTGGTGTCCACTGTGAAGACTTCTCTGGTTCCGGTGTCCACTGTGGAGACGTCTCTGGTCCTGGTGTTCACTGTGGGGACTTCTTTGGTCCTGGTGTCCACTGTAGGGACTTCCCTGGTCCTGGTGTCCACTGTGGAGACTTCTCAGGTCCTGGAGTCCACTGTGGAGATGTCTCTGGTCCTGGTGTTCACTGTGGGGACTTCCCCAGTTCTGGTGTGCACTGTGGGGACTTCTCTGGTCCTGCTGTCCACTGTGGAGACTTCTCTGGTCCTGGTGTCCACTGTGGGGACTTCTCTGGTCCTGGTGTCCACTGTGGAGACTTCTCTGGTCCAAGTGTCCACTGTGGAGACGTCTCTGGCCCTGGTGTCCACTGCAGAGACTTCTCTGGACCTGGTGTCCACTGTGGGGACTTCTCTGGTCCTGGTGTCCCCTGTGGAGACTTCCCTGGTCCAGGTGTCCACTGTGGGGACTTCTCTGGTCCTAGTACTCAATGTGGAGACTTCTCCGGTCCTGGTGTCCACTGTTGGGAATTCACTGGTCTTGGTACCCACTGTGGAGACTTCTCTGGACCTGGTGTCCACTGTGGGGACTTCTCTGGTCCTGGTGTCCACTGTGGAGACTTCTCCGGTCCAGGTGTCCACTGTGGAGACTTCTCTGGTCCTGGTGTCCACTGTGGGGATGTCTCTGGTCCTGTTGTCCACTGTGGGGCCTGCCCCGGTCCTGGTGTCCACTGTGGGGACTTCTCTGGTCCTGGTGTCCACTGTTGGGAGTTCTCTGGTCCTGGTGTCCACTGTGGAGATTTCTCTGGTCCTGGTGCCCACTGTGGAGACTTCTCTGTTCCGGGTGTCCACTGTGGAGATGTCTCTGGTCCTGGTGTCCACTGTGGGAAATTCTCTGGTCCTGGTGTCCACTGCTTGGACTTCTCTGGTCCTGGTGTCCACTGTGGAGGCTTCTCTAGTCCTGCTACCCAATGTGGAGACTTCTCTGGTCCTGGTGTCGAATGTGGTGTGTCTCTGGTCCTGTTGTCCACTGTAGGGACTTCTCTGGTACTGGTGTCCACTGTGGGGACGTCTCTGTTCCCGGTGTCCACTGTGGGGACTTCTCTGGTCCTGGTGACCCCTGTGGAGACTTCCCTGGTCCAGGTACCCAATGTGGAGACTTCTCTGGTCCTGGTACTCAATGTGGAGACTTCTCCGGTCCTAGTGTCCACTGTGGGGACTTCACTGGTCCTGGTGTCCACAGTTGGGAATTCTCTGGTCCTGGGATGCACTGTGGGGACTTCCCTGGTCCTGGTGTCCACTGTTGGGACTTCTCTGGTCATGGTGTCCACTGTGGAGACTTCTCTGGTCCTGGTGTCCACTGTGGAGACTTCTCTGGACCTGACGTCCACAGTAGGGACTTCTCTGGTCCTGGTACCTAATGTGGAGACTCCTCTTGTCCTGGTGTCCACTGTGGGGACTTCTCTGGTCCTGGTGTCCACTGTGGAGGCTTCTCTGGTCCTGTTGTCCACTGTGGGGACTTCTCTGGTCCTGGTGTCCACTGTGGAGACTTCTCTGGTCCAAGTGTCCACTGTGGAGACGTCTCTGGCCCTGGTGTCCACTGCAGAGAATTCTCTGGACCTGGTGTCCACTGTGGGGACTTCTCTGGTCCTGATGTCCACTGTAGAGACATCTCTGGACCTGGTGTCCACTGTGGGGACTTCTCTGGTCCTGGTGTCCCCTGTGGAGACTTCCCTGGTCCAGATGTCCACTGTGGGGACTTCTCTGGTCCTAGTACTCAATGTGGAGACTTCTCCGGTCCTGGTGTCCACTGTTGGGAATTCTCTGGTCTTGGTACCCACTGTGGAGACTTCTCTGGACCTGGTGTCCACTGTGGGGACTTCTCTGCTCCTGGTGTCCACTGTGGAGACTTCTCCGGTCCAGGTGTCCACTGTGGAGACTTCTCTGGTCCTGGTGTCCACTGTGGGGATGTCTCTGGTCCTGTTGTCCACTGTGGGGCCTGCCCTGGTCCTGGTGTCCACTGCGGGGACTTCTCTGGTCCTGGTGTCCACTGTAGGGAATTCCCTGGTCCTGTTGTCCACTGTGGGGACTTCTCTGGTCCTGGTGTCCACTGTTGGGAGTTCTCTGGTCCTGGTGTCCACTGTGGAGATTTCTCTGGTCCTGGTGCCCACTGTGGAGACTTCTCTGTTCCGGGTGTCCACTGTGGAGATGTCTCTGGTCCTGGTGTCCACTGTGGGGAATTCTCTGGTCCTGGTGTCCACTGCTTGGACTTCTCTGGTCCTGGTGTCCACTGTGGAGCCTTCTCTAGTCCTGGTACCCAATGTGGAGACTTCTCTGGTCCTGGTGTCGAATGTGGTGTGTCTCTGGTCCTGTTGTCCACTGTAGGGACTTCTCTGGTACTGGTGTCCACTGTGGGGACGTCTCTGTTCCCGGTGTCCACTGTGGGGACTTCTCTGGTCCTGATGTCCACTGTAGAGACTTCTCTGGACCTGGTGTCCACTGTGGGGACTTCTCTGGTCCTGGTGATCCCTGTGGAGACTTCCCTGGTCCAGGTACCCAATGTGGAGACTTCTCTGGTCCTGGTACTCAATGTGGAGACTTCTCCGGTCCTAGTGTCCACTGTGGGGACTTCACTGGTCCTGGTGTCCACAGTTGGGAATTCTCTGGTCCTGGGATGCACTGTGGGGACTTCCCTGGTCCTGGTGTCCACTGTTGGGACTTCTCTGGTCATGGTGTCCACTGTGGAGACTTCTCTGGACCTGGTGTCCACTGTGGGGACTTCTCTCATCCTGGTGTCCACTGTTGGGACTTCTCTGGTCCTGGTATCCACTGTGGAGACTTCTCTGGTCCTGGTATCCACTGTGGGGACTTCTCTGGTCCTGGTGTCCACTGTGGAGACTTCTCTGGACCTGACGTCCACTGTGGGGAGCTCTCTGGTCCTGGTACCCAATGTGGAGATGTCTCTGGTGCTGGTGTCCACTGTGGGGACTTCTCTGGTCCTGGTGTCCACTGTGGAGTCTTCTCTGGTCCTGGTGTCCACTGTGGAGACTTCTCTGGACCTGACGTCCACAGTAGGGACTTCTCTGGTCCTGGTACCTAATGTGGAGACTCCTCTTGTCCTGGTGTCCACTGTGGGGACTTCTCTGGTCCTGGTGTCCACTGTGGAGGCTTCTCTGGTCCTGTTGTCCACTGTGGGGACTTCACTGGTCCAGGTACCCAATGTGGAGATTTCTCTGGTCCTGGTGTCCACTGTGGAGGCTTCCTGGTCCTGGTGTCCACTGTGGGGACTTCTCTGGTCCTGGTGTCCACTGTGGAGGCTTCTCTGGTCCTGTTGTCCACTGTGGGGACTTCACTGGTCCAGGTACCCAAAGTGGAGATTTCTCTGGTCCTGGTGTCCACTGTGGCGACTTCTCTGGTCCTGGTGTCCACTGTTGGGACTTCTCTGGTCCTGGTATCCACTGTGGAGACGTCTCTGGTCCTGGTGTCCACTGTGGGGACTTCTCTGTTCCTGGTGTCCACTGTGGAGACTTCTCAGGTCCTGGTGTCCACTGTTGGGACTTCTCTGTTCCTGGTGTCCACTGTGGGGATGTCTCTGGTCCTGGTGTCCACTGTGGGGAATTCTCTGGTCCTGGTGTCCACTGTAGGGACTTCTCTGGTCCTGGTGTCCACTGTGGAGTCTTCTCTCGTCCTGGTGTCTACTGTGGAGCCTTCTCTGGTCCTGGCGCCCACTGTGGGGATTTCCCCGGTCCTGGTACCCAATGTAGAGACTTCTCTGGTCCTGGTACCCGATGTGGAGACTTCTCTGGGCCTGTTGTCCACTGTGGAGACTTCCTGGTCCTGGTGTCCACTGTGGGGACTTCCCTGGTCCTGATGTCAACTGTGGAGTCTTCTCTGGTCCTGGTGTCCCCTGTGGAGACTTCCTGGTCCTGGTGTCAACTGTGGAGACTTCCTGGTCCTGGTGTCCACTGTGGGGTGTCTCTGGTCCTGGTGTCCACTGTGGGGACTTCTCTGGTCCTGGTGTCCCCTGCGGAGACTTCTCTGGTCCTGGTATCCACTGTGGAGACTTCTCTGGACCTGGTGTCTACTGTGGGGACTTCTCTGGTCCTGGTGCCCACTGTGGAGACTTCTCTGGTCCTGGTGTCCACTGTGGAGACTTCTCTGGACCTGGTGTCTACTGTGGGGACTTCTCTGGTCCTGGTGCCCACTGTGGGGTGTCTCTGGTCCTGGTGTCCACTGTAGGGACTTCTCTGGTCCTGCTGTCCCCTGTGGAGACTTCTCTGGTCCTGGTATCCACTGTGTTGATATTTCTGGTCCTGGTGTCCACTGTGGGGACTTCCCAGGTCCTGGTGTCCACTGAGGAGATGTCTCTGGTCCTGGTGTCCGCCGTGGGGACTTCCCCAGTCCTGGTGTCCATTGTGGAGACTTCTCTGGTCCTGGTGTGCACTGTGGGAAATTCCCTGGTCCTGGTGTCCACTGTGGTGACTTCCTGGTCCTGGTGTCTACTGTGGGGACATCTCTGTTCCTGGTCTCCACTGTGGAGACATCTCTGGTCCTGGTGTGCACTGTGGGAAATTCTCTGGTCCTGGTGTCCACTGTGAAGACTTCCTGGTCCTGGTGTCTACTATGGGGACATCTCTGTTCCTGGTCTCCACTGTGGTGACTTCTCCGGTCCTGGTGTCCACTGTGGGGACTTCCCTGGTCCTGGTGTCCACTGTGGTGACTTCCTGGTCTTGGTGTCTACTGTGGGGACATTTCTGGTCCTGGTACCCAATGTGGAGATTTCTCTGGTCCTGGTGTCCACTGTGGAGACTTCTCTGGTCCTGGTGTCCACTGTTGGGACTTCTCTGGTCCTGGTGTCCACTGTGGAGACATCTCTGGTCCTGGCACCCACTGTGGGGACTTCTCTGGTCCTGGTACCCAATGTGGAGACTTCTGTGGTCCTGGTATCCACTGTGGGGTCTTTTCTGGTCCTAGTGTCCACTTTGGAGACTTCTCTGGTCCTCGTGTCCACCTTTGGGACTTCTCTGGTCCTGGTGTCGACTGTGGGGTGTCTCTGGTCCTGGTGTCCACTGTAGGGACTTCTCTGATACTGGAGTCCACTGTGGGGACTTCACTGGTCCTGGTACTCAATGTGGAGACTTCTCTGGTCCTGGTGTCCACTGTGGAGACGTCTCTGGTCCTGGTGTCCACTGTGGAGACGTCTCTGGTCCAGGTGTCCACTGTGGGGCCTTCTCTGGTCCTGGTGTCCACTGTGGAGACTTCCTGGTCCTGGTGTCCAGTGTGGAGACGTCTCTGGTCCTGGTGTCCACTGTGGAGACTTCCTGGTCCTGGTGTCCACAGTGGGGATTTCTCTGGTCCTGGTGTCCACTGTGGAGACGTCTCTGGTCCTGGTGTCCACTGTGGGGCTTGTCTGGTCCTGGTGTCCACTGTGGAGACGTCTCTGGTCCTGGTGTCCACTGTGTAGATGTCTCTGGTGCTGGTGTCCACTGTGGGGACTTCTCTGGTCCTGGTGTCCACTATGGAGACTTCTCTGGTCCTGGAGTCCACTGTGGGAACTTCTCTGGTCCTGGTACCCAATGTGGAGACTTCTCTGGTCCTGGTGTCCACTGTGGGGACTTCTCTGGTCCTGGTGTCCACTGTGAAGACTTCTCTGGTTCCGGTGTCCACTGTGGAGACGTCTCTGGTCCTGGTGTTCACTGTGGGGACTTCTTTGGTCCTGGTGTCCACTGTAGGGACTTCTCTGGTCCTGGTGTCCACTGTGGAGACTTCTCAGGTCCTGGAGTCCACTGTGGAGATGTCTCTGGTCCTGGTGTTCACTGTGGGGACTTCCCCAGTTCTGGTGTGCACTGTGGGGACTTCTCTGGTCCTGCTGTCCACTGTGGAGACTTCTCTGGTCCTGGTGTCCACTGTGGGGACTTCTCTGGTCCTGGTGTCCACTGTGGAGACTTCTCTGGTCCAAGTGTCCACTGTGGAGACGTCTCTGGCCCTGGTGTCCACTGCAGAGACTTCTCTGGACCTGGTGTCCACTGTGGGGACTTCTCTGGTCCTGGTGTCCCCTGTGGAGACTTCCCTGGTCCAGGTGTCCACTGTGGGGACTTCTCTGGTCCTAGTACTCAATGTGGAGACTTCTCCGGTCCTGGTGTCCACTGTTGGGAATTCACTGGTCTTGGTACCCACTGTGGAGACTTCTCTGGACCTGGTGTCCACTGTGGGGACTTCTCTGGTCCTGGTGTCCACTGTGGAGACTTCTCCGGTCCAGGTGTCCACTGTGGAGACTTCTCTGGTCCTGGTGTCCACTGTGGGGATGTCTCTGGTCCTGTTGTCCACTGTGGGGCCTGCCCCGGTCCTGGTGTCCACTGTGGGGACTTCTCTGGTCCTGGTGTCCACTGTTGGGAGTTCTCTGGTCCTGGTGTCCACTGTGGAGATTTCTCTGGTCCTGGTGCCCACTGTGGAGACTTCTCTGTTCCGGGTGTCCACTGTGGAGATGTCTCTGGTCCTGGTGTCCACTGTGGGAAATTCTCTGGTCCTGGTGTCCACTGCTTGGACTTCTCTGGTCCTGGTGTCCACTGTGGAGGCTTCTCTAGTCCTGGTACCCAATGTGGAGACTTCTCTGGTCCTGGTGTCGAATGTGGTGTGTCTCTGGTCCTGTTGTCCACTGTAGGGACTTCTCTGGTACTGGTGTCCACTGTGGGGACGTCTCTGTTCCCGGTGTCCACTGTGGGGACTTCTCTGGTCCTGGTGACCCCTGTGGAGACTTCCCTGGTCCAGGTACCCAATGTGGAGACTTCTCTGGTCCTGGTACTCAATGTGGAGACTTCTCCGGTCCTAGTGTCCACTGTGGGGACTTCACTGGTCCTGGTGTCCACAGTTGGGAATTCTCTGGTCCTGGGATGCACTGTGGGGACTTCCCTGGTCCTGGTGTCCACTGTTGGGACTTCTCTGGTCATGGTGTCCACTGTGGAGACTTCTCTGGTCCTGGTGTCCACTGTGGAGACTTCTCTGGACCTGACGTCCACAGTAGGGACTTCTCTGGTCCTGGTACCTAATGTGGAGACTCCTCTTGTCCTGGTGTCCACTGTGGGGACTTCTCTGGTCCTGGTGTCCACTGTGGAGGCTTCTCTGGTCCTGTTGTCCACTGTGGGGACTTCTCTGGTCCTGGTGTCCACTGTGGAGACTTCTCTGGTCCAAGTGTCCACTGTGGAGACGTCTCTGGCCCTGGTGTCCACTGCAGAGAATTCTCTGGACCTGGTGTCCACTGTGGGGACTTCTCTGGTCCTGATGTCCACTGTAGAGACATCTCTGGACCTGGTGTCCACTGTGGGGACTTCTCTGGTCCTGGTGTCCCCTGTGGAGACTTCCCTGGTCCAGATGTCCACTGTGGGGACTTCTCTGGTCCTAGTACTCAATGTGGAGACTTCTCCGGTCCTGGTGTCCACTGTTGGGAATTCTCTGGTCTTGGTACCCACTGTGGAGACTTCTCTGGACCTGGTGTCCACTGTGGGGACTTCTCTGCTCCTGGTGTCCACTGTGGAGACTTCTCCGGTCCAGGTGTCCACTGTGGAGACTTCTCTGGTCCTGGTGTCCACTGTGGGGATGTCTCTGGTCCTGTTGTCCACTGTGGGGCCTGCCCTGGTCCTGGTGTCCACTGCGGGGACTTCTCTGGTCCTGGTGTCCACTGTAGGGAATTCCCTGGTCCTGTTGTCCACTGTGGGGACTTCTCTGGTCCTGGTGTCCACTGTTGGGAGTTCTCTGGTCCTGGTGTCCACTGTGGAGATTTCTCTGGTCCTGGTGCCCACTGTGGAGACTTCTCTGTTCCGGGTGTCCACTGTGGAGATGTCTCTGGTCCTGGTGTCCACTGTGGGGAATTCTCTGGTCCTGGTGTCCACTGCTTGGACTTCTCTGGTCCTGGTGTCCACTGTGGAGCCTTCTCTAGTCCTGGTACCCAATGTGGAGACTTCTCTGGTCCTGGTGTCGAATGTGGTGTGTCTCTGGTCCTGTTGTCCACTGTAGGGACTTCTCTGGTACTGGTGTCCACTGTGGGGACGTCTCTGTTCCCGGTGTCCACTGTGGGGACTTCTCTGGTCCTGATGTCCACTGTAGAGACTTCTCTGGACCTGGTGTCCACTGTGGGGACTTCTCTGGTCCTGGTGATCCCTGTGGAGACTTCCCTGGTCCAGGTACCCAATGTGGAGACTTCTCTGGTCCTGGTACTCAATGTGGAGACTTCTCCGGTCCTAGTGTCCACTGTGGGGACTTCACTGGTCCTGGTGTCCACAGTTGGGAATTCTCTGGTCCTGGGATGCACTGTGGGGACTTCCCTGGTCCTGGTGTCCACTGTTGGGACTTCTCTGGTCATGGTGTCCACTGTGGAGACTTCTCTGGACCTGGTGTCCACTGTGGGGACTTCTCTCATCCTGGTGTCCACTGTTGGGACTTCTCTGGTCCTGGTATCCACTGTGGAGACTTCTCTGGTCCTGGTATCCACTGTGGGGACTTCTCTGGTCCTGGTGTCCACTGTGGAGACTTCTCTGGACCTGACGTCCACTGTGGGGAGCTCTCTGGTCCTGGTACCCAATGTGGAGATGTCTCTGGTGCTGGTGTCCACTGTGGGGACTTCTCTGGTCCTGGTGTCCACTGTGGAGTCTTCTCTGGTCCTGGTGTCCACTGTGGAGACTTCTCTGGACCTGACGTCCACAGTAGGGACTTCTCTGGTCCTGGTACCTAATGTGGAGACTCCTCTTGTCCTGGTGTCCACTGTGGGGACTTCTCTGGTCCTGGTGTCCACTGTGGAGGCTTCTCTGGTCCTGTTGTCCACTGTGGGGACTTCACTGGTCCAGGTACCCAATGTGGAGATTTCTCTGGTCCTGGTGTCCACTGTGGAGGCTTCCTGGTCCTGGTGTCCACTGTGGGGACTTCTCTGGTCCTGGTGTCCACTGTGGAGGCTTCTCTGGTCCTGTTGTCCACTGTGGGGACTTCACTGGTCCAGGTACCCAAAGTGGAGATTTCTCTGGTCCTGGTGTCCACTGTGGCGACTTCTCTGGTCCTGGTGTCCACTGTTGGGACTTCTCTGGTCCTGGTATCCACTGTGGAGACGTCTCTGGTCCTGGTGTCCACTGTGGGGACTTCTCTGTTCCTGGTGTCCACTGTGGAGACTTCTCAGGTCCTGGTGTCCACTGTTGGGACTTCTCTGTTCCTGGTGTCCACTGTGGGGATGTCTCTGGTCCTGGTGTCCACTGTTGGGACTTCTCTGTTCCTGGTGTCCACTGTGGGGATTTCTCTGGTCCTGGTGTCCACTGTGGGGCCTACCCCGGTCCTGGTGTCCGCTGCGGGGACACCTCTGCTCCTGGTGTCCACTGTAGGGAATTCCCTGGTCCTGGTGTCCACTGTGGAGACGTCTCTGGTCCTGGTGTCCACTGTGGGGACTTCTCTGGTCCTGATGTCCACTATGGAGGCTTCTCTGTTCCTGGTGCCCACTGTGGAGAATTCTCTGGTCCTGCTGTCCACTGTGGATATGTCTCTGGTCCTGGTGTCCACTGTGGGGAATTCTCTGGTCCTGGTGTCCACTGTAGGGACTTCTCTGGTCCTGGTGTCCACTGTGGAGTCTTCTCTCGTCCTGGTGTCTACTGTGGAGCCTTCTCTGGTCCTGGCGCCCACTGTGGGGATTTCCCCGGTCCTGGTACCCAATGTAGAGACTTCTCTGGTCCTGGTACCCGATGTGGAGACTTCTCTGGGCCTGTTGTCCACTGTGGAGACTTCCTGGTCCTGGTGTCCACTGTGGGGACTTCCCTGGTCCTGATGTCAACTGTGGAGTCTTCTCTGGTCCTGGTGTCCCCTGTGGAGACTTCCTGGTCCTGGTGTCAACTGTGGAGACTTCCTGGTCCTGGTGTCCACTGTGGGGTGTCTCTGGTCCTGGTGTCCACTGTGGGGACTTCTCTGGTCCTGGTGTCCCCTGCGGAGACTTCTCTGGTCCTGGTATCCACTGTGGAGACTTCTCTGGACCTGGTGTCTACTGTGGGGACTTCTCTGGTCCTGGTGCCCACTGTGGAGACTTCTCTGGTCCTGGTGTCCACTGTGGAGACTTCTCTGGACCTGGTGTCTACTGTGGGGACTTCTCTGGTCCTGGTGCCCACTGTGGGGTGTCTCTGGTCCTGGTGTCCACTGTAGGGACTTCTCTGGTCCTGCTGTCCCCTGTGGAGACTTCTCTGGTCCTGGTATCCACTGTGTTGATATTTCTGGTCCTGGTGTCCACTGTGGGGACTTCCCAGGTCCTGGTGTCCACTGAGGAGATGTCTCTGGTCCTGGTGTCCGCCGTGGGGACTTCCCCAGTCCTGGTGTCCATTGTGGAGACTTCTCTGGTCCTGGTGTGCACTGTGGGAAATTCCCTGGTCCTGGTGTCCACTGTGGTGACTTCCTGGTCCTGGTGTCTACTGTGGGGACATCTCTGTTCCTGGTCTCCACTGTGGAGACATCTCTGGTCCTGGTGTGCACTGTGGGAAATTCTCTGGTCCTGGTGTCCACTGTGAAGACTTCCTGGTCCTGGTGTCTACTATGGGGACATCTCTGTTCCTGGTCTCCACTGTGGTGACTTCTCCGGTCCTGGTGTCCACTGTGGGGACTTCCCTGGTCCTGGTGTCCACTGTGGTGACTTCCTGGTCTTGGTGTCTACTGTGGGGACATTTCTGGTCCTGGTACCCAATGTGGAGATTTCTCTGGTCCTGGTGTCCACTGTGGAGACTTCTCTGGTCCTGGTGTCCACTGTTGGGACTTCTCTGGTCCTGGTGTCCACTGTGGAGACATCTCTGGTCCTGGCACCCACTGTGGGGACTTCTCTGGTCCTGGTACCCAATGTGGAGACTTCTGTGGTCCTGGTATCCACTGTGGGGTCTTTTCTGGTCCTAGTGTCCACTTTGGAGACTTCTCTGGTCCTCGTGTCCACCTTTGGGACTTCTCTGGTCCTGGTGTCGACTGTGGGGTGTCTCTGGTCCTGGTGTCCACTGTAGGGACTTCTCTGATACTGGAGTCCACTGTGGGGACTTCACTGGTCCTGGTACTCAATGTGGAGACTTCTCTGGTCCTGGTGTCCACTGTGGAGACTTCTTTGGACCTGATGTCTACTGTGGGGACTTCTCTGGTCCTGGTGTCCACTGTTGGGACTTCTCTGGTCCTGGTGTGCACTGTGGAGACGTCTCTGGTCCTGGTGTCCACTGTGGGGACTTCTCTGGTCCTGGTGTCCACTGTGGAGATGTCTCTGGTCCTGGTGTCCACTGTGGGGACATCTCTGGTCCTGGTTTCCACTGTTGGGACTTCTCTGGTCCTGGTGTCCTCTATGGAGGCTGCTCTGTTCCTGGTGCCCACTGTGGAGAATTCTCTGGTCCTGCTGTCCACTGTGGATATATCTCTCGTCCTGGTGTCCACTGTGGGGAATTCTCTGGTCCTGGTGTCCACTGTAGGGACTTCTCTGGTCCTGGTGTCCACTGTGGAGCCTTCTCTCATCCTGGTGTCTACTGTGGAGCGTTCTCTTGTTTTGGCGCCCACTGTGGGGATTTCCCCGGTCCTGGTACCCAATGTAGAGTCTTCTCTGGTCCTGGTACCCGATGTGGAGACTTCTCTGTGCCTGGTGTCCACTGTGGAGACTTCCTGGTCCTGGTGTCCACTGTGGGGACTTCCCTGGTCCTGGTGTCGACTGTGGAGTCTTCTCTGGTCCTGGTGTCCCCTGTGGAGACTTCCTGGTCCTGGTGTCAACTGTGGAGACTTCCTGGTCCTGGTGTACACTGTGGGGTGTCTCTGGTCCTGGTGTCCACTGTGGGGACTTCTCTGGTCCTGGTGTCCCCTGCGGAGACTTCTCTGGTCCTGGTATCCACTGTGGAGTCTTCTCTGGACCTGGTGTCTACTGTGGGGACTTCTCTGGTCCTGGTGCCCACTGTGGAGACTTCTCTGGTCCTGGTGTCCACTGTGGAGACTTCTCTGGACCTGGTGTCTACTGTGGGGACTTCTCTGGTCCTGGTGCACACTGTGGGGTGTCTCTGGTCCTGGTGTCCACTGTAGGGACTTCTCTGGTCCTGCTGTCCCCTGTGGAGACTTCTCTGGTCCTGGTATCCACTGTGTTGATATTTCTGGTCCTGGTGTCCACTGTGGGGACTTCCCAGGTCCTGGTGTCCACTGTGGAGATGTCTCTGGTCCTGGTGTCCGCCGTGGGGACTTCCCCAGTCCTGGTGTCCATTGTGGAGACTTCTCTGGACCTGACGTCCACTGTGGGGAGCTCCCTGGTCCTGGTACCCAATGTGGAGACGTCTCTTGTGCTGGTATCCACTGTGGGGACTTCTCTGGTCCTTGTGTCAACTGTGGAGACCTCTGGACCTGACGTCCACTGTAGGGACTTCTCTAGTCCTGGTGTCCACTGTGGAGACTTCTCTGGTCCTGGTGTCCACTGTTGGGACTTCTCTGGTCCTGGTGTCGACTGTGGAGTCTTCTCTGGTCCTGGTGTCCCCTGTGGAGACTTCTCTGGTCCTGGTGTCCACTGTGGGGACTTCTCTGGTCCTGGTGTGTACTGTGGGAAATTCCCTGGTCCTGGTGTCCACTGTGGTGACTTCCTGGTCCTGGTGTCTACTGTGGGGACATCTCTGTTCCTGGTCTCCACTGTGGAGACTTCCTGGTCCTGCTGTCCACTGTGGGGACTTCTCTGGTCCTGCTGTCCACTGTGGGGACTTCTCTGGTCCTGGTGTCCACTGTGGAGACTTCTCTGGTCCTGGTATCCACTGTGGAGACATCTCTTGTCCTGGTGTCCACTGTAGGGAATTCCCTGGTCCTGGTGTCCACTGTGGAGACTTCTCTGGTCCTGGTGTCCACTGTGGAGACATCTCTGGTCCTGGCGCCCACTGTGGGGACTACGCTGGTCCTGGTATCCACTGTGGGGTCTTTTCTGGTCCTGGTGTCCACTTTGGAGACTTCTCTGGTCCTGGTGTCCACCTTTGGGACTTCTCTGGTCCTGGTGTCGACTGTGGGATGTCTCTGGTCCTGGTACCCAATGTGGAGACTTCTCTTGTCCTGGTGTCCACTGTGGGGACTTCTCTGGTCCTGGCGCCCACTGTGGAGGCTTCTCTGGTCCTGTTGTCCACTGTGGGGACTTCACTGTTCCAGGTGTCCACTGTGGGGACTTGTCTGGTCCTGGTACCCAATGTGGAGACTTCTCTTGTCCTGGTGTCCACTGTGGGGACTTCTCTGGTCCTGGTGTCGACTGTGGGGAGCTCCCTGGTCCTGGTACCCACTGTGGAGACGTCTCTGGTCCTGGTGTCCACTGTGGAGATGTCTCTGTTGCTAATGTCCACTGTGGGTACTTCTCTGGTCCTGGTGTCCATTGTGGAGACTTCTCTGGACCTGCCGTCCACTGTGGGGAGCTCCCTGGTCCTGATACCCACTGTGGAGACGTCTCTTGTGCTGGTATCCACTGTGGGGACTTCTCTGGTCCTTGTGTCCACTGTGGAGACCTCTGGACCTGACGTCCACTGTAGGGACTTCTCTGGTCCTGGTGTCCACTGTGGAGACTTCTCTGGTCCTGGTGTCCACTGTTGGGACTTCTCTGGTCCTGGTGTCGACTGTGGAGTCTTCTCTGGTCCTGGTGTCCCCTGTGGAGACTTCTCTGGTCCTGGTGTCCACTGTGGGGACTTCTCTGGTCCTGGTGTGCACTGTGGGAAATTCCCTGGTCCTGGTGTCTACTGTGGGGACATCTCTGATCCTGGTCTCCACTGTGGAGACTTCTCCGGTCCTGGTGTCCACTGTGGAGACTTCCTGGTCCTGCTGTCCACTGTGGGGACTTCTCTGGTCCTGCTGTCCACTGTGGGGACTTCTCTGGTCCTGGTGTCCACTGTGGAGACTTCTCTGCTCCTCGTCTCCACTGTGGAGACTTCTCCGGTCCTGGTGTCCACTGTGGAGACTTCCTGGTCCTGCTGTCCACTGTGGGGACTTCTCTGGTCCTGGTGTCCACTGTGGAGACTTCTCTGGTCCTGGTATCCACTGTGGAGACGTCTCTTGTCCTGGTGTCCACTGTAGGGAATTCCCTGGTCCTGGTGTCCACTGCGGGGACTTCTCTGGTCCTGGTGTACACTGTGGGGACTTCTCTGGTACTGGTGACCACTGTGGAGATGTCTCTGGTCCTGGTGTCCACTGTGGGGACTTCTCTGGTCCTGGTGTCCACTGTGGAGACTTCTCTGGTCCTGGTGTCCACTGTGGAGACATCTCTGGTCCTGGCGCCCACTGTGGGGACTACGCTGGTCCTGGTATCCACTGTGGAGACTTCTCTGGTCCTGGTATCCACTGTGGGGTCTTTTCTGGTCCTGGTGTCCACTTTGGAGACTTCTCTGGTCCTGGTGTCCACCTTTGGGACTTCTCTGGTCCTGGTGTCGACTGTGGGATGTCTCTGGTCCTGGTACCCAATGTGGAGACTTCTCTTGTCCTGGTGTCCACTGTGGGGACTTCTCTGGTCCTGGCGCCCACTGTGGAGGCTTCTCTGGTCCTGTTGTCCACTGTGGGGACTTCACTGTTCCAGGTGTCCACTGTGGGGACTTGTCTGGTCCTGGTACCCAATGTGGAGACTTCTCTTGTCCTGGTGTCCACTGTGGGGACTTCTCTGGTCCTGGTGTCGACTGTGGGGAGCTCCCTGGTCCTGGTACCCACTGTGGAGACGTCTCTGGTCCTGGTGTCCACTGTGGAGATGTCTCTGTTGCTAATGTCCACTGTGGGTACTTCTCTGGTCCTGGTGTCCATTGTGGAGACTTCTCTGGACCTGACGTCCACTGTGGGGAGCTCCCTGGTCCTGATACCCACTGTGGAGACGTCTCTTGTGCTGGTATCCACTGTGGGGACTTCTCTGGTCCTTGTGTCCACTGTGGAGACCTCTGGACCTGACGTCCACTGTAGGGACTTCTCTGGTCCTGGTGTCCACTGTGGAGACTTCTCTGGTCCTGGTGTCCACTGTTGGGACTTCTCTGGTCCTGGTGTCGACTGTGGAGTCTTCTCTGGTCCTGGTGTCCCCTGTGGAGACTTCTCTGGTCCTGGTGTCCACTGTGGGGACTTCTCTGGTCCTGGTGTGCACTGTGGGAAATTCCCTGGTCCTGGTGTCTACTGTGGGGACATCTCTGTTCCTGGTCTCCACTGTGGAGACTTCTCCGGTCCTGGTGTCCACTGTGGAGACTTCCTGGTCCTGCTGTCCACTGTGGGGACTTCTCTGGTCCTGCTGTCCACTGTGGGGACTTCTCTGGTCCTGGTGTCCACTGTGGAGACTTCTCTGCTCCTCGTCTCCACTGTGGAGACTTCTCCGGTCCTGGTGTCCACTGTGGAGACTTCCTGGTCCTGCTGTCCACTGTGGGGACTTCTCTGGTCCTGGTGTCCACTGTGGAGACTTCTCTGGTCCTGGTATCCACTGTGGAGACGTCTCTTGTCCTGGTGTCCACTGTAGGGAATTCCCTGGTCCTGGTGTCCACTGCGGGGACTTCTCTGGTCCTGGTGTACACTGTGGGGACTTCTCTGGTACTGGTGACCACTGTGGAGATGTCTCTGGTCCTGGTGTCCACTGTGGGGACTTCTCTGGTCCTGGTGTCCACTGTGGAGACTTCTCTGGTCCTGGTGTCCACTGTGGAGACATCTCTGGTCCTGGCGCCCACTGTGGGGACTACGCTGGTCCTGGTATCCACTGTGGAGACTTCTCTGGTCCTGGTATCCACTGTGGGGTCTTTTCTGGTCCTGGTGTCCACTTTGGAGACTTCTCTGGTCCTGGTGTCCACCTTTGGGACTTCTCTGGTCCTGGTGTCGACTGTGGGGTGTCTCTGTTCCTGGTGTCCACTGTAGGGACTTCTCTGGTCCTGGTGTCCACTGTTGGGAATTCTCTGGTCCTGGTGTCCACTGTGGAGACGTCTCTGGTCCTGGTGTCCACTGTGGGGACGTCTCTGGTCCTGGTTTCCACTGTTGGGACTTCTCTGGTCCTGGTGTCCACTATGGAGGCTGCTCTGTTCCTTGTGCCCACTGTGGAGAATTCTCTAGTCCTGGTGTCCACTGTAGGGACGTCTCTGGTCCTGGTTTCCACTGTTGGGACTTCTCTGGTCCTGGTGTCCACTATGGAGGCTGCTCTGTTCCTGGTGCCCACTGTGGAGAATTCTCTGGTCCTGCTGTCCACTGTGGATATGTCTCTCGTCCTGGTGTCCACTGTGGGGAATTCTCCGGTCCTGGTGTCCACTGTAGGGACTTCTCTGGTCCTGGTGTCCACTGTGGAGCCTTCTCTCGTCCTGGTGTCTACTGTGGAGCCTTCTCTGTTCCTGGCGCCCAGTGTGGGGATTTCCCAGGTCCTGGTACCCAATATAGAGACTTCTCTGGTCCTGTTACCCGATGTGGAGACTTCTCTGGGCCTGGTGTCCACTGTGGAGACTTCCTGGTCCTGGTGTCCACTGTGGGGACTTCCCTGGTCCTGGTGTCGACTGTGGAGTCTTCTCTGGTCCTGGTGTCCCCTGTGGAGACTTCTCTGGTCCTGGTATCCACTGTGTTGATATTTCTGGTGCTGGTGTCCACTGTGGGGACTTCCCATGTCCTGGTGTCCACTGTGGAGATTTCTCTGGTCCTGGTGTCCGCCGTGGGGACTTTCCCGGTCCTGGTGTCCACTGTGGAGACTCTCTGGTCCTGGTGTGCACTGTGGGAAATTCTCTGGTCCTGGTGTCCACTGTGAAGACTTCCTGGTCCTGGTGTCTACTATGGGGACATCTCTGTTCCTGGTCTCCACTGTGGAGACTTCTCCGGTCCTGGTGTCCACTGTGGGGACTTCCCTGGTCCTGGTGTCCACTGTGGTGACTTCCTGGTCTTGGTGTCTACTGTGGGGACATCTCTGTTCCTGGTCTCCACTGTGGAGACTTCTCCGGTCCTGGTGTCCACTGTGGGGACTTCTCTGGTCCTGGTACCCAATGTGGAGATTTCTCTGGTCCTGGTGTCCACTGTGGAGACTTCAATGGTCCTGGTGTCCACTGTCGGGACTTCTCTGGTCCTGCTGTCCACTGTGGAGACTTCTCTGGTCCTGGTGTCCACTGTTGGGACTTCTCTGGTCCTGGTGTCCACTGTGGAGACATCTCTGGTCCTGGCGCCCACTGTGGGGACTTCTCTGGTCCTGGTACCCAATGTGGAGACTTCTCTGGTCCTGGTATCCACTGTGGGGTCTTTTCTGGTCCTGGTGTCCACTTTGGAGACTTCTCTGGTCCTCGTGTCCACCTTTGGGACTTCTCTGGTCCTGGTGTCGACTGTGGGGTGTCTCTGGTCCTGGTGTCCACTGTAGGGACTTCTCTGATACTGGAGTCCACTGTGGGGACTTCATTGGTCCTGGTACTCAATGTGGAGACTTCTCTGGTCCTGGTGTCCACTGTGGAGACTTCTCTGGACCTGATGTCTACTGTGGGGACTTCTCTGGTCCTGGTGTCCACTGTTGGGACTTCTCTGGTCCTGGTGTGCACTGTGGAAACGTCTCTGGTCCTGGTGTCCACTGTGGGGACTTCTCTGGTCCTGGTGTCGACTGTGGGGTGTCTCTGGTCCTGGTGTCCACTGTAGGGACTTCTCTGATACTGGAGTCCACTGTGGGGACTTCACTGGTCCTGGTACTCAATGTGGAGACTTCTCTGGTCCTGGTGTCCACTGTGGAGACTTCTCTGGACCTGATGTCTACTGTGGGGACTTCTCTGGTCCTGGTGTCCACTGTTGGGACTTCTCTGGTCCTGGTGTGCACTGTGGAAACGTCTCTGGTCCTGGTGTCCACTGTGGGGACTTCTCTGGTCCTGGTGTCGACTGTGGGGTGTCTCTGGTCCTGGTGTCCACTGTAGGGACTTCTCTGGTCCTGGTGTCCACTGTTGGGAATTCTCTGGTCCTGGTGTCCACTGTGGAGACGTCTCTGGTCCTGGTGTCCACTGTGGGGACGTCTCTGGTCCTGGTTTCCACTGTTGGGACTTCTCTGGTCCTGGTGTCCACTATGGAGGCTGCTCTGTTCCTTGTGCCCACTGTGGAGAATTCTCTAGTCCTGGTGTCCACTGTAGGGACGTCTCTGGTCCTGGTTTCCACTGTTGGGACTTCTCTGGTCCTGGTGTCCACTATGGAGGCTGCTCTGTTCCTGGTGCCCACTGTGGAGAATTCTCTGGTCCTGCTGTCCACTGTGGATATGTCTCTCGTCCTGGTGTCCACTGTGGGGAATTCTCCGGTCCTGGTGTCCACTGTAGGGACTTCTCTGGTGCTGGTGTCCACTGTGGAGCCTTCTCTCATCCTGGTGTCTACTGTGGAGCCTTCTCTGTTCCTGGCGCCCAGTGTGGGGATTTCCCAGGTCCTGGTACCCAATATAGAGACTTCTCTGGTCCTGTTACCCGATGTGGAGACTTCTCTGGGCCTGGTGTCCACTGTGGAGACTTCCTGGTCCTGGTGTCCACTGTGGGGACTTCCCTGGTCCTGGTGTCGACTGTGGAGTCTTCTCTGGTCCTGGTGTCCCCTGTGGAGACTTCTCTGGTCCTGGTATCCACTGTGTTGATATTTCTGGTGCTGGTGTCCACTGTGGGGACTTCCCATGTCCTGGTGTCCACTGTGGAGATTTCTCTGGTCCTGGTGTCCGCCGTGGGGACTTTCCCGGTCCTGGTGTCCACTGTGGAGACTCTCTGGTCCTGGTGTGCACTGTGGGAAATTCTCTGGTCCTGGTGTCCACTGTGAAGACTTCCTGGTCCTGGTGTCTACTATGGGGACATCTCTGTTCCTGGTCTCCACTGTGGAGACTTCTCCGGTCCTGGTGTCCACTGTGGGGACTTCCCTGGTCCTGGTGTCCACTGTGGTGACTTCCTGGTCTTGGTGTCTACTGTGGGGACATCTCTGTTCCTGGTCTCCACTGTGGAGACTTCTCCGGTCCTGGTGTCCACTGTGGGGACTTCTCTGGTCCTGGTACCCAATGTGGAGATTTCTCTGGTCCTGGTGTCCACTGTGGAGACTTCAATGGTCCTGGTGTCCACTGTCGGGACTTCTCTGGTCCTGCTGTCCACTGTGGAGACTTCTCTGGTCCTGGTGTCCACTGTTGGGACTTCTCTGGTCCTGGTGTCCACTGTGGAGACATCTCTGGTCCTGGCGCCCACTGTGGGGACTTCTCTGGTCCTGGTACCCAATGTGGAGACTTCTCTGGTCCTGGTATCCACTGTGGGGTCTTTTCTGGTCCTGGTGTCCACTTTGGAGACTTCTCTGGTCCTCGTGTCCACCTTTGGGACTTCTCTGGTCCTGGTGTCGACTGTGGGGTGTCTCTGGTCCTGGTGTCCACTGTAGGGACTTCTCTGATACTGGAGTCCACTGTGGGGACTTCATTGGTCCTGGTACTCAATGTGGAGACTTCTCTGGTCCTGGTGTCCACTGTGGAGACTTCTCTGGACCTGACGTCTACTGTGGGGACTTCTCTGGTCCTGGTGTCCACTGTTGGGACTTCTCTGGTCCTGGTGTGCACTGTGGAAACGTCTCTGGTCCTGGTGTCCACTGTGGGGACTTCTCTGGTCCTGGTGTCGACTGTGGGGTGTCTCTGGTCCTGGTGTCCACTGTAGGGACTTCTCTGATACTGGAGTCCACTGTGGGGACTTCACTGGTCCTGGTACTCAATGTGGAGACTTCTCTGGTCCTGGTGTCCACTGTGGAGACTTCTCTGGACCTGATGTCTACTGTGGGGACTTCTCTGGTCCTGGTGTCCACTGTTGGGACTTCTCTGGTCCTGGTGTGCACTGTGGAAACGTCTCTGGTCCTGGTGTCCACTGTGGGGACTTCTCTGGTCCTGGTGTCCTCTATGGAGGCTGCTCTGTTCCTGGTGCCCACTGTGGAGAATTCTCTGGTCCTGCTGTCCACTGTGGATATGTCTCTCGTCCTGGTGTCCACTGTGGGGAATTCTCTGGTCCTGGTGTCCACTGTAGGGACTTCTCTGGTCCTGGTGTCCACTGTGGAGCCTTCTCTCATCCTGGTGTCTACTGTGGAGCCTTCTCTGGTCCTGGCGCCCACTGTGGGGATTTCCCCGGTCCTGGTACCCAATGTAGAGTCTTCTCTGGTCCTGGTACCCGATGTGGAGACTTCTCTGTGCCTGTGTCCACTGTGGAGACTTCCTGGTCCTGGTGTTCACTGTGGGGACTTCCCTGTTCCTGGTGTCGACTGTGGAGTCTTCTCTGGTCCTGGTGTCCCCTGTGGAGACTTCGCTGGTCCTGGTATCCTCTGTGTTGATATTTCTGGTGCTGGTGTCCACTGTGGGGACTTCCCAGGTCCTGGTGTCCACTGTGGAGATGTCTCTGTTCCTGGTGTCCACTGTGGAGACTTCTCTGGTCCTGGTGTGCATTGTGGGAAATTCCCTGGTCCTGGAGTCCACTGTGGTGACTTCCTGGTCCTGGTGTCTACTGTGGGGACATCTCTGTTCCTGGTCTCCACTGTGGAGACTTCTCCGGTCCTGGTGTCCACTGTGGGGACTTCTCTGGTCCTGGTACCCAATGTGGAGATTTCTCTGGTCCTGGTGTCCACTGTGGAGACTTCAATGGTCCTGGTGTCCACTGTGGGGACTTCTCTGGTCCTGGTGTCCACTGTGGAGTCTTCTCTGGTCCTGGTGTCCACTGTTGGGACTTCTCTGGTCCTGGTGTCCACTGTGGAGACGTCTCTGGTCCTGGTGTCCACTGTGGGGATGTCTCTGGTCCTGCTGTCCACTGTGGGGCCTACCCCGGTCCTGGTGTCCACTGCGGGGACTTCTCTGGTCCTGGTGTCCACTGTAGGGAATTCCCTGGTCCTGGTGTCCACTGTGGGGACTTCTCTGGTCCTGGTGTCCACTGTGAAGATGTCTCTGGTCCTGGTGTGCACTCTGGTGTCCTTTCTGGTCCTGGTGTCCACTGTAGGGACTTCCCCGGTCCTGGTGTCCACTGTGGGGACTTCTCTGGTCCTGGTATCCACTGTGTGACTTCTCTGGTCCTGGTACCCAATGTGGAGACTTCTCTGGTCCTGGTGTCCACTGTGGAGACATCCTTGTCCTGGTGTCCACTGTGGGGACTTCTCCGGTCCTGGTGTCCACTGTGGGGACTTCCCTGGTCCTGGTGTCCACTGTGGTGACTTCCTGGTCTTGGTGTCTACTGTGGGGACATCTCTGTTCCTGGTCTCCACTGTGGAGACTTCTCCGGTCCTGGTGTCCACTGTGGGGACTTCTCTGGTCCTGGTACCCAATGTGGAGATTTCTCTGGTCCTGGTGTCCACTGTGGAGACTTCAATGGTCCTGGTGTCCACTGTCGGGACTTCTCTGGTCCTGCTGTCCACTGTGGAGACTTCTCTGGTCCTGGTGTCCACTGTTGGGACTTCTCTGGTCCTGGTGTCCACTGTGGAGACATCTCTGGTCCTGGCGCCCACTGTGGGGACTTCTCTGGTCCTGGTACCCAATGTGGAGACTTCTCTGGTCCTGGTATCCACTGTGGGGTCTTTTCTGGTCCTGGTGTCCACTTTGGAGACTTCTCTGGTCCTCGTGTCCACCTTTGGGACTTCTCTGGTCCTGGTGTCGACTGTGGGGTGTCTCTGGTCCTGGTGTCCACTGTAGGGACTTCTCTGATACTGGAGTCCACTGTGGGGACTTCATTGGTCCTGGTACTCAATGTGGAGACTTCTCTGGTCCTGGTGTCCACTGTGGAGACTTCTCTGGACCTGACGTCTACTGTGGGGACTTCTCTGGTCCTGGTGTCCACTGTTGGGACTTCTCTGGTCCTGGTGTGCACTGTGGAAACGTCTCTGGTCCTGGTGTCCACTGTGGGGACTTCTCTGGTCCTGGTGTCGACTGTGGGGTGTCTCTGGTCCTGGTGTCCACTGTAGGGACTTCTCTGATACTGGAGTCCACTGTGGGGACTTCACTGGTCCTGGTACTCAATGTGGAGACTTCTCTGGTCCTGGTGTCCACTGTGGAGACTTCTCTGGACCTGATGTCTACTGTGGGGACTTCTCTGGTCCTGGTGTCCACTGTTGGGACTTCTCTGGTCCTGGTGTGCACTGTGGAAACGTCTCTGGTCCTGGTGTCCACTGTGGGGACTTCTCTGGTCCTGGTGTCCTCTATGGAGGCTGCTCTGTTCCTGGTGCCCACTGTGGAGAATTCTCTGGTCCTGCTGTCCACTGTGGATATGTCTCTCGTCCTGGTGTCCACTGTGGGGAATTCTCTGGTCCTGGTGTCCACTGTAGGGACTTCTCTGGTCCTGGTGTCCACTGTGGAGCCTTCTCTCATCCTGGTGTCTACTGTGGAGCCTTCTCTGGTCCTGGCGCCCACTGTGGGGATTTCCCCGGTCCTGGTACCCAATGTAGAGTCTTCTCTGGTCCTGGTACCCGATGTGGAGACTTCTCTGTGCCTGTGTCCACTGTGGAGACTTCCTGGTCCTGGTGTTCACTGTGGGGACTTCCCTGTTCCTGGTGTCGACTGTGGAGTCTTCTCTGGTCCTGGTGTCCCCTGTGGAGACTTCGCTGGTCCTGGTATCCTCTGTGTTGATATTTCTGGTGCTGGTGTCCACTGTGGGGACTTCCCAGGTCCTGGTGTCCACTGTGGAGATGTCTCTGTTCCTGGTGTCCACTGTGGAGACTTCTCTGGTCCTGGTGTGCATTGTGGGAAATTCCCTGGTCCTGGAGTCCACTGTGGTGACTTCCTGGTCCTGGTGTCTACTGTGGGGACATCTCTGTTCCTGGTCTCCACTGTGGAGACTTCTCCGGTCCTGGTGTCCACTGTGGGGACTTCTCTGGTCCTGGTACCCAATGTGGAGATTTCTCTGGTCCTGGTGTCCACTGTGGAGACTTCAATGGTCCTGGTGTCCACTGTGGGGACTTCTCTGGTCCTGGTGTCCACTGTGGAGTCTTCTCTGGTCCTGGTGTCCACTGTTGGGACTTCTCTGGTCCTGGTGTCCACTGTGGAGACGTCTCTGGTCCTGGTGTCCACTGTGGGGATGTCTCTGGTCCTGCTGTCCACTGTGGGGCCTACCCCGGTCCTGGTGTCCACTGCGGGGACTTCTCTGGTCCTGGTGTCCACTGTAGGGAATTCCCTGGTCCTGGTGTCCACTGTGGGGACTTCTCTGGTCCTGGTGTCCACTGTGAAGATGTCTCTGGTCCTGGTGTGCACTCTGGTGTCCTTTCTGGTCCTGGTGTCCACTGTAGGGACTTCCCCGGTCCTGGTGTCCACTGTGGGGACTTCTCTGGTCCTGGTATCCACTGTGTGACTTCTCTGGTCCTGGTACCCAATGTGGAGACTTCTCTGGTCCTGGTGTCCACTGTGGAGACATCCTTGTCCTGGTGTCCACTGTGGGGACTTCTCCGGTCCTGGTGTCCACTGTGGGGACTTCCCTGGTCCTGGTGTCCACTGTGGTGACTTCCTGGTCTTGGTGTCTACTGTGGGGACATCTCTGTTCCTGGTCTCCACTGTGGAGACTTCTCCGGTCCTGGTGTCCACTGTGGGGACTTCTCTGGTCCTGGTACCCAATGTGGAGATTTCTCTGGTCCTGGTGTCCACTGTGGAGACTTCAATGGTCCTGGTGTCCACTGTCGGGACTTCTCTGGTCCTGCTGTCCACTGTGGAGACTTCTCTGGTCCTGGTGTCCACTGTTGGGACTTCTCTGGTCCTGGTGTCCACTGTGGAGACATCTCTGGTCCTGGCGCCCACTGTGGGGACTTCTCTGGTCCTGGTACCCAATGTGGAGACTTCTCTGGTCCTGGTATCCACTGTGGGGTCTTTTCTGGTCCTGGTGTCCACTTTGGAGACTTCTCTGGTCCTCGTGTCCACCTTTGGGACTTCTCTGGTCCTGGTGTCGACTGTGGGGTGTCTCTGGTCCTGGTGTCCACTGTAGGGACTTCTCTGATACTGGAGTCCACTGTGGGGACTTCATTGGTCCTGGTACTCAATGTGGAGACTTCTCTGGTCCTGGTGTCCACTGTGGAGACTTCTCTGGACCTGATGTCTACTGTGGGGACTTCTCTGGTCCTGGTGTCCACTGTTGGGACTTCTCTGGTCCTGGTGTGCACTGTGGAAACGTCTCTGGTCCTGGTGTCCACTGTGGGGACTTCTCTGGTCCTGGTGTCGACTGTGGGGTGTCTCTGGTCCTGGTGTCCACTGTAGGGACTTCTCTGATACTGGAGTCCACTGTGGGGACTTCACTGGTCCTGGTACTCAATGTGGAGACTTCTCTGGTCCTGGTGTCCACTGTGGAGACTTCTCTGGACCTGATGTCTACTGTGGGGACTTCTCTGGTCCTGGTGTCCACTGTTGGGACTTCTCTGGTCCTGGTGTGCACTGTGGAAACGTCTCTGGTCCTGGTGTCCACTGTGGGGACTTCTCTGGTCCTGGTGTCCTCTATGGAGGCTGCTCTGTTCCTGGTGCCCACTGTGGAGAATTCTCTGGTCCTGCTGTCCACTGTGGATATGTCTCTCATCCTGGTGTCCACTGTGGGGAATTCTCTGGTCCTGGTGTCCACTGTAGGGACTTCTCTGGTCCTGGTGTCCACTGTGGAGCCTTCTCTCATCCTGGTGTCTACTGTGGAGCCTTCTCTGGTCCTGGCGTCCACTGTGGGGATTTCCCCGGTCCTGGTACCCAATGTAGAGTCTTCTCTGGTCCTGGTACCCGATGTGGAGACTTCTCTGTGCCTGTGTCCACTGTGGAGACTTCCTGGTCCTGGTGTCCACTGTGGGGACTTCCCTGTTCCTGGTGTCGACTGTGGAGTCTTCTCTGGTCCTGGTGTCCCCTGTGGAGACTTCGCTGGTCCTGGTATCCTCTGTGTTGATATTTCTGGTGCTGGTGTCCACTGTGGGGACTTCCCAGGTCCTGGTGTCCACTGTGGAGATGTCTCTGTTCCTGGTGTCCACTGTGGAGACTTCTCTGGTCCTGGTGTGCATTGTGGGAAATTCCCTGGTCCTGGAGTCCACTGTGGTGACTTCCTGGTCCTGGTGTCTACTGTGGGGACATCTCTGTTCCTGGTCTCCACTGTGGAGACTTCTCCGGTCCTGGTGTCCACTGTGGGGACTTCTCTGGTCCTGGTACCCAATGTGGAGATTTCTCTGGTCCTGGTGTCCACTGTGGAGACTTCAATGGTCCTGGTGTCCACTGTGGGGACTTCTCTGGTCCTGGTGTCCACTGTGGAGTCTTCTCTGGTCCTGGTGTCCACTGTTGGGACTTCTCTGGTCCTGGTGTCCACTGTGGAGACGTCTCTGGTCCTGGTGTCCACTGTGGGGATGTCTCTGGTCCTGCTGTCCACTGTGGGGCCTACCCCGGTCCTGGTGTCCACTGCGGGGACTTCTCTGGTCCTGGTGTCCACTGTAGGGAATTCCCTGGTCCTGGTGTCCACTGTGGGGACTTCTCTGGTCCTGGTGTCCACTGTGAAGATGTCTCTGGTCCTGGTGTGCACTCTGGTGTCCTTTCTGGTCCTGGTGTCCACTGTAGGGACTTCCCCGGTCCTGGTGTCCACTGTGGGGACTTCTCTGGTCCTGGTATCCACTGTGTGACTTCTCTGGTCCTGGTACCCAATGTGGAGACTTCTCTGGTCCTGGTGTCCACTGTGGAGACATCCTTGTCCTGGTGTCCACTGTGGGGACTTCTCTGGTCCTGGTGTCCACTGTGGAGACTTCTCTGGTCCTGGTGTCCACTGTGGGGATATCTCTGGTCCTGGTGTCCACTGTGGGGTCTAACCTGGTCCTGGTGTCCACTGCGGGGACTTCTCTGGTGTCCACTGTAGTGAATTCCCTGGTCCTGGTGTCCACTGTGGGGACTTCTCTGGTACTGGTGACCACTGTGGAGATGTCTCTGGTCCTGGTGTGCACTGTGGGGACTTCTCTGGTACTGGTGACCACTGTGGAGATGTCTCTGGTCCTGGTGTCCACTGTGGGGACTTACCTGGTCCTGGTGTCGACTGTGGAGTCTTCTCTGGTCCTGGTGTCCCCTGTGGAGACTTCGCTGGTCCCGGTATCCTCTGTGTTGATATTTCTGGTGCTGGTGTCCACTGTGGGGACTTCCCAGGTCCTGGTGTCCAATGTGGAGATGTCTCTGTTCCTGGTGTCCACTGTGGAGACTTCTCTGGTCCTGGTGTGCATTGTGGGAAATTTCCTGGTCCTGGAGTCCACTGTGGTGACTTCCTGGTCCTGGTGTCTACTGTGGGGACATCTCTGTTCCTGGTCTCCACTGTGGAGACTTCTCCGGTCCTGGTGTCCACTGTGGGGACTTCTCTGGTCCTGGTACCCAATGTGGAGATTTCTCTGGTCCTGGTGTCCACTGTGGAGACTTCAATGGTCCTGGTGTCCACTGTGGGGACTTCTCTGGTCCTGGTGTCCACTGTGGAGTCTTCTCTGGTCCTGGTGTCCACTGTTGGGACTTCTCTGGTCCTGGTGTCCACTGTGGAGACGTCTCTGGTCCTGGTGTCCACTGTGGGGATGTCTCTGGTCCTGCTGTCCACTGTGGGGCCTACCCCGGTCCTGGTGTCCACTGCGGGGACTTCTCTGGTCCTGGTGTCCACTGTAGGGAATTCCCTGGTCCTGGTGTCCACTGTGGGGACTTCTCTGGTCCTGGTGTCCACTGTGAAGATGTCTCTGGTCCTGGTGTGCACTCTGGTGTCCTTTCTGGTCCTGGTGTCCACTGTAGGGACTTCCCCGGTCCTGGTGTCCACTGTGGGGACTTCTCTGGTCCTGGTATCCACTGTGTGACTTCTCTGGTCCTGGTACCCAATGTGGAGACTTCTCTGGTCCTGGTGTCCACTGTGGAGACATCCTTGTCCTGGTGTCCACTGTGGGGACTTCTCTGGTCCTGGTGTCCACTGTGGAGACTTCTCTGGTCCTGGTGTCCACTGTGGGGATGTCTCTGGTCCTGGTGTCCACTGTGGGGTCTAACCTGGTCCTGGTGTCCACTGCGGGGACTTCTCTGGTGTCCACTGTAGTGAATTCCCTGGTCCTGGTGTCCACTGTGGGGACTTCTCCGGTACTGGTGACCACTGTGGAGTTGTCTCTGGTCCTGGTGTGCACTGTGGGGACTTCACTGGTACTGGTGACCACTGTGGAGATGTCTCTGGTCCTGGTGTGCAATGTGGGGACTTCTCTGTTCCAGATGTCCACTGTAGGGACTTCCCCGGTCCTGGTGTCCACTGTGGGGACTTCTCTGTTCCTGGTGTCCACTGTGGAGACTTCTCTGGTCCTGGCGCCCACTGCGGCGACTTCTCTGGTCCTGGTACCCAATGTGGAGACTTCTCTGGTCCTGGTGTCCACTGTGGAGACTTCTCTGGACCTGGTGTCTACTGTGGGGACTTCTCTGGTCCTGGTGTCTACTGTTGGGAATTCCCTGGTCCTGGTGTCCACTGTGGGGACTTCTCTGGTCCTGGTGTCCACTGTGAAGATGTCTCTGGTCCTGGTGTGCACTCTGGTGTCTTTTCTGGTCCTGGTGTCCACTGTAGGGACTTCCCCGGTCCTGGTGTCCACTGTGGGGACTTCTCTGGTCCTGGTATCCACTGTGTGACTTCTCTGGTCCTGGTACCCAATGTGGAGACTTCTCTGGTCCTGGTGTCCACTGTGGAGACACCCTTGTCCTGGTGTCCACTGTGGGGACTTCTCTGGTCCTGGTGTCCACTGTGGAGACTTCTCTGGTCCTCGTGTCCACTGTGGGGATGTCTCTGGTCCTGGTGTCCACTGTGGGGTCTAACCTGGTCCTGGTGTCCACTGCGGGGACTTCTCTGGTGTCCACTCTAGGGAATTCCCTGGTCCTGGTGTCCACTGTGGGGACTTCTCTGGTACTGGTGACCGCTGTGGAGATGTCTCTGGTCCTGGTGTGCACTGTGGGGACTTCTCTGGTACTGGTGACCACTGTGGAGATGTCTCTGGTCCTGGTGTCCACTGTGGAGACTTCTCTGGTCCTGGCGCCCACTGCGGAGACTTCTCTGGTCCTGGTACCCAATGTGGAGACTTCTCTGTTCCTGGTGTCCACTGTGGAGAGTTCTCTGGTCCTGGCGCCCACTGTGGGGACTTCTCTGGTCCTGGTATCCACTGTGGAGACTTCTCTGGTCCTGGTGGCCACTGTGGGGACTTCACCGGTCCAGGCGTCCACTGTGGAGACTTCTCTGGACCTGGTCTCCATTGTGGAGATGTCTCTGGTCCTTGTGTCCACTGTGGGGACTTCTCTGGTCCTGGCGTCGACTGTGGGGTGTCTCTGATCCTGGTGCCCACTGTAGGGACTTCTCTGGTACTGGTGTCCACTGTGGGGACGTCTCTGTTCATGGTGTCCACTGTGGAGACTTCTCTGGACCTGGTGTCCACTGTGGGGACTTCTCTGGTCCTGGTGTCTACTGTGGGGACATCTCTGGTCCTGGTTTCCACTGTTGGGACTTCTCTGGTCCTGATGTCCACTGTGGAGACTTCCCTGGTCCTGGTGCCCACTGTGGAGACTTCTCTGGTCCTGGTGTCCACTGTGGAGATGTCCCTGGTCCTGGTGTCCACTGTGGGGAATTCTCTGGTCCTGGTGTCCGCTTTAGGGACTTCTCTGGTCCTGGTGTCCACTGTGGAGCCTTCTCTGGTCCTGGCGACCTCTGTGGGGATTTCCCCGGTCCTGGTACCCAATGTTGAGACTTCTCCGGTCCTGGTGTCCACTGTGGAGACTTTGTGGTCCTGGTGTCCACTGTGGGGACTTCTCTGGTCCTGGTGTCCACTGTGGAGACTTCTCTGGTCCTGGTGTCCACTGTGGGGACATCTCTGGTCCTGGTTTCCACTGTTGGGACTTCTCTGGTCCTGATGTCCACTGTGGGGAATTCATTGGTCCTGGTGTCCACTGTGGGGACATCTCTGGTCCTGGTTTCCACTGTTGGGACTTCACTGGTCCTGATGTCCACTGTGGAGATGTCTCTGGTCTTGGTGTCCACTGTGGGGACATCTCTGGTCCTGGTTTCCACTGTTGGGACTTCTCTGGTCCTGGTGTCCACTGTGGAGACTTCTCTGGACCTGGTCTCCACTTTGGAGACTTCTCTGGTCCTGGTGTCCACTGTGGAGATGTCTCTGGGCCTGGTTTCCATTGTGGAGATGTCTCTGGTCCTTGTGTCCACTGTGGGGACTTCTCTGGTCCTGGCGTCGACTGTGGGGTGTCTCTGGTCCTGGTGCCCACTGTAGGGACTTCTCTGGTACTGGTGTCCACTGTGGGGACGTCTCTGTTCATGGTGTCCACTGTTGGGACTTCTCTGGTCCTGGTGTCCACTGTGGAGATTTCTCTGGTCCTGGTGTCCACTGTGGAGACTTCTCTGGACCTGGTGTCCACTGTGGGGACTTCTCTGGTCCTGGTGTCTACTGTGGGGACATCTCTGGTCCTGGTTTCCACTGTTGGGACTTCTCTGGTCCTGATGTCCACTGTGGAGACTTCCCTGGTCCTGGTGCCCATTGTGGAGACTTCTCTGGTCCTGGTGTCCACTGTGGAGATGTCCCTGGTCCTGGTGTCCACTGTGGGGAATTCCCTGGTCCTGGTGTCCGCTTTAGGGACTTCTCTGGTCCTGGTGTCCACTGTGGAGCCTTCCCTGGTCCTGGCGACCTCTGTGGGGATTTCCCCGGTCCTGGTACCCAATGTTGAGACTTCTCCGGTCCTGGTGTCCACTGTGGAGACTTTGTGGTCCTGGTGTCCACTGTGGGGACTTCTCTGGTCCTGGTGTCCACTGTGGAGACTTCTCTGGTCCTGGTGTCCACTGTGGGGACATCTCTGGTCCTGGTTTCCACTGTTGGGACTTCTCTGGTCCTGATGTCCTCTGTGGGGAATTCTCTGGTCCTGGTGTCCACTGTGGGGACATCTCTGGTCCTGGTTTCCACTGTTGGGACTTCTCTGGTCCTGGTGTCCACTGTGGAGACTTCTCTGGTCCTGGTGTCCACTGTGGGGACATCTCTGGTCCTGGTTTCCACTGTTGGGACTTCTCTGGTCCTGGTGTCCACTGTGGGGAATTCTCTGGTCCTGGTGTCCACTGTAGGGACTTCTCTGGTCCTGGTGTCCTCTGTGGAGCCTTCTCTGGTCCTGGCGACCACTGTGGGGATTTCCCCGGTCCTGGTACCCAATGTTGAGACTTCTCCGGTCCTGGTGTCCACTGTGGAGACTTTGTGGTCCTGGTGTCCACTGTGGGGACTTCTCTGGTCCTGGTGTCCACTGTAGGGATTTCCCCAGTCCTGTTGTCCACTGTGGGGACTTCTCTGGTCCTGGTGTCCACTGTAGGGTCTTCTCTTGTGCTGGTACCCACTGTGGAGTCTTCTCTGGTCCTGGATTCCTCTGTGGAGACTTCTCTGGTCCTGGTGTCCACTGTGGGGACTTCCCCAGTCCTGTTGTGCACTACGGGGGACCTCTCTGGTCCTGATATGCACTGCTGGGGTCTTACGTGGTCCAGGTATCCACTGCCAGCTGTTGTACATTGATCTCACAAGATGAGAATCAAAATAGCCCCCAGCATGTGCTTGGATGTGTCAGTTGTTAACTCAAATGACACTTTTCTGTGTATGTTTTGATGTACACGTGATAAATTCATTAATCTAAATCTGACAACCTGCCTTTGCATGGAGGATCTCTGGAGGAAGACGAGGTGGAACTCACACTCGAAATTTCTGGCTGAACATGGTTTTGAGTGCTATGACAGTGCCCCTTGGCACTCACTTGTGGACAGGATGGTGAGTTGGGCAGCGAGCCAGGAGATGAAGCTGAGCACTGAGAAGTGTGAAGTGCTTTTGTTGGAAGAACGAGATGAGGCAGTATGAATGTACGACATAGTTTTGATAGGGAAGAAGAACAGAAATCACCCATATACTTTAGTGAACGTGTCAGGTCAGATCAGGAAAGTGGGTTCTGACCAGACAGACCATAAGACAAAGGAACAGAATTAGACTACTTGGCACATTGTATCTATTCTGCCATTCCATTAATGCTGATAAATTGTCCCTCTGAACCCCAGTCTTTTGCCCTGTAATCTTTGATGCCCTGACCAATCAGGAACCCATAAACCTTGGCTTTAAATATACCCAATGACTTGGCCTTAGCAGCCATCTATGGCAACGAATTCCATAGATTCATTACTCTGGATAAAGAAATTCTATCTGATCTCCATTTGAAATGGACGTCCCACTATTCTGGTTCTGAACTCCCCCCACTACAGGAAATACCCTCTTCACATCCACTCTATCTAAAACTTTCAATATTCAATAGGTTTCGATGAGATCTCCCTCCTTCTTCTAAACTCCAGAGACACATACTCAGAAACATCAGACGCACCTCGTGTATTAACCCTTTCATTCCCAGAATCATTCTTGTGAAACTCCTCTGGACCCGCTCCAATGCCAGCACAACTTTTCTTAGATAAGAGACCCAAAAACTGCTCACAATAATCCAAATGTGATCTGATATTTTCTTGATGGGTGTGGAAGGCATTGTTGTGCCAGCAGTTTAGAATGGGAAAACTATTTTCTATTTGAAAGGTGTGTTCTTGGCCCTGAGTCAGGGGCTAAAGGTGGAGCTGGGGCTGGGCCCAGTGCAGGTGATAATACTCCCTGACATCCACCCCCATATCCGTGAGAAGACCCTCTTCCCCTACCTGTGCTCCACTGGTGAGGTGTGTTCAAAAATAACCCCGATACGGTACAGGGCACCTCCGCAGGGTATGAGCTTCTCATTCCAGCACAGTCTGCTTATGCAGCTGGAGTGGGGCAGGAATGCTGAGGGGCAGCTTCAGTGTTATTTTGAGGAGCATTACCATCCTCTACGGGTCACCCGAGGTGCCATGCCTGTAAGGAGATTGGGCATATTTAGAAGAATTGCCAGCACTGCCTCGGAGGAAGACCACTGGGTCTTCCTCCACTGACCCCCCCCCCTTCAGCTGTCCCACCCCTGTCACCCCCCCCCCCCCCCGTGCCACTGGCTGTGGAAGCTGTGGTTGGACATGTGGTGGGTGATGGTGAGGGGTGGGTTCAGCTGGTGGGCAGGAAAGTGAGAAAGAAGAAAAAGCATCTGAAGGCTTCTCCCCCAGAGAAGGGGCAGTTTGTTGCATTTGAACCGAGTCTGCAGGGTCCAGTGGCTCCCAAAACCCAAAAAGAGCCTGGGGAAGTTTGTGGGGGGCAGGTAGTGCTGGAGGCTGAGGATACCTCTGTGATGGAGTTCAGGGTGCCTCAGCATATCTGCAGCCTGAAACAGCAGAGGGATGTGTCCCAAGACTGGGGACCAGGAACCTCAAGAGGAGGAGGAGGAGGAGGAGGAGGATTTACCCCAGTGAAGACTGTATGTGCAGATTGTATTCCCTCAGAGCTGGAAGATTGCCCTGTCATACAGGGGCCCTCTGCTGGGGAGACATCTCCTGAACATGTGTCCCCCAGGCTGGTGAGTGACATCACTTTAGAGGGGCTGTGTGAGGAGGTGGTTGTGGCCTGGTATGATACTGAGTATGGAGGGTGTATTCCCTGGGGAGGGGCAAAGCCCTGTAGAACAGGGGTCGCCTGTGGGTGCTGGGTCACCAGTGGGATTGGTTTCCCAGATTGTGGCTTCAATTGAGGCCGTGCCCTACCGAGGAGGGTTTAGTCCACGAGGGGAACTGGAGCAACACTGGATTGCCATCCCATGCAGCTAATCTGATGGAGTGTGTCCCCAGGGGTGAGTAGGTTGGGGACTCTCCTAGTGCTGTTTTCGGGGAAGGTGATAAGGGTGTGGAGATGGAATTACCCAGCAAGCTCGTATCCAGGATGTGGGAGGAATTCTGCATCCAGAGGTGGCAGGGCCTCCCCCGTCACTGGTCCTGGGGATGGGGTAGAGCCCGTAGTCAGGTCTCCCGTTCGGGTGAGGGGTGAGGTGGTCGCGTCTGATGCAGATTATGTCTGCCTGGGGGGTGATGAGAGCACGGGAATCAGTGAGGGGGAAGAGGGGGACTCTTCTGAAGCCAAGATGGCAGACGTAAGGGACAGTCTGTCTCTCTGGAGGGGATCTGGCAGGTCCTGAGGGACTACTGGAGGAAACCTTTCAAGGCCCAATTGGCCACTGATCACTGGTCAGGTCGTTCAGTTTATCTGCACAATCCTCCAAAAGAAGGGGAGGGGAGCTGAGGTGACCCGTGAGGAGAGGCGGCAGATTAAGAGACACCTGGAGCCCCTGGAGAAGGGTTGTTGGGTGAAGGCGAGAGAGGGCTCGAAGGAGAGCTCTGCTCCTTTTCCTACAGGCTCTGGTGAGGGGTCTCAATAAGCCATGTCATGGAGTCAAGTGTTGCGACCCTTAACATCAACGGTGGTAGGGGGGCTCTCCACGGATCCCATCATCTCTCTGTCCTCCGGGACATGAGATATGCAGTGACCTTCCTGCAGGATACCCGCACCGTTCCAGGAGACAAATCCACCTAGATCCTGGAGTGGCGAGGGATGGGGGTCCACATGAGTCACCTCAGCTCCATTTCCAGCAGGGTGGCCATCTTGTTGGCCCCTTTTTCCCAGCTGGAGACTTTACAGGTTCAAGGCCTCGTGCCAGGCCGCCTGCTTCACCCTACCGGGCGTCAGGACAATGTGCCGATGGACTTTGTCACTGTGTTCGCCCCTGAGCCCGGCCCGATGCAGGCACGCCGAGAGGAGTCAGCATTGCTGGAACTGATAGATCGTAGCAAGTGCTTTATCCTGGGGGAGATTTCAATTGCACCCTCGAGGAGATGAATCTCACTGGTCCCCAGAATAGCCAAGTCTTCTGGGACATCGCAGGGGTTGATTATGCGAGGGAGAGCATGGCGAACACAGAATATAATGTCAGTGTTAAGACTCTTGGCAGTGTGGAGGGTCAGAGAGATCTTGGGGTCCGTGTCGACAGGACACTCAAAGCTGCCGTGCAGGTTGACAGTGTTGTAAAGAAGGTGTATGGTGTGTTGACATTCATCAACCGTGGGATTGAGTTCAAGAGCCGAGAGGTAATGTTACAGCTATATAGGATCCTGGTTAGACCCCACTTGGAGTACTGTGTTCAGTTCTACATCCTATCGATGTCTCACTGTAACCTTTGACAACCTGTCGAGCACCCTTTCTTGGTCGAGGGAGAGGAAGGCGACTGACAGACCAGCCTCCCGGCACAGGTAAATCAGATCCCGGACAAGGTAGATATTGTCCTGGATTGACCGCCCCCAGACTGTGTAGGACTGGTCAGGGTGGACCACTTGTGCCAGCACAGAGCCCAGACAACTGGCCATTGCCCAAGTTTGACCTTCCAAAATGAAGCACTTCACACTTATCTGGGTTGAACTCCATCTGCTACTTCTCAGCCCAGTTCTGCATCCTATCAATGTCCTGCTGTAAGCTCTAACAACCCTCCAGACTATCCACAACACCCCAAACCTTTGTGCCATCAGCAAACTTACTAACCTACTCTTCTACTTCTTCATCCAGGTCATTTATAAAAATCACAAAGAGGAGGGGTCCCAGAACAGATCCCTGTGGAACAGCACTGGTCACTGACCTCCATGCAGAATATGAACCATCTACAACCACTCTTTGCCTTCTGTGGCAAGCCAATATAGAAAGGGTGCAGAGGAGATTGACAAGGATGCTGCCTGGATTGGAGAGTGTACCTTATGGGAATAGGTTGAGTGAACTTGGCCTTTTCTCCTCGGAGCGACGGAGGATGAGAGGTGACTTGATAGAGGTGTACAAGATAATGAGAGGCCTCACTATCACTGCCTCACTTTCCCTAACAAGCTGAAGGTCATCGAGCTGCAGCTCCAGTTCCCTAACACGGTCCCTCAGGAGCTGCATCTCGATGCACCTGGTGCAGATGTGGCCATTCGGGAGGCTGGGAGTCTGCTGGAAATCCCACAACTGACACCCATATCAGAGCACTGGCTCTGTAGACGCACCCGATATTCTCCCTGGAGTTAATAAGAAATGAGGAATGAACTTGCCTTGCTACTCTGAGTCAGACTCTCCACTCCTGCGATCACCTCTCCGCTTGGCAGCACCTCCCTTTTATAAAGACTGGGTTTCCAGGCGAAAATCTTTGTCGGAGCTGTGTGGGAACACCCCTGATGTGTCTGAACAGTATTCCAATCGATTATATGGAACGTGAGAGGTTGCTGCCCCTGTCTGA
Source organism: Hemitrygon akajei (assembly GCF_048418815.1). Taxonomy (NCBI): domain Eukaryota; kingdom Metazoa; phylum Chordata; class Chondrichthyes; order Myliobatiformes; family Dasyatidae; genus Hemitrygon; species Hemitrygon akajei. The sequence continues at coordinate 2,351,026 of NC_133135.1, read as the reverse complement.
GCGTCTGAAGGGTCACTTCGGCCCCGTGCTCCTCATCCACGGGCACCCAGTACGGAAGGGGGCGGGTTGCGAGGAGGATCTCTTGCTGGGCTTGTTCCGGGCCTGGGCAAGATGGCCATTCACGGGTCTAGGTGGCGGACTGGGCTGTCTGGGCCGACTGCTTGCCCCTTGTCTGAGGACACATTTGGAGAGGGAGCATGTGGTCACAATGGGGGATTTCCTCGTGTTTGCCCCCCAGGGAATTGACTGTTTACAGACAGTACTAATCATATTTTAATTTTAATTTACTCACTATCTTGTAAATACTTAACATTAGTACTTTGCGTACTTTCTGTGTAAGTTAACTTCCATAGTTTTATTTTAAAAAGTGTGGTTCAGAGGAGCTGAGTCATTGGGACAGGATGCGTACGGTCAGACAAGGTCAGTGTCGAGGGGGTGAAGAGCTCTCGGAGTGATGACCCTCACTGACCGGGGGGTGAAGAGCTCTCGGAGTGATGACCCTCACTGACCGGGGGGTGAAGAGCTCTCGGCTGAGAGGGGAAATGTGATGGACTTGACCAGGGGGCGGGCCTTGTCTGCGTAGTGAGGGACCCATTGGGCATAATATGAAAAGAAGCCCAGGCACCTTTTGAGAGCTCGAAGGGTGTTGGGAAGAGGGAGTTCCAACAGGGGGCACATACAGTCAGGGTCAGGGCCAATGACTCCGTTCTCCATGACACACCCAAGGATAGCAAGTCGGGTGGTTCTGAACACACACTTGTCCTTGTTATAGGTAAGATTGAAAGCTTTGGCCACTTGCAAAAACTTTCGGACATTGTTGTCGTGATCCTGCCGGTCTTGACCGCAGATGGTGATGTTATCCAGATATGGGAATGTGGCCTTCTGTTGGCACTGGTCCATCATCTGGTCCATTTCCCTCTGGAAGACAGATACACCATTCGTGAGACCGAAGGGGACGCGCAGGAAGTGATAGAGCCTGCCGCCCGCCTCGAAGGCGGTGTAGGGGCGGTCCTCCGGGCGGATGGGGAGCTGATGGTAAGCGGATTTTAGGTCTATGGTCGAGTACACCTTGTACTGAGCTATCTGATTGACCATATCCGCGATGCGGGGTAGAGGGTACGTGTCAAGCTGCGTGAACCTATTGATGGTCTGGCTATAGTCCACAACCATCCTATTTTTCTCCCCGTTCCGAACAACAACCACCTGGGCCCTCCAAGGACTTGTGCTTGCCTCAATGATCCCTTCCCTGAGCAGCCGGGAAGATGGCGACCCCCATGCCTCGCACGTGGCAGGCAGGCAAGATGGTGGCGACCAAGATGGCCGCCCCCATGCCTCGCACGTGGTGGGCAGGCAAGATGGCCGCCCCCATGCCTCGCACGCAGCGCTGCTCGATCCCACTCGTGGTTTGGACTTACAGGCCTTGGCGAAGTGGCCCTTCTCTCCGCAGCTGGAGCAGGTAGTTTTTTTGGCCGGGCAGCGTTTTCGGGGGTGCTTCTCGAGTCCGCAGAAATAACACTTCGTGGACTCGTGACTGGCAGCAGCCGTGGTCGACTCGTTGGCAGGTTGCGGGGTCTGCGGCGTCCACGAGGCCGTCGGGAAATCGCGAGCCTGGGGAGCATCAGAGTTGTGCAGAGCGGCCTCCAGCGTGTCGGCCAGCTCAATCACCGAATGTAAGGTAAGATCGGCGTGTTCCTGCAGCCGCTGGCGCATGTACACTGACCTGATCCCTGTGACGAAGGCGTCTCGTACCAGGAGCTCCGCATGCTGTTTGGCCATCAGCCCCTGGCAATCACAGGCCCGCACGAGTGTCTGTAGGATCCAGACAAACTCTGTGCTTGACTCTCCAGGCCGCTGCTGCCGTGTCGCTAAGCAATGTCATGCATAGACGGTATTTACGAGCTGCAGGTATTGTCGTCTGAGGGCGCTCATCGCGCTGTTGTAACTCAGCTGGACTCTAATCATCGAGTAGATCCGTGGACTGACCTTGGAGAGGAGAACTCTGCGCTTCGCAGCGGACTCGGTCACTTCAATCTCCTCCAGGTATGATTCAAAGCAGGCTAGCCAGAGTTCGAAAGCGTATCTGGCCTCAGGTGTTTGCGGGTCGAGGTCTAACTTGTCGGGTCTCAGGACATGTTCCATGCCTTAAAATTATTGTTAATAAAATTGATGCACTATCAATTACGTTAAAAGACCTGAAGTAGAGTAAATACTGAAAGGCTTTTATTAACAGTTAAATGGATCCACGTCCATGCTGTATGTCTGTCCTGGACTGAGGGAGGAGCAGTGATACAATCACCTTTATCCAGGGGTCTGTGGGGGGAGCCACAGGAGCAGTCAGCTGAGGGGCGTGTCCAGACAGATAACCCAGATACAACCTATATACATGGTTTACCACAGTACGCATTACTCCTCCACCCTGACAGCGGCCTCGTTGTGGCAAAAGAGGTGGCTGTGGACCGACATGTTGAAACGGGAATGAGGATCAAACTGTTTGGCCACCAGCAAACTTGTCCCTGGCAGATAAAGCAGAGATGCATGACAAAGTGGGCCCCCAATTTACATTGGGTCTTAATATAGAGGCTGCATTGGGAACACTGGATAAAACGGACAACTCTAACACACAGACAGATGAACTGGAAGGTCTGTTTGGGGTCCCGAATGGAGGAGGTGATGAGGCAGGTGTAATGTTTCTGTGGCTAGTAAGGGTATGATTGTGTCTTTAACATGTATTAATCTGGAGGCAGGATGTCACATCATGAGTTCGACCCAGCACAGTGACCAGAACTGGATTCCGGACCTCTAGCTTAGTCCCAGTCCCGTGATCCCTGAACACAAACGGTTAATTACACAATGAATCTGCACCATGGAGTTGTATTCTCAGGAATCTAGACTGGATATTACAATTAAAGCAGAGAGCAGAACTTGGAAAAGACAAAATTGAAGCCTTGTTATTGGAAAGCACACAACATCTGTAACAAGGCAGGGAAATTGACGGCACAAATTAAAATAAATGAGTTCAATCCAACAGCCATTAGAGAGACAAGGTTGTAATGTGAGTAAAGTTGAAAACTAAATATCCCAGGATACTAAACGCCTCAGTGGGATAGGGTAGAAGGGAGGGAAGCCCTTGGAATATCGGTGGGTGTCAGGCTGAGAGCAGTGTGAACACAGGACCTTCAGATCATCATGTTGTGCGACCTTTCACAATCAGCTTCATATCATTGGCATATATTGTAAAATTCACAGTTTTGTGCAGCAGTGCATTACGATACATAATAATAAACAAATATAACTTACAATAAGAAATATTTATATAAATTAAATTAAGTAAGTCATGCAAAAAGGGAGGAAACTTCAAGCAGTGAGGGAGTGTTTGTGGGTTCTTTGCCCATTTAGGAATCTGATGGCTGAGGGGAACAAGATGCTCCTGAAACATTGAGTGAATGTCTTCAGTCTCCTGACCTTCCTCCTTGATGGTAGCAATGAGAAGGGGGCATGTCCTCAGTGATAAAGATCCTTTTTGGGGCATTACCGTTTGAAAGTGTCCTCAGTGATGGGGAGGCTGGTGCCCATGACAGAGCTGGCTGAGTTTACAACTTTCTGCAGTTTTCCTCTCCCTCTTCCTCGCTGTTGGGCCCATATTCCTCTGGAGTCCTCCTATCCATGGACTTATCTGAATGACCTTTCAATGTTGTTGGTTGGAACATTGATTGGGGGAAAAAATGGGCAGGGATAATGGCAGAACATCTGGAAGCGATTTGGAATGTACAGGATATGTACGTCTCAAAGAGGAAGAAATATTCTGAAGGCAAGATGACACAACTTTGCCTAATAAGAGAAGTCAAAGCCAACATAAAAACCAAAGAGAAAGCATATAATAGAGCAAAAATTAGAGGGAAGTTAGAAGATTGAGAAGTTTTTAAAAACCAACAGAAGGCAACTAAAATTTCTTTAAGAAGGAAAAGATGGAATACAGAAGTAAGCTAGTCAGTAATAATAAAGAGGATAACAAAAGCTTCTTCAGATACATGCAGGAAATGTACAGGACAAAACACGCCCACCCTTAAAGTGGTTGTTCTGGGACAACCGAAAGCCACCCCGATGGCAGAGACAAGGTGTGGATGAGGAACGGGGATCCTTTGATTGGGCTTACAAACAACCTGACACTCCTGGCATGACTTACACCAGGCCAGATGGGACACCTAAGTACACAGTCAAGAGTTTTCCTGGTGCCGAAATGACCAGCAAGACAATGATCATGAGTCAAACACAATATGTCAGACTGGTAAACATCAGGAACAAGAATTTGATAAACACTACTCCAGTCATTTTGGAGGAGTCCACTTTCTCACTAACACACCATTGCTAATGAAGTAACCACAGGAGGCCTCTGAGACCTCCTCTTCATGCACAGGAGATGGGGAAGAGTCTCTTTTCTGTTCAAGCACCAGCTGCTCACGAAAGGGAAACACTTGGCCAAACTCTGTTAGATCTACTTCGCTTTGGTCATAAGGGTATGACAGAGAGCAGTATCAGGGAGGTTGTCAGAGCTCTTGCTTTTGCTTTCATCTTTCTTAGACATTGCACAAGTAGTAACACAAACAGGAAAGATGTCTAGGAAAGTAATTAAAAGTTCATCTGGGCCCTCCTGCACCACAGAATTAGAGGTTACTTCAGGAATAGGTAGCACTCGACTACCTGCCAAATCGTTCCCTGAATGAAAGACACGCCTTCAATTGGGACCAGGGAACTGAAGGCAACAACAACTTCACCAGAAACCAAACCTGATTGGAGACAAATGTTGTGCAAAGGCATGGACAAAAAACCTGCACCAAACCCTTTTACAAGCAGACTTATCAGAGAATGGCTAAACATCCTGGAGAATCACACACTGAAAAGCTTCTGTGTCCCTCCAGATCTTAGTGGGTTGCTTTGACTCAGGGCCAGAGGCAAGAAAATTGAAACCGTCCATCATGAAGAAAGAAGAGGCAGCTAACTCATGTTTCTTGCTTGAGACATCATTATCTGGAAACAGAGAGGAATTTGCTTCAGTTTTCCTGAAAGCTACAGGCTTCATGGATGTCTGCTTTTTGTTAAGCTCTGAGCATTCAGCAATTAGAAGCCCAGGTTTCTTGCCGTAGAAACTCAGCTGTGGCCTTCTCAGATGTAAAACTCTTAGCTAAGGGCAAGGCGGGGTGTACTGGCCTTCTCAGATGTAAAACTCTTAGCTAAGGGCGAGGCGGGGTGTACTGGCCTTCTCAGATGTAAAACTCTTAGCTAAGGGCGAGGTGGGGTGTACTGGCCTTCTCAGATGTAAAACTCTTAGCTAAGGGCGAGGCAGGGTGTACTGGCTTTAAAGTCATGCCTGATGGGATAGCCCTTTACCCCTGCACTCAGCTCACTGTTTACTGCCAAAACTGACTTTGTGGGTTAAGACATACTCATTTGTCAACATGGCAGCCTGCTCAAAGATTGATGACCTTTGCTCATTTATTAAACAAATACAACATCAGGCAGACAGCTCTTAAATTCCTCAAGCAAGATGAGCTGACAAAGTTGTTCTTTAGTTTCTACTTGTTGAGCTAAACAACACCAGTGAAACACAAACAAGAGGAAATCTGCAGATGCTGGAAATCTGAGCAACACACACAAAATGCTGGAGGAACTCAGTAGGCCAGGCAGTATCTGTGGAAAAAAGGAAAGAGCTGACGTTTCAGGCCGGGACATCTCAACCCAAAATGTTGGCTGTTTACTCTTTTCCATAGATGTTGCTTGGCCTGCTGAGTTCTTCCAGCATTTTGTGTGTGTTGACCGGTCAGACAGATTCTTTTTTCTCTCTGACAAACTTAACATACTGTATGTTTACTGGTCAAGCTTACTAAAGCTCCTAAAGCACTGGTGATAAACCTCAGGAACCCCTCATCATAATCGATGCTCTTTTCGGTGCTTGAGCAGAGTAGGCTTCCTCAGCTTTACCTTTCAGAATATTGTGCAAAAGCAGAGTCCAGGCACGTTTCAGTCAATTTGAAGTGGTAGTCTCCCATTCAAAATGGGATAAGTATTTCTTGACATCCTTCTCTGCAAACTAACTTAATATGGTTATCTACATCAAATACAGAAGGATCCGACTTACCAGCCTTCTGAAACTCTAATTCCTTAAAATGTTCAAAATTCCGTTTGGTGTTCCCTTAACAATCATTCTTTGTGCCTGTCCCTATCTGCTTTTCTTTCAGCTCAATCTCCTTTAGCCTCAACTCAATGCCAGCCTTTGACAAAGGTGTGGGTTTGGGCACTGTGGGGATTGGACTAACCTCAAGAACCCCAGTGTCATGACCATTTTTATTCTCCCTTTTAACTGTTTTCAGTGCTGGTAAGCTCAATTTTGTCACGAGAAGCCAGCTGCAAAAGTTGATCTTCACTAAACAGCTCAAGAAGCTCCTCAGAAGGTTCCTTTATGGACTCTTCAAGAGATGCTCTATTTAAAAGTACTGACAATGTACAGAGGTCAGCACAAACATACGAATGGGGTGTTTAATACAAAGCAACACCAACGGAGTGTATACACAAGTGGGCCCAGTACAGCGCACAGCTATCGATACACAGAATTACAGAATTGATGGACCTGTTGTAAGGTTTGCAGATGATACCAAGATAGATGGAGGGGCAGGTAGTTTTGTGGAAGCAAAGAGGCTAAAGAAGGACTTAGACAGATTAGGAGAATGGGCAAAGAAATGGCAGATGGAATACAGTCCCAGGAAGTGTCTGGTCATGCACTTTGGCAGAAGAAATAATGGAGAAAAAGTTCAAAAATCTGAGGGACAAAGGCACTTGAGAGTTCTTGTTCAGGATTCTCTAAAGGTTAATTTGTAAGGTGAATCTGTGGTGAGGAAGGCAAATGAGATGTTAACAAACACGAGGAAATCTGCAGATGCTGGAAATTCAAACAACAACACACACAAAATGCTGGTGGAATGCAGCAGGCCAGGGAGCATCTATAGGAAGAAGCACTGTTGACATTTCGGGCCGAGACCCTTCATCAGGACAGATGTTAGCATTTATTTTAATAGGACTAGAATATAAAAACAAGAATTTAATGAGGAGGTTTCATAAAGCACTGGAGTATTGTGAGCAAGTTTGGGCCCCTTTTCTTAGAAAGGATGTGCTGACACTGGAGAGGATTGAACAGCTTGTCATATGAAGAGCTTTTGATGGTTCAGGGCCTGTATTCATGAGAATTCAAAAGAATGAGGGGTGACCTGATTGAAAGCTATTGAATGATAGAGTGCATATGGAGAGGATGTTTCCTGTGGTGGGAGAATCTAGGACCAGAGGACCCAGCCTCAAAACAGAGGGGATTCCTTTTGCAACAGAGATGCGGAGGAATTTCTTTAGCCAGAGAGTGGTGAAATGGTGGAATTCGTTGCCACAGGCAGCTGTGGAAGCCAAATCTTTACAAATATTTAAGGCAGAGGTTGATAGATTCTTGATTGGTCAAGGCATAAGGGACGCAGGGAGCAGACAGGAGATTAGGGTTGAGAGGAAATGGATCAGCCATGATGAAATGGCCGAAAAGACTCGATGGGCCAAATGGCCTCATTCTGCTCCTGTATCTTATGGTGTTATGGTTGTCTGGATGTTAGAGACCTAGAACAGGATCATTAAAGTAGCTCAGTTTTATTTTCTACATTTATTTCTCATGTACTTCATTGTACTGTTGACATAAAAGTTATCAAATTTCATGACACATGCTGATTCTGATTCTTATCATTCAGCCCATCGAGTCTGTTCTGCCATTCCATCATGACATGTTTTATCGCTGTTAGCATTATTCTCCTGCCTTCTCCCAAGAAAATTTGATGCCTTGACCAACCAAGAACCTATCAATTTGAAGGTGAAGAAGGCCTGGCGCCCATTTTGGGGCCGGCCTCTCTGCCGGCACGCGCCATTTTGTGAGCCGGTTCGAGTGCGCTGGAAAGTGGGTCACCACATTACTTCCTTAAGATTGAGGGCCAGTATGTTCAGGATGGGCTGAATTGCCTCTGTGCTGTAGACACTGTGCAAGTATTGGAGTGAGCTTGGTTTGTGGCTGCTGATTCAGGAGTGGCACTGACACTGAGCAGATCATCGTCATTAAAACGTTAAATAGTATCTACCAGGAATAATGATCCGGGTGAAATAATTACAGGAAGTCGATGAGGGGATAATGTAGTTTATGGATTTCAGTGCAATCGATAAAACGCTCAGGAGAACAGGCTCTGCCCCTTCAGACTCTCTTGTATAAATTAGAGAGCGGAACCCTCGGTGAATCAGAATGAAGATCGCTGCTGGAATCTAATGAAGCCGTTCAGTGTCAGCACTGCGAACGTATCGGATGTACTCTCACTGTTACTCGTGATCGTTGTGATATTCATCAAAGCTCATTAGGGATAAATATTCTTGTACTTTGGCTAATACACAGTGAAGTGGTTGAGTTATTGGAGTGATGATCCATGAACAGTTCAGATCCCATCACTAGGGAATTTTAATTCAGTTTGTTAAATAAATCTGAAATAAAAATCTGGAGCCAGTGATGATCACCATGACACAGGTTATCATTAGAAACAAACTCATCTGCTCACACACAAAACGCTGGTCAGGCAGCATCGATGGAGGAGAATAAACATTTGATATTTCAGGCTGAGACCCTTCTTCAGAACTGGAAAGGAAGAGGGAAGATGCAAGAATAACAAAGAAACAGAGGGCAGTAGCGATCACAGGAGGGAGTAGTGAGAGGGTCTGAAATGTCTTCAGAGTAGGCATCCCTTGAAGAGACTTTTCACTGGAGCAGTAAATCATTAACACATCTTCTCAGGAATACCATTACCCAGAGTGACCGAGAGTCAACTTCAGCATCAGGAGCCACTCCAACCTGCCCCTACCTTGTCCAATCCAATCTCTGAATTCACACCACTCTATTACTTTCTCCACATAACTCTCTTCTTCAAACACCCACTAGTTGCCACCAATATTCCAAGACTCCACTCCACAAATTTCTGCGATAGAGACTTCTAAATATTCACAACTCTCCAAGAATTCCCCCTCCTCTCCATCCCAGCATGTCCAGTTTCTCGTTGCAATACATGGCAACATCCTTGTGAGCAAACACACACAAAATAGTGCAGAAACTCAGCAAGTCACGCAGCTTCTATAGAGGGGACTAAACAGTCAACTGTTTATTCTCCTCTACAGGTACTGCCTGACCTGCTGAGTTCCTCCACCATTTTGTGTGTTCTTCTAAGGTCTCAGCAGGGGCATGGGAACCAGTATGATAGAGCAGGTTCACAAGTAGGTGATGTAATATGTAATATAAATGTAATGAACGACAAGCCAATGATTGAGTACAAATGCAGACAGAGCAAAGAGTTAAATAGAGGCAAAATTCAAAAGGGCAAAGATGGCAGGACTGCAGGTGCTGTATTTAAATGCGTGTAGCATGCGAACAAGGTGGACAAACTCGTGGCACAATTAGAGATTGGTTGGTACGACATTGTGGGCATCACTGTGTCATGACTTACAGAAAGCCATTGGTGGGAGCTTAACGTCAAAGGAGATACTTGGTATCGAAAGGACAGGCAGGAAGGCATAGGTGATGGTGTGGCTCTGTCAGCAAGAGATGGAATTACATCTTTAGAAAGAGGTGACATAGGATCAGAGAATGTCGAATCTTTGTGTGTGGAGTTAATAAACTGCAAGGGTAGAAAAACCATTATGGAACCTATATATGCCTCCAAATAGTAGCCAAGATGTGGGGTTGAGATTGCAAAGGGAGCTGGAAAAGTCATGTAACAATTGTAATGGTTCCATATGCAAGAGGATTGAGAAAACCAGGTTGGTCTCGGATCGCAAGAGAGGGAATTTGTTGAATGCCTATGAGATGGCTTTTTAGAGCAGCTTGTGCTTGAGCCTACTCAGGGAAAGCCTATCGTAAATTGGGTGTTGTGTAATAACATAGATCTTATTAGGGATCTTAATGTAAAGGAACCCTTAGGAGGCAGTGATCATAATATGATTGAATTCATATTAACTGCAAAGTTTCGGGGTACTTGGAGACTAATGATAAAATAAGTCAAAGTCAGCATGGTTTCTGTACAGGGAAATCTTGCCTGACAAATCTGTTAGAGTTCTTCAAAGAAGTAACAAGCAGGGTGGACAAAGGAGAGGCAGTGGATGTCATTTACTTGGATTTTCAGAAGGCATTTGATAAGGTGCCACACACGAGGCTGCTTAACAAGATAAAACTCTTTGGCATTATAGGAAAGATATTGGCATGGATAGAGGAATGGCTGACTGGCAGGAGGCAGCGAGTGGGAATAAAAAGGGCCTTTTCTGCCAGTGACTACTGGTGTTCCTCAGGGGTCAGTATTGGGACCACTACTTTTCACATTGTTTGTCACTGATTTAGAGAGTGGAATTGATGGCTTTGTGGCAAAGTTTGCAGATGATACAAAGATAGGTGGAGGGGTAGGCAGGTCTGAGGAAGCAATGTGATTGTGGCAGGACTGAGACAAATTGGAAGAATGGGCAAAAAAGTGGTAGATGGAATAGAGTGTTGGGAAATTGATGATAATGCATTTTGGCAATAGTGCAGACTACTATCTAAATGGGGAGAAGGTTAAAACATCAAAGGTCAGAGGGACTTGGGAGTCCTCTGGCAAAACTCCCAGAAGGTTGATTTACAGGTTGAGTCTGTGGTAAAGAAGCCAAATGCAATGTTGGCATTTATTTCAAGAGGAATAGAATATAAAAGCAGGGAGACAATGTTGAACCTTTTTAAGACACTAGTTGGCTGAATGGCATAATTCTGCTCCTATGTCTGGAGGATTGTCAACAGTTTTGGGCCCCTTATCTCAGAAAGGATGTGTTGTCATTGAAGAGAGCCCAGAGGAGATTTATGAGCACGATCCAGGAATGAAGGGGTTAACATTTGAGGAGCATTTGGCAGCTTTGGGCTGGTACTCAGTGGAATTTAGAAGAATGCGTGGGAATCTCACTGAAATTGAACCCTGATTGGTGATGGCTGGTGCTGTAATGCGATTGCGCTAACTGCTACATTACTACGTTGCCCATAAACAACTGTTATCAATACCATGGTCTGAGATCATTCAGTGGCCCACAACGTCGCTGCTTCAGGTGGCATCTCACCTTTTAATGGCAACAATTTTATTCCGGCACCTTCCTTTGTAAACCTTGCCGAAAGAACCTGAGGGACAGAGAGCAGACAACATGTCAGTGTCACCTTCCACAGAAGCCCCCCTCCCTCCCACCACTGGCATTCCTGACCTGATCCGATGATTTCATGGAACTCAATGTCAGACAGCTGTAGGTGGAAATGAGACGGAAGGCTGCCTCGAAGGAGCAGGATGTCCGCTTTCTCTGTCAGGAAAGGGTGATATAGTCTCTCACTATAGGACATAGACCTTTCAGTATTCCATGGAATTCCTCCTCATTATCCTAAACTCCTAATCAGATTATGTCTCTCCGGATGCTCATAAATTCTGCCTCTCAGGATCTTCTCCAACAACTTGCCCACCTCTAAAGTACGACTGTCTGTCTACAATTTCCTGGGTTATCTCCATTCCCTTTCTTGAACAAGGGAACAACGTTTGCAATCTTCCAATCTATTGATAAATCTCCCATCCCCATTGATGAGGCAAAGATCATCGCCAGAGGCTGAGCATTCTCCTCCCTCGCTTTCCACATAGCCTGGAGTACATCTCGTCCGGTCCCAGCGACTTATCTAACTTAATACCTTTTAAAAGCTGCAGAGCATCCTCTTTCTTAACATCTGTACACGTTAACATCTGAAAACGCTATCAAGCGTTTCAGTCCGTTTTAAGTCATCCCCACAATTGCCAAGGTCCTTTTCACTGGTGAATACTGAAACAAAGTATTCATTAAGTACCCCTGCCTCCTCCACTGGCTCGATGTATGTACAATCACACCTGACTGGTCCTATTCTCACACGGCTCATCCTCTTGCTCTTCACATACTTGTAGAATGCCGGGGTTTTCCTTAATCCTGCTCACTAAGGGCTTTTCATGGCCACTTCCAGATCTACTAATTTGATTCTGGAGCCCCTTCCTGGCGCCATTGTAGATTTCTAGAGCTCTGACAGTACCCAGTCCTTCAACATATTGTAAGCTTTTCTTGTCTTCTTAACTAGATTTTCTACATGCCCGGAAACACTCTCATAAACCTAGAGGTGAGAGAGGAGAATCTGGTCATCAAGCAGTCAACATGAACTGCGTATGTTTCAATAAATTTGAGATGCAGCAGGTAGTGTTCTCAGAGCAAGAGGGTCAGATTGAATTTAATCCTCCGGCACTGCATGAAGATTTCACACTCTCCCTGTGTCTGTGTGGAGTTTGCACGCTCTCCCTGTGTCTGTGTGGAATTTGCATGTTATTCCTTTGACTGTGTGGAGTTTGCACGTTATCCCAGTGTCTGTGCGGAATTTGTACGTTATCCCTGTGGCTGTGTGGAGTTTGCACGCTCTCCCTGTGACTGTGAGGAGTTTGCACATTCTCCCTGTGACTGTGTGGAGTTTGCACGCTCTCCCTGTGACTGTGTGGAGTTTGCATGTTATCCCTGTGACTGTGTGGAGTTTGTACGCTCTCTGTGTGATTGTGTGGAATTTGCACGCTCTTCGTGTGATTGTATGGAGTTTACACACTCTCCCTGTGACTGTGTGGAGTTTAAACATTCTCCCTGAGTCTGTGTGGAGGATCCACACACTCCCTGTAACTGTGCGGAGTTTGCACATTATCTCTGTGACTGTGTGGAGATTGCACACTCTGCATATGACCGTGTGGAGTTTACACATTCTCCCTTTCACCGTGTGGAGTTTGCACGCTCTCCCTGTGAATGTGTGGAGTTTGCATGCTATCCCTGTGACCGTGTGTAGATGGCATATTCTCTCAGTGACTGTGTGGAGTTTGCCCGCTCTCCGTGTGATTGTATGGAGTTTACACGCTATCCCTGTGACTGTGTGGAGTTTGCACACTCTCCGTGTGATTGTGTGGAGTTTGCACGTTATCCCAGTGACTGTGTGGAGTTTGCACATTCTATGTGTGAACATGTGGAGTTTCCAAGTTCTCCCTTTGACCGTGTGGAGTTTAAACATTCTCCCTGTGTCTGTGTGGATGTTCCACACACTCCCTGTTATCCTTGTGTCTGAGTGGAATTTGCACGTTATTCCCTTGACCGTGTGGATTTTGCACTTTGTCCCTATGCTGTGTGAAGTTTGCACGTTATCCCTGTAACTGTGTGGAGTTTGCACGTTCTCCCTGTGACCATGTGGAGTTTGCACACTCTGCTTTAGACTGTGTGTGGAGTTTTAACATTCTCCCTGTGAATGTCTGGATTTTGTGCATTATCCCTGTAACCATGTGGAGTTTGCACACTCTCCCTGTGACTGTGTGGAGTTTTCCCGTTATCCCTGTGTCTGTGCGGAATTTGCACGTTATCCCTGTAACAGTGTGGAGTTTGCACGATCTACCTGTGACTGTGTGGAGCTTGCACATTATCCCTGTGTCTGTGTGGAGTTTGTATGTTGTCCCTGTGAGGTGTAGAGATTACACATTCTCTCTGTGATTGTGTGGAGTTTGCACATTCTCCCTGTGACTGTGGGGAGTTTGCACATTCTCCCTGTGACTGTGGGGAGTTTTCCCGTTATCCCTGTGTCTGAGTGGAATTTACATGTTATTCCTTTGACTATGTGGAGTTTGCACATTATCCCTGTGACTGTGTGGAGTTTGTACATTCTCCCTGTGACTGTGTGGAGTTTGTACATTCTCACTGTGACTGTGTGGAGTTTGCACACTCTCCCAGTGACTGTGTGGAGTTTGTACGTTATCCCTGTGAATGTGTGGAGTTTGCACATTCTATGTGTGAACATGTGGAGTTTCCAAGTTCTCCCTTTGACCGTGTGGAGTTTACACGCTCTCCCTTTGACTGTGTGGAGTTTAAACATTCTCCCTGTGTCTGTGTGGATGTTCCACACACTCCCTGTTATCCTTGTGTCTGAGTGGAATTTGCACGTTATTCCCTTGACCGTGTGGATTTTGCACTTTGTCCCTATGCTGTGTGAAGTTTGCACGTTATCCCTGTAACTGTGTGGAGTTTGCACGCTCTGCTTTAGACTGTGTGTGGAGTTTAAACATTAAACAATGTCTGGATTTTGTGCATTATCCCTGTAACCGTGTGGAGTTTGCACACTCTCCCTGTGACTGTGTGGTGTTTTCCCATTATCCCTGTGACTGTGTGGAGTTTGTACGCTCTCTGTGTGATTGTGTGGAGTTTGCATGCTCACCCTTGGATATATGGAGTTTGCATGTTCATTGTGTGACCATGTGGTGTTTGCACGCTCTGCTTTCGACTGTGTGGACTTTAAACATTCTCCCTGTGACTGTGTGGATTTTGTATGGTATCTCTGCGACCGTGTGGAGTTTACACAGTCTCCCTGTGAATGTATGGAGTTTGCACATTCTGTGTGTGACCATGTGGAGTTTGCACGTTCTCTCTGTGACTGTGTGTAGTTTGTGCACTCTGCATATGACTGTGTGGAGTTTACACGCTCTCCCTTTAACAGTGTGGAGTTTAAACATTCTCCCTATGTCTGTGTGGATGTTCCACAACTCCTTGTAACTGTGCGGAGCTTGCACATTCTGCCGGTGACTGTGTGGAGTTTTCCCGTTATTCCAATGGCCATGTGGAGTTTGCACAGTCTTCCTGAGACTTTGTGGAGTTTTCTCGTTATCCCTGTGTCTGTGTGGAATTTGCACATTATTCCTTTGACTGTGTGGAATTTGCATGTTATCCCCGTGACTGTGTGAAGGTTGCATGATCTACCTGTGTCCGTGTGGAGTTTGCATGCTCTGCATTTGACTGTGTGGAGTTTAAGCATTCTCCCTGTGACTATGTGGATTTTGTACGTTATCCATGTGACCGTGTGGAGTTTCTACACTCTCCCTGTGACTGTATGGAGTATACTCGTTATCCCTGTGACTGTGTGGAGTTTGCACGTTCTCTGTGTGACCATGTGGAGTTTGCACATTATCCCTGTGACTGTGTGGAGTTTGCACGCTCTTCCTGTGACTGTGTGGAATTTGCACATTATCCCCGTGACTGTGTGAAGTTTGCACGTTATCCCTGTGACTGTGTGGAGTTTGTATGCTCTCCATGTGATTGTGTGGAGTTTGCATGCTCACTCTGGGATGTGTGGAGTTTGCACACTATCTCTGCAACCGTGTGTAAATGGCATATTCTCTCAGTGACTGTGTGGTGTTTGCACATTGTCCCTGTGACTGTGCGAAGTTTGCATGCTCTCCGTGTGTTGGTGTGGAGTTTGCACGTTATCCCTGTGACTGTGTGGAGTTTGTACACTCTCCCTGTGACTGTGTGTAGATTGCATACACTCTCAGTGACTGTGTGGAGTTTGCACATTGTCCCTGTGACTATGCAAAGTTTGCACACACTCTGTGTGTTGTTGTGGAGTTTACACGTTTTCCCTGTGACTGTGTGGAGTTTGCACGCTCTCCCTATGACAGTGTGGAGTTTGCACGCTCTGCTTTTGACTGTGTGGAGTTTAAACATTCTCCCTGTTACTGTGTGTAGTTTGTGCACTCTGCATATGACTGTGTGGAGTTTACACACTCTCCCTTTAACAGTGTGGAGTTTAAACATTCTCCCTGTGACTGTGTGGAGTTTGCACATTATCCCTGTGACTGTGTGGAGTTTGTACACTCTCCCTGTGACTGTGTGTAGATTGCATTCACTCTCAGTGACTGTGTGGAGTTTGCACATTGTCCCTGTGACTATGCAAAGTTTGCACACTCTCTGTGTGTTGTTGTGGAGTTTACACGTTCTCCCTGTGACTGTGTGGAGTTTGCACGCTCTCCCTATGACAGTGTGGAGTTTGCACGCTCTGCTTTTGACTGTGTGGACTTTAAACAGTCTCCCTTTAACAGTGTGGAGTTCAAACATTCTCCCTGTGTCTGTGTGGATGTTCCACACACTCCTTGTAACTGTGCGGAGTTTGCACTTTCTGCCTGTGACTGTGTGGAGTTTGCACTCTCTCCCTGTGACTGTGTGGAGTATTCCCGTTATCCCTATGACTGTGTGGAGTTTGCACAGTCTTCCTGAGACTTTGTGGAGTTTTCCCGTTATCCCTGTGGCTGTGGGGAGTTTTCCCACTATCCCTGTGTCTGAGATAAATTTGCACGTTATTCCTTTGACTGTGTGGAGTTTTCCCGTTATCCCTGTGGCTGTGGGGAGTTTTCCCACTATCCCTGTGTCTGAGATAAATTTGCACGTTATTCCTTTGACTGTGTGGCGTCTGCACATTTCCCTGTGACTGTGTGGAGTTTTCCCATTATCCCTGTGTCTGTGTGGAATTTACACATTATTCCTTTGACTGTGTGGAATTTGCATGTTATCCCCGTGACTGTGTGAAGGTTGCATGATCTACCTGTGTCCGTGTGGAGTTTGCATGCTCTGCATTTGACTGTGTGGAGTTTAAGCATTCTCCCTGTGACTATGTGGATTTTGTACGTTATCCATGTGACCGTGTGGAGTTTCTACACTCTCCCTGTGACTGTATGGAGTATACTCATTATCCCTGTGACTGTGTGGAGTTTGCACGTTCTCTGTGTGACCATGTGGAGTTTGCACATTATCCCTGTGACTGTGTGGTGTTTGCACATTACCCTGTGACTGTGTGGAGTTTGCACGCTCTTCCTGTGACTGTGTGGAATTTGCACATTATCCCCGTGACTGTGTGAAGTTTGCACGTTATCCCTGTGACTGTGTGGAGTTTGTATGCTCTCCATGTGATTGTGTGGAGTTTGCATGCTCACTCTGGGATGTGTGGAGTTTGCACGCTCTCCCTGCGACCGTGTGTAAATGGCATATTCTCTCAGTGACTGTGTGGTGTTTGCACATTGTCCCTGTGACTGTGCGAAGTTTGCATGCTCTCCGTGTGTTGGTGTGGAGTTTGCACATTCTCCCTGTGACTGTGTGGAGTTTGCACGTTATCCCTGTGACTGTGTGGAGTTTGTACACTCTCCCTGTGACTGTGTGTAGATTGCATACACTCTCAGTGACTGTGTGGAGTTTGCACATTGTCCCTGTGACTATGCAAAGTTTGCACACACTCTGTGTGTTGTTGTGGAGTTTACACGTTTTCCCTGTGACTGTGTGGAGTTTGCACGCTCTCCCTATGACAGTGTGGAGTTTGCACGCTCTGCTTTTGACTGTGTGGAGTTTAAACATTCTCCCTGTTACTGTGTGTAGTTTGTGCACTCTGCATATGACTGTGTGGAGTTTACACACTCTCCCTTTAACAGTGTGGAGTTTAAACATTCTCCCTGTGACTGTGTGGAGTTTGCACATTATCCCTGTGACTGTGTGGAGTTTGTACACTCTCCCTGTGACTGTGTGTAGATTGCATTCACTCTCAGTGACTGTGTGGAGTTTGCACATTGTCCCTGTGACTATGCAAAGTTTGCACACTCTCTGTGTGTTGTTGTGGAGTTTACACGTTCTCCCTGTGACTGTGTGGAGTTTGCACGCTCTCCCTATGACAGTGTGGAGTTTGCACGCTCTGCTTTTGACTGTGTGGACTTTAAACAGTCTCCCTGTGAATGTATGGTGTTTGTACATTCTGTGTGTGACCATGTGGAGTTTGCACGTTCTCTCTGTGACTGTGTGTAGTTTGCACACTCTGCATATGACTGTGTGGAGTTTACACGCTCTCCCTTTAACAGTGTGGAGTTCAAACATTTTCTCTGTGACTGTGTGGAGTTTGCACATTATCCCTGTGATTGTGTGGAGTTTGCACACTCTCCCTGTGATTGTGTGGAGTTTGTACATTCTCACTGTGACTGTGTGGAGTTTGTACACTCTCCGTGTGATTGTGTGGAGTTTGCACGTTATCCCAGTGACTGTGTGGATTTTGTACATTATCCCTGTGAATGTGTGGAGTTTGCACATTCTATGTGTGAACATGTGGAGTTTCCAAGTTCTCCCTTTGACCGTGTGGAGTTTACACGCTCTCCCTTTGACTGTGTGGAGTTTAAACATTCTCCCTGTGTCTGTGTGGATGTTCCACACACTCCCTGTTATCCTTGTGTCTGAGTGGAATTTGCACGTTATTCCCTTGACCGTGTGGATTTTGCACTTTGTCCCTATGCTGTGTGAAGTTTGCACGTTATCCCTGTAACTGTGTGGAGTTTGCACGCTCTGCTTTAGACTGTGTGTGGAGTTTAAACATTAAACAATGTCTGGATTTTGTGCATTATCCCTGTAACCGTGTGGAGTTTGCACACTCTCCCTGTGACTGTGTGGTGTTTTCCCATTATCCCTGTGACTGTGTGGAATTTGTACGCTCTCTGTGTGATTGTGTGGAGTTTGCATGCTCACCCTTGGATGTATGGAGTTTGCATGTTCATTGTGTGACCATGTGGTGTTTGCACGCTCTGCTTTCAACTGTGTGGACTTTAAACATTCTCCCTGTGACTGTGTGGATTTTGTATGGTATCTCTGCGACCGTGTGGAGTTTACACAGTCTCCCTGTGAATGTATGGAGTTTGCACATTCTGTGTGTGACCATGTGGAGTTTGCACGTTCTCTCTGTGACTGTGTGTAGTTTGTGCACTCTGCATATGACTGTGTGGAGTTTACACGCTCTCCCTTTAACAGTGTGGAGTTTAAACATTCTCCCTGTGTCTGTGTGGATGTTCCACACACTCCTTGTAACTGTGCGGAGCTTGCACATTCTGCCGGTGACTGTGTGGAGTTTTCCCGTTATTCCAATGGCCATGTGGAGTTTGCACAGTCTTCCTGAGACTTTGTGGAGTTTTCTCGTTATCCCTGTGTCTGTGTGGAATTTGCACATTATTCCTTTGACTGTGTGGAATTTGCATGTTATCCCCGTGACTGTGTGAAGGTTGCATGATCTACCTGTGTCCGTGTGGAGTTTGCATGCTCTGCATTTGACTGTGTGGAGTTTAAGCATTCTCCCTGTGACTATGTGGATTTTGTACGTTATCCATGTGACCGTGTGGAGTTTCTACACTCTCCCTGTGACTGTATGGAGTATACTCGTTATCCCTGTGACTGTGTGGAGTTTGCACGTTCTCTGTGTGACCATGTGGAGTTTGCACATTATCCCTGTGACTGTGTGGTGTTTGCACATTATCCCCGTGACTGTGTGAAGTTTGCACGTTATCCCTGTGACTGTGTGGAGTTTGTATGCTCTCCATGTGATTGTGTGGAGTTTGCATGCTCACTCTGGGATGTGTGGAGTTTGCACACTATCTCTGCGACCGTGTGTAAATGGCATATTCTCTCAGTGACTGTGTGGTGTTTGCACATTGTCCCTGTGACTGTGCGAAGTTTGCATGCTCTCCGTGTGTTGGTGTGGAGTTTGCACATTCTCCCTGTGACTGTGTGGAGTTTGCACGTTATCCCTGTGACTGTGTGGAGTTTGTACACTCTCCCTGTGACTGTGTGTAGATTGCATACACTCTCAGTGACTGTGTGGAGTTTGCACATTGTCCCTGTGACTATGCAAAGTTTGCACACACTCTGTGTGTTGTTGTGGAGTTTACACGTTTTCCCTGTGACTGTGTGGAATTTGCACGCTCTCCCTATGACAGTGTGGAGTTTGCACGCTCTGCTTTTGACTGTGTGGAGTTTAAACATTCTCCCTGTTACTGTGTGTAGTTTGTGCACTCTGCATATGACTGTGTGGAGTTTACACACTCTCCCTTTAACAGTGTGGAGTTTAAACATTCTCCCTGTGACTGTGTGGAGTTTGCACATTATCCCTGTGACTGTGTGGAGTTTGTACGCTCTCTGTGTGATTGTGTGGAATTTGCACGCTCTTCGTGTGATTGTATGGAGTTTACACACTCTCCCTGTGACTGTGTGGAGTTTAAACATTCTCCCTGAGTCTGTGTGGAGGATCCACACACTCCCTGTAACTGTGCGGAGTTTGCACATTATCTCTGTGACTGTGTGGAGATTGCACACTCTGCATATGACCGTGTGGAGTTTACACATTCTCCCTTTCACCGTGTGGAGTTTGCACGCTCTCCCTGTGAATGTGTGGAGTTTGCATGCTATCCCTGTGACCGTGTGTAGATGGCATATTCTCTCAGTGACTGTGTGGAGTTTGCCCGCTCTCCGTGTGATTGTATGGAGTTTACACGCTATCCCTGTGACTGTGTGGAGTTTGCACACTCTCCGTGTGATTGTGTGGAGTTTGCACGTTATCCCAGTGACTGTGTGGAGTTTGCACATTCTATGTGTGAACATGTGGAGTTTCCAAGTTCTCCCTTTGACCGTGTGGAGTTTAAACATTCTCCCTGTGTCTGTGTGGATGTTCCACACACTCCCTGTTATCCTTGTGTCTGAGTGGAATTTGCACGTTATTCCCTTGACCGTGTGGATTTTGCACTTTGTCCCTATGCTGTGTGAAGTTTGCACGTTATCCCTGTAACTGTGTGGAGTTTGCACGTTCTCCCTGTGACCATGTGGAGTTTGCACACTCTGCTTTAGACTGTGTGTGGAGTTTTAACATTCTCCCTGTGAATGTCTGGATTTTGTGCATTATCCCTGTAACCATGTGGAGTTTGCACACTCTCCCTGTGACTGTGTGGAGTTTTCCCGTTATCCCTGTGTCTGTGCGGAATTTGCACGTTATCCCTGTAACAGTGTGGAGTTTGCACGATCTACCTGTGACTGTGTGGAGCTTGCACATTATCCCTGTGTCTGTGTGGAGTTTGTATGTTGTCCCTGTGAGGTGTAGAGATTACACATTCTCTCTGTGATTGTGTGGAGTTTGCACATTCTCCCTGTGACTGTGGGGAGTTTGCACATTCTCCCTGTGACTGTGGGGAGTTTTCCCGTTATCCCTGTGTCTGAGTGGAATTTACATGTTATTCCTTTGACTATGTGGAGTTTGCACATTATCCCTGTGACTGTGTGGAGTTTGTACATTCTCCCTGTGACTGTGTGGAGTTTGTACATTCTCACTGTGACTGTGTGGAGTTTGCACACTCTCCCAGTGACTGTGTGGAGTTTGTACGTTATCCCTGTGAATGTGTGGAGTTTGCACATTCTATGTGTGAACATGTGGAGTTTCCAAGTTCTCCCTTTGACCGTGTGGAGTTTACACGCTCTCCCTTTGACTGTGTGGAGTTTAAACATTCTCCCTGTGTCTGTGTGGATGTTCCACACACTCCCTGTTATCCTTGTGTCTGAGTGGAATTTGCACGTTATTCCCTTGACCGTGTGGATTTTGCACTTTGTCCCTATGCTGTGTGAAGTTTGCACGTTATCCCTGTAACTGTGTGGAGTTTGCACGCTCTGCTTTAGACTGTGTGTGGAGTTTAAACATTAAACAATGTCTGGATTTTGTGCATTATCCCTGTAACCGTGTGGAGTTTGCACACTCTCCCTGTGACTGTGTGGTGTTTTCCCATTATCCCTGTGACTGTGTGGAGTTTGTACGCTCTCTGTGTGATTGTGTGGAGTTTGCATGCTCACCCTTGGATATATGGAGTTTGCATGTTCATTGTGTGACCATGTGGTGTTTGCACGCTCTGCTTTCGACTGTGTGGACTTTAAACATTCTCCCTGTGACTGTGTGGATTTTGTATGGTATCTCTGCGACCGTGTGGAGTTTACACAGTCTCCCTGTGAATGTATGGAGTTTGCACATTCTGTGTGTGACCATGTGGAGTTTGCACGTTCTCTTTGTGACTGTGTGTAGTTTGTGCACTCTGCATATGACTGTGTGGAGTTTACACGCTCTCCCTTTAACAGTGTGGAGTTTAAACATTCTCCCTATGTCTGTGTGGATGTTCCACACACTCCTTGTAACTGTGCGGAGCTTGCACATTCTGCCGGTGACTGTGTGGAGTTTTCCCGTTATTCCAATGGCCATGTGGAGTTTGCACAGTCTTCCTGAGACTTTGTGGAGTTTTCTCGTTATCCCTGTGTCTGTGTGGAATTTGCACATTATTCCTTTGACTGTGTGGAATTTGCATGTTATCCCCGTGACTGTGTGAAGGTTGCATGATCTACCTGTGTCCGTGTGGAGTTTGCA
Source organism: Hemitrygon akajei (assembly GCF_048418815.1). NCBI lineage: Eukaryota > Metazoa > Chordata > Chondrichthyes > Myliobatiformes > Dasyatidae > Hemitrygon > Hemitrygon akajei. The sequence goes on along the minus strand of NC_133135.1, from coordinate 2,328,873 downwards.
TGCTCTGCATTTGACTGTGTGGAGTTTAAGCATTCTCCCTGTGACTATGTGGATTTTGTACGTTATCCATGTGACCGTGTGGAGTTTCTACACTCTCCCTGTGACTGTATGGAGTATACTCGTTATCCCTGTGACTGTGTGGAGTTTGCACGTTCTCTGTGTGACCATGTGGAGTTTGCACATTATCCCTGTGACTGTGTGGAGTTTGCACGCTCTTCCTGTGACTGTGTGGAATTTGCACATTATCCCCGTGACTGTGTGAAGTTTGCACGTTATCCCTGTGACTGTGTGGAGTTTGTATGCTCTCCATGTGATTGTGTGGAGTTTGCATGCTCACTCTGGGATGTGTGGAGTTTGCACACTATCTCTGCAACCGTGTGTAAATGGCATATTCTCTCAGTGACTGTGTGGTGTTTGCACATTGTCCCTGTGACTGTGCGAAGTTTGCATGCTCTCCGTGTGTTGGTGTGGAGTTTGCACATTCTCCCTGTGACTGTGTGGAGTTTGCACGTTATCCCTGTGACTGTGTGGAGTTTGTACACTCTCCCTGTGACTGTGTGTAGATTGCATACACTCTCAGTGACTGTGTGGAGTTTGCACATTGTCCCTGTGACTATGCAAAGTTTGCACACACTCTGTGTGTTGTTGTGGAGTTTACACGTTTTCCCTGTGACTGTGTGGAGTTTGCACGCTCTCCCTATGACAGTGTGGAGTTTGCACGCTCTGCTTTTGACTGTGTGGAGTTTAAACATTCTCCCTGTTACTGTGTGTAGTTTGTGCACTCTGCATATGACTGTGTGGAGTTTACACACTCTCCCTTTAACAGTGTGGAGTTTAAACATTCTCCCTGTGACTGTGTGGAGTTTGCACATTATCCCTGTGACTGTGTGGAGTTTGTACACTCTCCCTGTGACTGTGTGTAGATTGCATTCACTCTCAGTGACTGTGTGGAGTTTGCACATTGTCCCTGTGACTATGCAAAGTTTGCACACTCTCTGTGTGTTGTTGTGGAGTTTACACGTTCTCCCTGTGACTGTGTGGAGTTTGCACGCTCTCCCTATGACAGTGTGGAGTTTGCACGCTCTGCTTTTGACTGTGTGGACTTTAAACAGTCTCCCTTTAACAGTGTGGAGTTCAAACATTCTCCCTGTGTCTGTGTGGATGTTCCACACACTCCTTGTAACTGTGCGGAGTTTGCACTTTCTGCCTGTGACTGTGTGGAGTTTGCACTCTCTCCCTGTGACTGTGTGGAGTATTCCCGTTATCCCTATGACTGTGTGGAGTTTGCACAGTCTTCCTGAGACTTTGTGGAGTTTTCCCGTTATCCCTGTGGCTGTGGGGAGTTTTCCCACTATCCCTGTGTCTGAGATAAATTTGCACGTTATTCCTTTGACTGTGTGGAGTTTTCCCGTTATCCCTGTGGCTGTGGGGAGTTTTCCCACTATCCCTGTGTCTGAGATAAATTTGCACGTTATTCCTTTGACTGTGTGGCGTCTGCACATTTCCCTGTGACTGTGTGGAGTTTTCCCATTATCCCTGTGTCTGTGTGGAATTTACACATTATTCCTTTGACTGTGTGGAATTTGCATGTTATCCCCGTGACTGTGTGAAGGTTGCATGATCTACCTGTGTCCGTGTGGAGTTTGCATGCTCTGCATTTGACTGTGTGGAGTTTAAGCATTCTCCCTGTGACTATGTGGATTTTGTACGTTATCCATGTGACCGTGTGGAGTTTCTACACTCTCCCTGTGACTGTATGGAGTATACTCATTATCCCTGTGACTGTGTGGAGTTTGCACGTTCTCTGTGTGACCATGTGGAGTTTGCACATTATCCCTGTGACTGTGTGGTGTTTGCACATTACCCTGTGACTGTGTGGAGTTTGCACGCTCTTCCTGTGACTGTGTGGAATTTGCACATTATCCCCGTGACTGTGTGAAGTTTGCACGTTATCCCTGTGACTGTGTGGAGTTTGTATGCTCTCCATGTGATTGTGTGGAGTTTGCATGCTCACTCTGGGATGTGTGGAGTTTGCACGCTCTCCCTGCGACCGTGTGTAAATGGCATATTCTCTCAGTGACTGTGTGGTGTTTGCACATTGTCCCTGTGACTGTGCGAAGTTTGCATGCTCTCCGTGTGTTGGTGTGGAGTTTGCACATTCTCCCTGTGACTGTGTGGAGTTTGCACGTTATCCCTGTGACTGTGTGGAGTTTGTACACTCTCCCTGTGACTGTGTGTAGATTGCATACACTCTCAGTGACTGTGTGGAGTTTGCACATTGTCCCTGTGACTATGCAAAGTTTGCACACACTCTGTGTGTTGTTGTGGAGTTTACACGTTTTCCCTGTGACTGTGTGGAGTTTGCACGCTCTCCCTATGACAGTGTGGAGTTTGCACGCTCTGCTTTTGACTGTGTGGAGTTTAAACATTCTCCCTGTTACTGTGTGTAGTTTGTGCACTCTGCATATGACTGTGTGGAGTTTACACACTCTCCCTTTAACAGTGTGGAGTTTAAACATTCTCCCTGTGACTGTGTGGAGTTTGCACATTATCCCTGTGACTGTGTGGAGTTTGTACACTCTCCCTGTGACTGTGTGTAGATTGCATTCACTCTCAGTGACTGTGTGGAGTTTGCACATTGTCCCTGTGACTATGCAAAGTTTGCACACTCTCTGTGTGTTGTTGTGGAGTTTACACGTTCTCCCTGTGACTGTGTGGAGTTTGCACGCTCTCCCTATGACAGTGTGGAGTTTGCACGCTCTGCTTTTGACTGTGTGGACTTTAAACAGTCTCCCTGTGAATGTATGGTGTTTGTACATTCTGTGTGTGACCATGTGGAGTTTGCACGTTCTCTCTGTGACTGTGTGTAGTTTGCACACTCTGCATATGACTGTGTGGAGTTTACACGCTCTCCCTTTAACAGTGTGGAGTTCAAACATTCTCTCTGTGACTGTGTGGAGTTTGCACATTATCCCTGTGATTGTGTGGAGTTTGCACACTCTCCCTGTGATTGTGTGGAGTTTGTACATTCTCACTGTGACTGTGTGGAGTTTGTACACTCTCCGTGTGATTGTGTGGAGTTTGCACGTTATCCCAGTGACTGTGTGGATTTTGTACATTATCCCTGTGAATGTGTGGAGTTTGCACATTCTATGTGTGAACATGTGGAGTTTCCAAGTTCTCCCTTTGACCGTGTGGAGTTTACACGCTCTCCCTTTGACTGTGTGGAGTTTAAACATTCTCCCTGTGTCTGTGTGGATGTTCCACACACTCCCTGTTATCCTTGTGTCTGAGTGGAATTTGCACGTTATTCCCTTGACCGTGTGGATTTTGCACTTTGTCCCTATGCTGTGTGAAGTTTGCACGTTATCCCTGTAACTGTGTGGAGTTTGCACGCTCTGCTTTAGACTGTGTGTGGAGTTTAAACATTAAACAATGTCTGGATTTTGTGCATTATCCCTGTAACCGTGTGGAGTTTGCACACTCTCCCTGTGACTGTGTGGTGTTTTCCCATTATCCCTGTGACTGTGTGGAATTTGTACGCTCTCTGTGTGATTGTGTGGAGTTTGCATGCTCACCCTTGGATGTATGGAGTTTGCATGTTCATTGTGTGACCATGTGGTGTTTGCACGCTCTGCTTTCAACTGTGTGGACTTTAAACATTCTCCCTGTGACTGTGTGGATTTTGTATGGTATCTCTGCGACCGTGTGGAGTTTACACAGTCTCCCTGTGAATGTATGGAGTTTGCACATTCTGTGTGTGACCATGTGGAGTTTGCACGTTCTCTCTGTGACTGTGTGTAGTTTGTGCACTCTGCATATGACTGTGTGGAGTTTACACGCTCTCCCTTTAACAGTGTGGAGTTTAAACATTCTCCCTGTGTCTGTGTGGATGTTCCACACACTCCTTGTAACTGTGCGGAGCTTGCACATTCTGCCGGTGACTGTGTGGAGTTTTCCCGTTATTCCAATGGCCATGTGGAGTTTGCACAGTCTTCCTGAGACTTTGTGGAGTTTTCTCGTTATCCCTGTGTCTGTGTGGAATTTGCACATTATTCCTTTGACTGTGTGGAATTTGCATGTTATCCCCGTGACTGTGTGAAGGTTGCATGATCTACCTGTGTCCGTGTGGAGTTTGCATGCTCTGCATTTGACTGTGTGGAGTTTAAGCATTCTCCCTGTGACTATGTGGATTTTGTACGTTATCCATGTGACCGTGTGGAGTTTCTACACTCTCCCTGTGACTGTATGGAGTATACTCGTTATCCCTGTGACTGTGTGGAGTTTGCACGTTCTCTGTGTGACCATGTGGAGTTTGCACATTATCCCTGTGACTGTGTGGTGTTTGCACATTATCCCCGTGACTGTGTGAAGTTTGCACGTTATCCCTGTGACTGTGTGGAGTTTGTATGCTCTCCATGTGATTGTGTGGAGTTTGCATGCTCACTCTGGGATGTGTGGAGTTTGCACACTATCTCTGCGACCGTGTGTAAATGGCATATTCTCTCAGTGACTGTGTGGTGTTTGCACATTGTCCCTGTGACTGTGCGAAGTTTGCATGCTCTCCGTGTGTTGGTGTGGAGTTTGCACATTCTCCCTGTGACTGTGTGGAGTTTGCACGTTATCCCTGTGACTGTGTGGAGTTTGTACACTCTCCCTGTGACTGTGTGTAGATTGCATACACTCTCAGTGACTGTGTGGAGTTTGCACATTGTCCCTGTGACTATGCAAAGTTTGCACACACTCTGTGTGTTGTTGTGGAGTTTACACGTTTTCCCTGTGACTGTGTGGAATTTGCACGCTCTCCCTATGACAGTGTGGAGTTTGCACGCTCTGCTTTTGACTGTGTGGAGTTTAAACATTCTCCCTGTTACTGTGTGTAGTTTGTGCACTCTGCATATGACTGTGTGGAGTTTACACACTCTCCCTTTAACAGTGTGGAGTTTAAACATTCTCCCTGTGACTGTGTGGAGTTTGCACATTATCCCTGTGACTGTGTGGAGTTTGTACACTCTCCCTGTGACTGTGTGTAGATTGCATTCACTCTCAGTGACTGTGTGGAGTTTGCACATTGTCCCTGTGACTATGCAAAGTTTGCACACTCTCTGTGTGTTGTTGTGGAGTTTACACGTTCTCCCTGTGACTGTGTGGAGTTTGCACGCTCTGCTTTTGACTGTGTGGACTTTAAACAGTCTCCCTTTAACAGTGTGGAGTTCAAACATTCTCCCTGTGTCTGTGTGGATGTTCCACACACTCCTTGTAACTGTGCGGAGTTTGCACATTCTGCCTGTGACTGTGTGGAGTTTGCACTCTCTCCCTGTGACTGTGTGGAGTATTCCCGTTATCCCTATGACTGTGTGGAGTTTGCACAGTCTTCCTGAGACTTTGTGGAGTTTTCCCATTATCCCTGTGGCTGTGGGGAGTTTTCCCACTATCCCTGTGTCTGAGATAAATTTGCACGTTATTCCTTTGACTGTGTGGAGTTTGCACGCTCTTCCTGTGACTGTGGGGAGTTTTCCCGTTATCCCTGTGTCTGTGTGGAATTTACACATTATTCCTTTGACTGTGTGAAATTTGCACATTATCCCAGTGACTGTGTGGAATTTGCACGTTATCCCTGTGACTGTGTGGAGTTTGTATTCTCTCCATGCTCACTCTGGGATGTATGGAGTTTGCACACTATCTCTGTGACAGTGTGTAAATGGCATATTCTCTCAGTGACTGTGTGGTGTTTGCATTGTCCCTGTGACTGTGTGGAGTTTGCACGCTCTGCTTTTGACTGTGTGGACTTTAAACATTCTCCCTGTGACTGTGTGGATTTTGTACGTTATCCATGTGACCGTGTGGAATTTGCACATTATCCCAGTGACTGTGTGCAGTTTGTACGCTCTCCATGTGATTGTGTGGAGTTGCATGCTCACTCTGTGACTGTGTGGAGTTCGCACGCTCTCCCTGTGACTGTGTGTAGATTGCATATTCACTCAGAGACTGTGTGGAGTTTGCATGCTCACTCTGTGACTGTGTGGAGTTTGCACGCTCTCCGTGTGATTGTGTGGAGTTTGCACGCTCTCGCTGTGACTGTGTGTAGATTGCATACACTCTCAGTGACTGTGTGGAGTTTGCACACTCTGCTTTTGACTGTGTGGACTTTAAACATTCTCCCTGTTAATGTGTGTAGTTTGTGCACTCTCCCTTTAACAGTTATTCTCCCTGTGACTGTGTGGAGTTTTCCCATTATCCCTATGACTGTGTGGAGTTTGCACAGTCTTCCTGAGACTGTGTGGAGTTTGTACGCTCTCCCTGTGACTGTCCAGAGTTTGCACATTCTCCTTGTGACTGTGTGGAGTTTTCCTGTTATCCCTGCGGCTGTGGGGAGTTTTCCCGTTATCCCTGTGTCTGAGATAAATTTGCACATTATTCCTTTGACTGTGTGGAGTTTGCACGTTATCCCTGTAACTGTGTAGAGTTTGCACGCTCTGCTTTTGACTGTGTGGAGTTTAAACATTCTCCCTGTGACTGTATGGAGTATGCACGTTATCCCTGTGACTGTGTGGCATTTGCACATTACCCTGTGACTGTGTGGAGTTTGCACACTCTTCCTGAAACAGTGTGGAGTTTTCCCATTATCCCTGTGTCTGTGTGGAATTTGCACGTTATTCCTTTGACTGTGTGGAATTTGCATGTTATCCCAGTGACTGTGCGCAGTTCGCATGTTATCCCTGTGACTGTGTGGAGTTTGTACGCTCTCCATGTGATTGTGTGGAGTTTGCACGCTCACCCTGTGACTGTGTGTAGATTGCATATTCACTCAGTGACTGTGTGGAGTTTGTATTCTCTCCATGTGATTGTGTGGAGTTTTCCCGTTATCCCTGTGTCTGAGCGGAATTTGCACTTTATTTCTTTGACTGTGTGGAATTTGCACGTTATCCCCGTGACTGTGTGAAGTTTGCATGTTATCCCTGTGACTGTGTGGAATTTGCACGTTATCCCCGTGACTGTGTGGAATTTGTACGTTATCCCTGTGACTGTGTGGAATTTGCACGTTATCCCTGTGACTGTGTGGAGTTTGTATTCTCTCCATGTGATTGTGTGGAGATTGCATGCCCACTCTGGGATGTATGGAGAATGCACGCTATCCCTGTGACCGTGTGTAGATGGCATATTCACTCAGTGACTGTGTGGAGTTTGCACATTGTCCATGTGACCGTGTGAAGTTTGCATGCTCTCTGTGTGTTGGTGTGGAGTTTGCACATTCTCCTTGTGAGCGTGTGGAGTTTGCACACTCTCCCTGTGACCGTGTGGAGTTTGCACGCTCTGCTTTAGACTGTGTGGAGTTTAAACATTCTCCCTGTGAATGTCTGGATTTTGTGCGTTATCCCTGTAACTGTGTGGAGTTTGCACACTCTCCCTGTGATTGTGTGGATTCTTCCCATTATCCCTGTGACTGTGTGGAGTTTGCACATTGTCCCTGTGACTGTCTGGAGTTTGTACATTGTCCCTCTGAGGTGTAGAGTTTACACATTCTCTCTGTGACTGTGTGGAGTTTGCACATTCTCTCTGTGACCGTGTGGAGTTGGCACATTCTCTCTGTGACTGTGTGGAGTTTGCACACTCTGCATATGACCGTGTGGAGTTTGCACGTTCTCCCTTTGACTGTGTGGAGTTTGCACAGTCTTCCTGAGACTGTGTTGAGTTTGTACACTCTCTGTGCGATTGTGTGGAGTTTGCACGCTCTCCCTGTGACTGTCCAGAGTTTGCACATTCTCCCTGTGACTGTGTGGATTCTTCCTGTTATCCCTGTGGCTGTGGGGAGTTTTCCCATTATCCCTGTGTCTGAGTGGAATTTGCACTTTATTCCTTTGACTGTGTGGAGTTTGCACGCTCTGCTTTTGACTGTGTGGAGTTTAAGCATTTTTGCTGTAACTGTGTGAATTTTGTACGTTATCCATATGACCGTGTGGAGTTTCCACACTATCCCTGTGACTGTATGGAGTATGCACGTTATCCCTGTGACTGTATGGAGTTTGCACATTATCCCTGTGACTGTGTGAAGTTTGCACGTTCTCTGTGTGACCATGTGGAGTTTGGACATTATGCCTGTGACTGTGTGGCGTTTGCACATTACCCTGTGACTGTGTGGAGTTTTCCTGTTATCCCCGTGTCTGTGTGGAATTTGCACGTTATTCCTTTGACTGTGAGGAGTTTGTATTCTCTCCATGTGATTGTGTGGAGTTTGCATGCTCACTGTGGGATGTGTGCAGTTTGCATGCTCTCCCTGTGACTGTGTGTAATTGCATATTCTCTCAGTGACTGTGTGAAGTTTGCATATTGACCCTGTGACTGTGTTGAGTTTGTTCGCTCTCCGTGTGATTGTGTGGAGTTAGCACGCTCTCCCTGTGACTGTGTGTAGATTGCATATTCACTCAGTGACTGTGTGAAGTTTGCACATTGTCCCTGTGACTGTGTTGAGTTTGTACGCTCTCCCAGTGACAGTTTGGAGTTTAAACATTCTCCCAGTGACTGTGTGAAGTTTACACGATCTCCCTGTGACTGTTTGGAGTTTGCACGTTATTCCTGTGATTTTGTGGAGTTTAAGCATTCTCCCTGTGACTGTGTGGAGTTTGTACGCTCTCCATGTGATTGTGTGGAATTTTCCCATTATCCCTGTGTCTGTGTGGAATTTGCACGTTATTCCTTTGACTGTGTAGAATTTGCACGTTATCCCAGTGACTGTTCGCAGTTCGCACGTTATCCCTGTGACTGTGTGGAGTTTGTACGCTCTCCATGTGATTGTGTGGAGTTTGCACGCTCACCCTGTGACTGTGTGTAGATTGTATATTCTCTCAGTGACTGTGTGAAGTTTGCACATTGTCCCTGTGACTGTGTTGAGTTTGTACGCTCTCCGTGTGATTGTGTGGAGTTAGCACGCTCTCACTGTGACTGTGTGTAGATTGCATATTCACTCAGTGATTGTGTGGAGTTTGTATTCTCTCCATGTGATTTTGTGGTGATTGCACGCTCATTCTGGGATGTGTGGAGTTTGCACGCTCTCCCTGTGACTGTGTGGAGTTTGCACGCTCTGCTTCAGACTGTGTGGAGTTTAAACATTCTCCCTGTGAATGTCTGGATTTCGTGCGTTATCCCTGTAACTGTGTGGAGTTTGCACACTCTCTCTGTGACTGTGTGGATTCTTCCCATTATCCCTGTGACTGTGTGGAGTTTGCACACTCTCCCTGTGACTGTGTGGATTCTTCCCATTCTCCCTGTCACTGTGTGGAGTTTGCACACTCTGTGTATGACCGTGTGGAGTTGACACATTCTGCCTTTGACCGTGTGGAGTTTGCACAGTCTTCCTGAGACTGTGTGGAGTTTCTACGCTCTCTGTGTGATTGTGTGGAGTTTGCACGCTCTCCCTGTGTCTGTATGGAGTTTGCATGCTCTTCCAGTGACTGTCCAGAGTTTGCACGTTCTCCCTGTGGCTGTGTGGATTCTTCCCGTTATCCCTGTGGCTGTGGGGAGTTTTCCCGTTATCCCTGTGTCTGAGTGGAATTTGCACGTTATTCCTTTGACTGTGTGGATTTTGCACGTTATTCCTGTGACTGTTAGGAGTTTGCACATTCTCCCTGCAACTGTGTGGAATTTGTACGCTCTCTGTGTTATTGTGTGGAGTTTGCATGCTCACCCTTGGATGTATGGAGTTTGCATGTTCATCGTGTGACTGTGTGGATTTT